>NW_016824336.1:322980-372593 GCF_001698545.2 Rhinopithecus bieti
AAAAGTTGTTTATCTGGAATTTGAATTTAACTAGGCATTCTGCATTTTTATTTGCTAAATCTGGCAATGTTAGTTACATGCCAAACACTCTGCCTTTTTCTTTGGGATTTACAGAAGGTAATAAATGACAAGCCCACCATTAGCATCTGGCCAAACCTGAGCAGAATCCTCATTTTGCAGTTCATCAGCCAGACAATTCCATTGTTTACATCAGTGTAAGTATAACCAGTTAAGGCAGTTGTTGCCATAGTATTACATAACTAAGGAAGTTGTGTGTAGATTCTATATTTCGGATGTGAAATGACCTCATAAACAAGAATAAGTTATAGGGCTGATAAAGTTAAATATTTGGCTCATTGTTAATTGGACAGACCTATTACTGATTTATTGTGCAGTTTCAACTCAGTGCAGTCTGACTACAGAATTTATTAATTATTATTTTGTAATCACTGTCTTTGATGATGCTCTGTGGCAGGGCTCTCGCAGCACAGGGGGAGAAGACAGGTTACATTTAGAGTTGACTTTAGAAGTGAAGTAATCATTTGACTGTGGGCCCTGACATGAATTCTAGGCATAAGACCTATCCACTCAACTTGTTAATTTATGTTATTTGTTTTACTTTTTCTCAATGTTCCATATATATTCTCTTATTTTCCCACATTCACATAGAGACTATGCCTAATTACCTTAGGGAAAGGCTGAAAGCACAAATAACAGGATAGTGTTTGAGCTTTCATTTTCAGCAGACTTTAGCAATGAAGGAAAAGGCATGACAAAAGTCAGAAAGAGAATAACTTGAGAAAAAGAGAATTGAGAGAGCAGAGTTGTCCCAGGATTATAGCAGATTCTTCCAGGCTGAGGTCATAGTCCACCTAGCCCAGTGCCTTGAGGTGCTAACAGATCTTCCATCTACCCTGCTAGTATTCTGAGACTCACCCTGAGGTAGGACAGCAGGTTTTGCCCACAAGGAAACAATGTGTCCTGGGAATGCTAAAAACCAGGTCCTCCTTACTCCTGACTTTGCTTGGCCACCAAGTTCACTAATATCCATGACTCATCCACCCACATCAAAAACACCCTCAGAATCTCAATTTTGTTTTGCTGGTAGATTTCCCAGATGAAAAAAAAAAAAAAAAAAAAAAAAAAAAAAAAAAAAAAAACAGGTTGAGTCAAGAACATGAGACTCAGTTTTTCAAGGAATGTTACCTCACATTCATCATCTCTGAGTACAAGGACAGTATCATGTTTCTTGACTCAAAGTTGAGACGCAGCCCTGTGCTTCACCACCTGGGAAGAATTAGCCATGAATCCCAGCTTGTTTTAGTTTGAGTGTCATAGCCAGGGACTTCATATAACTAAGAGTAGGCAATTACCAGAGAAAAACTCCTTTTTTAAAAGCATTATATCTTGACCTTTAAAAATAGTTATTTAATTTTTTTTCTTTTTTTAGAGACAAGGTCTTACTCTGTTGCCCAGGTTGGAGTGCAGTGTCATGATCATAACTCACTGCAGCCTTGAACTCCTGGGTTCAAACAATCCTCTTGATTCAGCCTCCCAAGTAGCTAAGACTACAGGCTTATGTCAGGATGTCTTGACCTTTTAATTACTTCATCAGACTGTTTCCCTGTATAACCTCCATATATATTGCAATGAAAGGAGGAGCTGCTCTGAGTTTGGGATTAATAGAGGAGTCAGGGGGTCACAACTTGTCTTCCTCCTATAAACATCCACCCATCTTGTTATCCTGTCCCCTGGGGAATTTACGATGCCTTGTCTAAAAGGCCTTCCTGAAATTTTTAAGGAAATTGTCATAGTATATTTTTCATAGGGGAATATACATCTAACAATGGGTAATTAACTGTTCATTCATCCTGATAACTCTTTTAGTGTGCTGTTAATCATATGATCTCCTAACCATCTGCTTGCCTTTATCAACATAAACCTGATTGTAGATGAACAATTCTGGAGCTGGTAAAGATATTTAAAAACTTGATAGTATAAAATATTGAAAGCAAACTTTTTTTGTTCATAGCTTTACAGGGAGGGAGATTGTAAACAACATTCCTACGTTTTCCTCTGTTTCTATATTGTGTTTTATATTGTAAATAGTACTTCTTTGTAGAAGAAAATGTAAAGCCTGTATTCTCTGTTCTGTTGTCATCCGTTTTCTTTTCTAAAAGTAAATTCATTGTTGAGGCCCATATTGACAGATAGCCACATAGTCAACTACGTTTCCTCAGTATTTCTTTCATCCAGTACTTCTTACACTATTTTAAGAACTCTTCTCACCCAAACTTTGTATGTGTATTAGAACAAAGGGAGGAAATCCAAAATTGGGATACGAGGCTATAAAATACCTCCTAAATGTGATCAATGGCCCTTTTAAGTCCATTTTCTTTGCCTTGCTGAAACCCGTATTTTTTCAATTTGCTTCCACTGTATCATCTCAGTATCTAATATCCAATAGGTATTTAGTGTTTGAGGTTTAACTATTCATCTTCAAAAAAGTGGTTCTGTTATTCTGGATGCAGAAAGATTAGTTTAATATTTGATTGTTACAAGCATTCCTGTTTTAGAATCACAGAGAGGGAAATTCTAAATGAAAAGGCCACTGGTAGAATTTTCATCACTGGCATGTAACTGTTGGGGATAGAGAAACATACTGAGTCCAAAGGACCTGCCTAATATCCCAAGTATGGAATTCCTTGCATCAGAAAGTCCTTAAATTTTTTTAAGAGTCCAGTATACTCTTTTAATGCTAGACTTCAAAAACAATTCCTTGAAATACTTTTGCCATAGTTATAATTTTCTTTGTGTTTGTTACATTATCTGCAAACACAAAGAACTGTATATGCCACGATTAAAAAAATCACTATGCTGATTTTTGTGTATATCATTTCCTTGCTTTAGTTCACAGGGATGCTATATAAACACCCCCAAAGACATAGCTTGATTTTGTGTGTTTTTTAACTTTATGCAAGTTGATTCATATATATATATTTTATGTCTTTTTTACCTAACATTGTAAGATTACCCACACTTTTTTTTGTAGATAAAATTTATTTACTTTCAGTCTAGAAGTATTGCATTGAATGAATATATGGATTTATATGAATATATGAATATATAGATATGGGTTTTATCTGTTTTTAGATATTAGAACAATGTCATTCACATATGTACATATATATTTTTATATATACACACACACACACACACATATATACTATATGAGTACAATTATTTTCATGCTCAGAAATTTCTTTTTGGTATATACTTAGAGGTGGGGAGCCTGGTATATTAATTTTCTATTTCTATGTCAAAAATTATCACAAACTTAGTGGTTTAAATCAACAAAAATTTCTTATCCCACAATTCTACAGGTCAGAAGCCTGCATTCACTCACCTAGGTTTGCTACTCAGGATATTATAAAGCCATAATCAATGTATTCATTGAACTTGACTTTTTATCTGGAAGCTCTGAGGAAGATTTTGCTTTAGTTCTTGGCCATGGTAGGACTGAGTTTCCTAAGGTTCTTAGGAGCCGCTCTCAGGCCCTAGAGACCAGTCATAGTACCATGTCATGATGTGTATGTATTTTTACAGCAAAGAACATCGCTGTTTTAAACATTTGTCATGCTCTGAATCCCTGATTTCTTCTTCTGCCACCTGCTGGAGACTTTAATGGGGTCACTTGTGATTTCACCGCCCACCTAGATAATTTCCCCGTCCTAAGAACACTGATTAGTAAATCTGAACGCATCTGTAAAATCCCTTTTGCCACATAAATTAACGTAATCATGGGAGTAATAGTAGGGACCAAAGGTCATGAGTTCTAGGTCATGAATTCTACATCCAGAATTCTGCCTACCATAGTAGGGCAATAGAGTTTGCATATCTTCAAATTTACCACATAATTCCAACTTTTTTTTTTTTTTTTTTTTTTAGACATAATCTTTCTCTGTCGCCCTGGCTGGAGTGCAGTTGCGCGATCTCGGCTCACTGCAAGCTCTGCCTCCCGGGTTCACGCCATTCTCCTGCCTCAGCCTCCCTAGTAGCTGGGACTACAGGCGCCCGCCACCAGGCCTGGCTAATTTTTTGTATTTTTAGTAGAGACAGGGGTTTATCATGTTAGCCAGAATGGTCTCGATCTCCTGACCTCGTGATCTGCCCGCCTCGGCCTCTCAAAGTGCTGGGATTACAGGCGTGAGCCACCGCGCCTGTCCAATTCCAACTTATTTTCCAACATGAATTTACCAAAGTACACATCCAAAGACAACATATGAAACCTTCTATTGTTCTATAGCATCATTAGTACTTTGTATTATTAAACTTTTTAATTATTGCCAGCCAAACTGGCAGACATATCTTGTTAAATTTTGGGGACTATTTGACCACTATTTATTTTTATTTAAAATGTTTTCAAACTCCCAGAAAGATTGGGAGACTAGTATAAAGACCTTTTTTAGTCCTGATCCATTAAGAAGTACCTCATTGACATGATATCCCATTATCCTCAAGTACTTCAGTTTATTTTTTCTGTAACCAAGAACATTCTCCTATATAACTGTAATATCACCATCTAAATGAAGAAGCTGACAATGGTTCATTACTGATATGTAATCTATAGACTGTATAAAAATTTTGCCAGTTTTCACATTAATGTCATTTATGTAAAAAGATCCAACCCAGGATCAAAAGCTACACTGAACCGTTGTATTTATTTCAACTCCTTTGATTTGGAAGAATTCTTCAATCTTTATTTGACTTTCATGATACTGACACTTTTGAAGATGACAGGCAAGTAGTTTTGAATGTTCCTTATGTTTCCTCATGATTACCATTCAGATAATACATTTTTGAAAGAACATACAAGAAGTGTTGTTATACTTTCTCATTGCATCCCATTGTGTGGTCTACAATTTTGATTTGCCCATTACCTTCTGAAGTTAATAGGTGACTTGATTAAGGAGATATTTGCCAAGTTTTCAAGTTAAAAAAAAATTACCCTTCTTTTCCCTTTGTAATTAAAATGTATTTTTGTGAGGAAGTACTTTGAGACTAGGAAAATACTGTTCTTCACGTAACTTTCACCTACTATATTTTGCATCTACAGTTATCTCTTGGTACTCCTGGAAGATTGGTTCCAGCACTGGAACCATTTTACTATGATGTAAAATGTCACAGTATATGGTATATAACCTACATGTATCTTCTTATATATTTTAAATCATCTCTAGGTTGCTTAAAATATCTAATACAATGTAAATGCTATATAGTTATTACACTGTATGCTTTTTTAAAATTGTATTTTCTTTGTTTATAATTTTACTTGTTTTTATTTTAAATATTTTCTGCCCATGGTTGGATGAATATCTCCAGATATGAAAGCAATGGCTAAGGGAGGATGAATTGTATTGATATTTTTTGACAGAAATAAACTTTTACTATGTTGGCTGATAAAAGCTGAATTTTAAATTTTATTATTTCTTCTTGATTTACTATTTAATATTCACCTAAAACCAAACAAAACTTCATTGTTTTACATCGTTGATGTTAATCAAATCTTTCAATGTTTCACTATTAATTAGGATGGTTGTGAAAACTCTATCAAATAAAGGATATCTCCTAACTCCAAGTTCCCAAAAATTTGTGTTCTCAAAATTATAAGTTTGCTTTAAAATTATGTTGAATTTTTTCAATAGACATTTTTTCTACATTTTTTATACACTTTTCATGTTATATGTATCTTTTATAGATTACATTAATTTTAATAATAAATCAAACTATGGTAAACCCATACTTACACAATAAATTATGCTCTTTATGTATTACTTGATTCATAGTTAATATTTTGCTTAAGAATTTTATAGCTATGTTTATGAGATTAAACAGATATTTTCCATTATTCTACTGTCATTTTTGACAATGTTTTATAGAATATCCTGTCTTCATAAAATGAATTCTGAAATGTACACTCATATGTAGTCACCTGGAACATTTATGGCAAATGCTGAATTTATTCTTATGAATGTTTATATAAACTGTTAAAACTCAGTGGTGATGGTCAATTAAAGCATAGGTTTTCAAATTCTGCTGTGTCAATTTTTGCAAAAAAGTTTTATTTCTAGAAATTTTTTCAAAGTTTCAATTATTCGACAGTTATTCAAAATAATCATTTTAACATCTTCAGCGTATGTAAGATTCTTTTCATTCATATATTTTCTAATCAAATTGTTGAAGATCAAAATAATCTTGTCAAATAATCAGTTTTGATTTTGTTATTAATTTCCATTATATTAGGAATATCTTTTTTTATTAACTTAGATTCTTTAAATTTTCTATGTTCTACTTATTTCTCATTATGTTTCTGTTGTGTTAGATGCTTAACTCATTGAGTTTCAGCTTTTCTTCTGTTCTTATTCATAAAACAAGGTAATTATATCCTTACTGTGGCAGAAATAGTACTTCCATAAGTTTCATTCTTAATATTTTCCTGTTCATCCAAAATATTGGTTGACTTATTTTATCACTTAAAACTTTTAACTTTTATTTTAAGTGCATGGGTGAAAGTACAGGTTTGTTACATAGGTTAGCTCGTGTCATTGGAATTTATTGCACAGATTATTTTATCACCTAGGTATTAAACCTAGCATGCATTAGTTATTTTTCCTGACCCTCTCCCTTCTCTCACCCTCTACCATCCAAAAGCCCCAGTGTATGTTCTCATCGTTTAGCTCCCACTTATAAGTGATAACACGTGGTACTTGATTTTCTGTTCCTGTGTTACTCTTTTAAGAATAATGGCCTCCAGTTCCATCCACATGCCTGCAAAGGACATGAACCCATCCTTTTTTACGACTTCATGGTATTTCATTGTGTAGATGTACCACACTTTCTTTATCCATTCTATCATTGATGGGCATTTAGGTTGATTCCATGTCTTTGCTATTGTGAATAGTGTTGCAATAAACATATGTGTGTATATGTATTTATAATAGAACAATTTGTATTCCTTTGGGTATATACCCAGTAATAGGATTGCTGCGTTGAATGTAATTTTTGCTTGTAGGTCTTTGAGGAATCACCACACTGTCTTCCACAATAGCTGAACTAATTGACACTCCAACCAACAGGGGATAGTTTCTTTTGCTTTCCAGAAGCTCTTTAATTAGATTTCTATTTGTCAATTTTTGCTTTTGTTGCAATTGCTTTTGGTATTTTTGTCAAGAAATTTTTGCCTGTTTCTCTGTCCTGAATGATATTTCCTAGGTTGTCTTTCAGGGTTTTCATAGTTTTGAGTTTTAAAGCCTTTAATCCATTTTGAATTAATTTTGTATACGGTATAAGAAAGGGGTCCTGTTTCAATCTTCCACATATGGATAGCCAGTTATCCCAGCACCATTTATTGAATAGGGAATCCTTTCCCTATTTCTTGTTTTGTCAGGATTTTTGAAGCTCAGATAGTTTTAGGTGTGTGGTCCTCTTTTGGGTTCTCTACTATGTTACATTAGTCTATGTGTCTTTTTGGTACCAGTACCATTCTGTTTGGGTTACTGTAGCCCTGTGGCATAAAGTCAGGTAACATGATGTCATCAGTTTTGTTCTTTTTGCTTAGGATTACCTTTACTATTTGGGCATTTTTTTGGTTCCATATAAATTTTACAATAGTTTTTTCTCTAGTTGTGAGGAGAATGTCAATGATAGTTTAATAGGAATGGCACTGAATCTATAACTTGCCTTGGGTCAGATGACCATTTAACATACTGATTCTCAAGTTAACAACCTAACACAATAATGGAAAGAATTAGAGAACCAAAAGACGACAAATAATGGGATTGTTAGGTTGAATGGCATTTCCATCTCTAGATCCTAGAGGAATCGCCACACTGTCTTCCACAATGGTTGAACTAATTTATAATCCCACCAATAGTGTATAAACATTCCTTCTTCTCTACAACCACACTAGCCCTTGTTATTTTTTGACTTTTTAATAGTAGCCATTCTGATTGGTATGAGAATACCAATTGTGGTTTTGATTTGCATTTCTCTAATGTTCAGTGATGTTGAGCTTTCTTTCATATGATTGTTGGCCTCATGTATGTCTTCTTTTGAAAAGTGTCTGTTCATGTCCATTGCCCACATTTTTATGGGGTTACTTTTTTCTTGTAAATTTGTTTAAGTTCCTTATAGCTGGTGTATATTAGGCCTTTTGTCAGATGCATAGTTTGCAAAACTTTTCTTCCATTTTGTAGGTTGCTTATTGATAGTTTCTTTGAGTGAAGAAGCTCTTTAGTTTAGCTAGACCCCACATGTCAATTTTTGCTTTTGCTGCAATTGTGAACCAGCTTGGAAAACGTATTTCAGGATATCATCCATGAGATCCCTAACAGAGCTAGAGAGGCCAACATTCTAATTCAGGAAATGCAGACAACTCCAGTAAGATACTTCGATAGAAGATTATCACCAAGACACATAACCATCAGATTCTTCAAGGTTGAAATGAAAGAAAAAATGTAATAGACACATAGAGAGAAAAGGCAAGTCACCTACAAAGGGAGGCCCATTAGACTAACAGTGGACTTCTCAGCTGAAATCCTATAAGCCAGAACACACTGAGAGCTAATATTTGACATTCTTAAAGAAATTTCAACCCAGAATTTCATATCTGGTTAAACTGTGCTTCATAAGTGAAAAAGAATTGAGACCCTATTTAGACAAGAAAATGCTGAGGAAATGTGTTATCACCAGACATACCTTACAAGAGATCCTGAAGGAAACACTAAATATGGAAAGGAAAGACCATTACCAGCCACTACAAAAACACACTGAAGTACACAGACCTGTGGACACTGTAAAGCAACCACATAAACAAGTCTGCAAAATAATCAGCTAACATTATGATGACAGAATCAAATACACACATATCAATACTAATATTAAATGTAAATGGACTCAATGTCCTAATTAAAAAGACACAGAGTGGCAAGCTGAATAAAGAAGGTACGCTGTCTTCAAAAGACCAGATACTGGAAACTTTTGGTGTATAAATTAGAATAGAGATGCTTGTAAGATAACCTATTGAGAGGTTCAGTAGGTTCACCAAAACTTGACTCAAAATACTGGATATCTATAAGGTCTGATAAAGTATAGCAGAGGGAACTTTTAGCAACTGCAAACCACTGGTATCTTTAACTTAATTATCTTCACCATGTCTAGAAGGTGAGGCTCTAACATTGGAATATTTGAACTGATTACAAAGTTAGAGAAGTGAATATTCCAAAAAAGAGTGTCAATTAATTAGTGGCAAGTCCATGAAGCTAAAACTTTATACTATTAACTTATTAATATAGCCTAATTCATTATATTATTATATAACATAAAGATAAGTTATTTTAATTTTATCATGAAAGCTTTGATAAATTAAACATTTATGTTTTGGGATTTATTTGTAGTAGCCACATATATGCTACCATTCTACAGATATTGTGCTGGATAGATTTGAGTATGAATTTAAGACTTATAACCAACAATGTATGATTATTCAAAGTCTTGCTGATCAAGCCTGAATATCAGCACAGAAGTATGGGGGATCTAAAAAAGCATGAAGTTTGGATTCATACAGTCAAGGTGTGGCTTATGTATTTAACCATTATATTTTTTAACTTATCCGAGTATAAATTTTCTAGTATGTGAGAACTGATAAAAATATTTAATTATAGCAGTTGTGTGAGGCTGTTAAAGCATACTATTTCTATGCAGTGTCTGATGCATTATAGGCTCTCAATGTATACTTATGTTTGATTTCGGTTATACTCCAGATAGTAGGTAACATTTGTTCTCGAATGTTTTGAAATATAAAGGGAATGCTTCTAGATCCACAGCTTATCCAACTTGGAATGAGCTAATAAAACTTTTCTAATTTTGTCACACCCAGAGAGGTTAATTGAGGAAGATAGTCTGCAAGCAGTATTTTTTTGCTATTCACTATGCTGCCTATTTTAATAGGGCAGGAGCAGGCAAAAAGAATTATTGTTAGTAATGGTCTGAAATCCAAGATAGCATGAGATTACACTGAATATTTTTTCAGTAAATAATCTGGAAAGTTCAGACCACAACCGCAAAGTACCAAATATTTATGAAATGCATTAAGCAAGTGCTTGCACTTGCTGTATGATTATTGAGAAATGCAGAGCAACAGGACTTGGGCTGGTAGTAAGAAATTAAGGATAAAGTGCTAAATAAAGTATAGAAATAAAGAAGCGGAGGAGCTAATACACTGTTGTTCTTTTGAATACGATATTCGATCTGACAATAAAAAAGAGTGCTAATTGGCGTAAAACAAACTCTTCATTAGAAATGCATCATTTTAGTATATTTGATCGATAGGGATGGGATGCTGCTAGCAAAACTCTGATGGCTGGTTGAATGCACATATTTAGGGCAGTGCTGTTGAAAATGGATGCAGTATAGTTATAGAAAACAACTGAGGGAGGCAATAAATAGTTGAAGAGGCAAGGGAAAACAAAGCTGCATGGAAATATTTAGCTCATGGTGGGGGGATCATGAAACATGGCTTGGTCAGCATTCATACTGAGAAAGACAAACAATGATCAGGAAGTTAGAGATGAATGAGTATCTTAGTTCACTAGGGTTAAAAAAAAAAAGAAAGGACAGTGAAATAGGAAAGTTTGAAGAGCATTACCATAAAAGAGGTGACTCTAGGAGGCATGGGGAATAAATGGTTGTTAAACACAAAAGAGTTTACAACCTTCACCAAATTAATATGCTACATAACTGACATTGATCTCATAGGTGCAAAAATCAGCATGAGTAGATGTTTATTATTTGGAATTGTAGTACAGAATTCAAAAGGCCTTTATATGTTTTTATCTGAGGATTTTGGTGGGTAAAACGCTGGCATTGATTCACCCAATTCAGGAAAAAGGCACCAAGAGGCTTGTGAGGGCAGCTTGGGATGAAAACACAAATTTTAGTGAGCAGTCTAAATTCTGTGTTTAAAAGTTATAGCAGTCTTCAATCAAAGTATGCAAGACTAAGAACCTAGCATCTTAGATAAAGTAATGAAAAATCCCCTTGTGGGCCTAATGACAGTGAAGGATCTGCAGTTGGGGTTCCGGCGGAATGGTAGAAATATTAGATATAATGGCAAAAGGGTAGTGCATGTGTTATGTTCTACCAGAGGACGATGTGACACAGAAAGAAATAGGACCAGCGAGAAACAGGGACATAATGCAGTTAAGCGAGCAACTATGAGAATCAGAAGCATAACCAGAAATTCAAGGTTTGAGATTTGGAATCTGGAACTCTGGCACAAGTAACCTTATGTCAGTATGGGGAAATCACCAAGCTTAAGGGAGCCTTTGATTTCAGCATTAGGATAACTCTTCCTGGGAATATTTAACATTAGGTCCTATCATATCGCAGTCAAAAATATTATATATCCTCTTTAAGAAAGTAATCTGGATGCTTTATCAATTAGTGTTTTCAATTCTTGGTACATGTTTTGCTTTCCTAAATTTTACTCTTTTCTTCCCAGTGACTTTCCTATATAATTTGGTACAGCATCAATTATCCCTGTTGTAACAACCGACCCCAACACTTTTCTCCTCTGTTCTCTTACTTGGGAACTTGTTGCATAATTGTAAATGCCTAACAGATTTTCTGCAAGTCTAAATATGACAAGAGGAAACCGCTGACTTCTTCCACATACAGTTGATCCTCATTATTCATGAATTCTATATTTTTGAATTTGCCTACTCACTAAAAGTTATTTATATCCCCCAAGTCAATTCTCCTGGCACTTTCATCATTCGTGGGCATGCACAGAGTGCCAAAAAATTTGAGTCACCTAGTGTACGTGTTCTTAGCTGATGTCAAAAAGGCAACATTCTTCTTATTTCAGCTCTCATAATATAAATGTATCCTTTATTGTGGTCTATTTAGCCTCACAGTTTTCACATTTTCATGCTGTTTGTTGATGTTGTTGTTTAAATTGGCCCCCAGTTGTAGTGCTGAAGCACTGTCTAGTATGCCCAGCAGAAGACAACTGTGATGTGCCTAACAGAAAAGAATTATGTTAGATAAGCTATGCTGAGGCATGAGTTCCAGTGCTGTTGCCTTTGAGTTCAATGTTAGTGAATCAAAACTATATATTAAACTATATATATTCTTCACTGTCAATTTTTTGTATGTCAATAGTATATCATCTGTTGTCTCCAGCTTTCATTCCTACCAAGGCTTGTTCCCTCTGAATGTGTTTCTAGTAAGATGTTGCACATTGCCAAATATTTGCAGTTTCACCCTTGAGCTCTCCCTATAAGAAGCCAGCATTGTAAGGAGCCATGACAATCATTTTCTCTGTTCATATGTAAAGATAATACTAATACCAGCTACCTATATGTAGCAGAGGATGGTTATGACAATGTTAGGCATGTGTGAGAAAATATTTCTGCCAATCTGTGGATTCTCGTAGCTTTCATGCCTAGCCCCTTGGGGCTTCCCAATTGCCTCTATATATCATGTTTCCAGAGAATAGGTAGAAGTCAAAGCTGATTATTGATGATCTCCAATCAAAGGTATCTTGTTCACAATCCTTAACCCTGTGGGGCGAATTTTATCTTCTACTCAAAGGAAATATCTAGGGAAAGTCTAGATTGCCCTGTGAATTCCAAAATGTGTTCTGCAAAGCTGAAACCATGTGAGGCAAAAGCTGTTATGCAGCAAAAGCTAAAGGATCAGTGTTTGTAAAGATCTTTTAAATTGTATATCCTGGTACTAAGCCATTTTTTTTCCTCTACCTACTAACAATATTACAAACAAATACAATTCATTTTAGAGATGGAAATAATGTGAGATTCCATTTTAGTTGTTCCGCATAATAACAAGTGCACTTGGATTTTTTCAGTGCTAAATTGTGATAATTTGTTAGCACTGTACAATGGGATTTCAGCATCAGAACACTCATGCATATGAGTAGTAGGAGGTGATTACATAGACTTGATAGGGCTGCAGCTTCAGCCCAAGTAAGTAAAGATTAGAAGTGTAAATGCCAAGGAACAGATAATGCTGGGTGTGCAATCAGCATGGACATATGCATGATGTGGGACTAAAAATATTTTCTGAGTGCTACATTTTGGCTTCCTGGGAAAAAGATGGGATTTATGTGTAGGGCAGATATATAAGGTAATTACAGAAATTTTTACTTGATTTAAGAGACAGTCACTCTGTTTTCTTAAATAGATAAAAATATGTCTCCGGTAAAGTAAGAACAAATTGGAAAGGTATAGGAGGAAGATTAATAACAGAGCATCAAAATGAGATGGTTTAACCATTTCAGATGTCCAGTCTGAAAACAATGATACTCTGGTCCAATAGTTCTCATTGTTTGAAGCTCCTGGGAACTTAGCTAAAATGTTTGGTATGAACTGGCATAGACATTTGCTTGTTTCTAGGTTCCATGGCCAATAATAGTACCTTGAAAATATTTATATCATGGCTTCTAATCCCTCTTACTAAAATAAGCTCCTTAATGGTTTCCTGTTCTTACCTGTTCATCAATTTATCTTCTGAAACCCCAAATCAGATTATGTTACTTCCCAAATTAGGTAGATATATTATTTGTCCTGCAGCTTCGTTGCCTGTTGAATGAAATTCATCACCCTTGGCATGACCTGTGAGATTATTTAATAATTCAGAAAAATTCTCTGTCATCACTCCTTGTTAAGAGCTGTATGCTAAATACACACTAAATTAGTATATTTCCTGATTATGTCATTCTTATCATGAATGTTTGCCTTTCCAATTTTCATTTCTTTGATTTGTAATAACCTCCCCTCCCCTACCCCTTAGACATCTTGAAACATTCAGATCTAATGAATTTTCTAATGTTTTAATGTCTTTATTCATGTTTTTTTTTTTTTTTTTTTTTTTTTTTTTTTTTTTGAGACAGAGTCTTGCTCTGCTGCAAGTCTATAGTGCAGTGGCGCCATCTTGGCTCATTAAAACCTCCGCCTCCTGGGTTCAAGTGATTATCTTGCCTCAGCCTCCCAAGTAGCTGGGACTACAGGTGTGTGCCACCACGCTCAGCTAATTTTTGTATTTTTTGTAGTGGCGGGGTTTCATCATGTTGGCCAGGATGGTCTTGGTCTCTTGACCTCGTGATCTGCCTGCCTCAACCTCCCAAAGTGCTGGGATTACAGGCATGAGCCACTGTGCCAGGCTATGAAATCTTAATTCACTTAAGTTGAACTAGTTTCTCCTCTGTGTCCTCAGAAGCAGCGTACATGGTTAAGAAAACTGACTTTATATTTGGACAGAACCACATTTAAATTTTTTCTACTTATCAACTGTGAGATTTGGCTTTATTATTATCCTGGTTCTGTATCTCATCTATAATAACATCGATATATCATGTGGTTTGTGAACATTAAATGAGATAAAACATGACGTGGGATATTAGGTATACTTTAATAAATGAGTTATCCTTAATTGTAACATAACGGTTGCCTCACTATTGTAATCAGTTTTTAGTAACTTCCCCTATTTCTGTATTACAGAATTATAAAAAGAATTATTTTTCCATGTCTCCTAGTTTATATCACAGCCTCTGTCACACAACAGACGTTCAACAATGTTTTTTACATCAATATGTAAAGTTCATAGAATTACACAACATAACATGAATAATCTTATTTATAAAGTTAGAAAAAAAACAGAAAAAGGCTTCAGAAGACTAGTTTTCTATTATTTCTTCTTTAGTAGAATGTTCTAAGATGTGGTTTAGATAATCTGAGTCTTAAGACTGAGAAAAAGAGGTCTCTGACCAAATAACATTAGACATAGCACATTAAGTATTGTTTTTAATAATTTATAGTTACACATTAAACTCAGAGATTCATTTAGTAAGTGTTTCACACAGCATTTTCTAATATTACATGACCCTTATCCTTATGTTTGTGTGCATGAGTTGTGCCTAATCCCATCCACAGAAATAGTTTTCAAAGTCACATTCGTTGAGAATTTGTCACTGTAAGGTCAACTCTTTTCCAAATCAAATTCTTAGTTGAATCAGCTTTATTTTTCATCTAGATTTTAGTAAGTTTTCTTGAGTTAAAAGCCCTTCTTACATCTGGATTTGGGTATTGCTAGCCTATGTTACAGGGCTATCCTGAAGAACTTTTTCCAATAATCATTTCTACCTCTCTACTTCTTACAATTTTTTGTATTTATTAGTTCCAAGGAAATTCTGTAAAGAGCTGTGGCTTAAAATAAATTAGCATCAAAATAAAACAGATGATTATTTGAAGAGATCTAACAAAGTTTTATGTGTCTTGAACACAAAACTAAAGACTATGAGTGATGCATTAACTAATATTATTGCTAAGATTCTATATAAATTTTTTTTCTTCAGGAAAAAGCAAAAACTTTCTTCCTACCTTTCGTGTGTTACTGTGAGACATTTGTCTTATAGAAGTTACATGTAAGGGATGGCACTGAACTAACATGATGACGTTGGAGAAAGAGTTTTACATTCTCAACATGTTCCTTTTCCTTTTGATGTCTTTTCAAGAAAGCTAGACACTATCTACCTATTTTGTTTTCCCACAGAAAAACAGTGAAAACTTGATTGAAACTCAAGTTCTTCATAATCCTAAGGAGGCGCTTTGCATGAGAAGCATACCTGGAACCAACAAAAGCCACAGATAGAGAAATTGCTTATTCTTCAGAGGTAGATTCATGAAGATTGTCCTTCCAGATGATAAAGAACTTTGCCAACTTTTTCTGTTCATGCTATGAGTGACAGGATTATTGGAGGAGATGAATTGGTAATGGGGGAAGCAATTTCCATTTGAGAAGGTATAAGAGCATTTGAGATTAAATGATCTGAACCTTGGCAATCCTCTACTTTTGTCCCTACAACTAGAGCAGAACCAGACTGACCAACATGCATGATCTACATGGCAGTGTTAGAAATGCATTCTCTGAGATTGTGAACTGTAACTTAGATGTATTATTAGAAACATGATATCACCAAAAACTAAAGGTAATTATGGCAATGTACATTCATTACTGTTTACCAGTCTTGTTACGCAACAGGTGAGTTTGGTAGCTTGGCAGGTGTCAACCCAATGATCACAACTAAGGAAAATTTAGCAAGGGAATTTTATTATAACAAGTAAGGGGAATATCCCAGGGGTAGTGTCCAAAGGAGTGTCTCCTGGACCTGTGGACTAGATCAGGTTTTATAGGGTAATGAGGCATGATCTGATTTGATCTTGCAATGAGGCAATGTCAGGTCACATGATCTGACTGGCTTCTGCCATGGAGTGAGGCCAGAGCTCCTTCTCATTGGATCCTGGATCCTGCCATGTGATGTCTGCTCTTAATTCAGTCTACAATCCTCAGACTGAGCATTTAGGCTCCCACTGGGGTTGCACCCTTGGTTTATCTGGGCATGCTCAGGTTACATGATCTTGGGGTTCATGGCAACTAAAAAAAACAACTGAAAACTTTGTTACATAAAAGTTGAACCACATTGGTTTTATGTGGCTAGCCTGTTTCCTATTTGATTATCTACAACATTTTGTTGATGAGCAGCAAATGCTTACTAAAGTATTAGACTAGACAGCAAAATAATTCCATTTACACATTTTTTATTTGAATTATTTCCTATGTCCCCAACATAGGAATCCTATTAACTTACATATAAAAAATAGAATTTCAAAAATGTGAATAGAAATAAAACCATGTGTTTTCTGTTTTTGTTTTTTTTTTTTTTTTTTTTAAAAAAAACACACTGATTCACTTTTTGTCCTCAGGTAAGTTCCTTCAGCTTAATGAGAACTGTGGTTTTCACCTGTATTACTAATCAGTTGGAATGCAGTTTTTAGAGCACACACATTCAATAAACTATGTTGAGAATGAGTTTTTTTAGTGCTTTACAAATCTAAAAAAAAGAGCCAATAAATGTGAAAGATAAATGTTTGCAAGCTGCATAAAAGTGTACTTATACAAAATGTATACAATTCCCCACCATTAGCCTAGCACTCCTATTACATGTTTTTCTTCACAGTAATGTCATATTTTTCCTTCAAAAATCTATAATTAATTTTATGAATGCCATTATACCAAATGGTATATTTACTAATTAGAGTTGTGGGCAACCATTTAAAAAGCTATTAAGAGTTAGTCATTGTCTTTAATTTGATTTGTTAACTAGAAAATTATTAGGACTTTTCCCAGAGGCAATATTAGGGGTAAAATGTGTATTGTAGTATCTATTTTCATCTTCTGAATAAAAATAATTTTAAGGTCATTTTTTCAAGGCGGAGATTTCCCATTCTATTCTTTTAAACCTGAAATGACTTAGTACTCACAAACCCCATGAAGGCTCTTGCATAGTATGAACTATGCACTATTATTAGAATTCCTCCAGAACTTAATCACAGCTTTATACAATGAGAGGCAACAGAATATATTATAGATTAAGTTTAAACTTCCTTGTTACACATGTAAAGAAACAGAGGGACAGTGAATGCCTTGGAAAATTATTTATTTACCAAGATGTTCTTCACATCCCTCTCAACTCTAGAAGTAACTGCCTAACTCCTATTCCTCAACTTGAATATTTCCTATAATTCCTATAAATAAACCCGATTAGTCTCAGTCTTTCCTTTCACAATGCTATTCTGGAAATTAATGTTATATAACAATATATACACTCCCTCTACCCCCACGCACACATCTTATATTCCTAAACTATCCACATTACAGGCTGTGCATTCCTAATGTGAAAATCTGAAATTCAAAGTGCTCCAAAATTTGAAACTTTTTGAGTGCTAACGTGATCCCTGCAGTGGAAAATTCTGCATCTGACCTTATGTGTTGGGTTGCAGTTAAAATGCAGTCAAAATTTTGTTTTATTCATAAAATTATTTAAAACATTATATAAAATTACCTTCAGGCTATGTGTATAAGATATACGTAAAACATAAATGAATTTCATGTTCAAGCTTGAGTCCTCTCTCCAAGATATCTCATTATATATAGTCAAATATTCCAAAATTTGAAGAGAAAGAAACTCTGAAATGCAAACTACATCTGGTCCCCAAGCATTTTGGATGAGGAATACTCTACATACATATTCATTTTTTCAGGTCCAACACATGCCCTACCTTTCTATGGTGCCTTCTCTAATCATTCCAAATACTGATCTCTTCCTTTCTTTCAATATTTGTCATCTTGTATGTTTTCCTAATAGGAAAGAGAGAAAACATGCAAGACTACAAATATTGAAGAAATACTCATTTATTGTGTATTTGTTCTGTTTGCATAAGAGGCTTATTATGCTTGACACCATGTATCATTTCTGGCATCATTATTTTGTACTGTTATTTAATCTTTTGTTTTATAATATTTGAAGGGACTATGCCAAAAATAAATCTATATTGTAAACTTCTTGAGGGAAAGGACTGTGGTCCATATAATACAATGTTGCCTGGATGTAGCATACTCTTATGTACATAGTAGGTAGTTAATACCACACTGTTGGCTGACTGGCAGTCAAATAAGTATATACCCCTATCTTGACTGGCTTTACCAAATGTCTGTCTAGTAACATTTTGGTTTTCTATTTTGTTAACTGGATTAAGTGAACCTCTTAAAATATTGATAAAATGATCAGAGGGGAAACTGCAGGGACAATGGGTCTTGCTGATTCTTTCCTTAATCCTGTTGGCTCACCTGCCATACAGTCTATTTTCAAATTTTTCCTCTTTCCATCTCTTTATTCCTCAGAGGATAGTTTTAGTAAATATACACACATACAAAATTTATGTCTTAGTGATGTTATCCATCATTGTAGAATTTTTTTGTCTTTATTGCTGTAAATTATCTTATTCTCATTTATTTTGACATGTTCTCATACCTTTTTTATATAAAAGACTAAATAATGTTATCTGCTTACAATAAATCTAAAGGCTATTAATATTTCTCTACCTGCTCACTTCAGGAAGAGTTTTATAAAACATATGTTACTCAATCAGAATAATTAGCACGTTCTACTTTACCAAACACATAGAGAAGCACGCAAAATAGGGTAGAAATACACAAGAACATATATGTCAAATCTTATATATCAGATGAACCACTAACCAACTAAAAATAATAAAAGAACATTTTCTTATCATTTTCTAATCATTTTATGTTAATGTATACCAATATTCACTTGTAATCCAGAAATTATTATTTTTTCAAATGGTTTCCTTTTTTCAAAGAGAAATTCTTGTCTGTAAAGTGGGGAGATTAAAATTTTAACACTAATTGGCGGGGCTCAGTGGCTTAAGCCTGTAATCCCAGCACTTTGGGAGGCCGAGACGGGCGGATCACGAGGTCAGGAGATTGAGACCATCCTGGCTAACACGGTGAAACCCCGTCTCTACTAAAAAAGACAAAAAACTAGCCGGGCGATGTGGCAGGCGCCTGTAGTCCCAGCTACTCCGGAGGCTGAGGCAGGAGAATGGCATAAACCCGGGAGGCAGAGCTTGCAGTGAGCTGTGAGCTGAGATCCGGCCACTGCACTCCAGCCTGGGCGACAGAGCGAGACTCCGTCTCAAAAAAAAAAATAAAATAAAATAAAATATAAAATAAAATAAAATAAATAAAATTTTAACACTAAAGAATCCTACTGGGAAAAAGAGAGAGGAGTGTGGGATGAAAGAAAATCGAACCAGCTGTACACCCATAGGTAACCAGTGTAGGTCATTAGAACACAGGCTTCACACTGCCTGCTGATCTGCAAAGTAAGGACATACCAGTGACAACTTTGGAATCTGCATCCAGCCACAGGTAACAGATCTATTACACCAAACTCAGGTCCAGATTTTGTGATAACTATATAATGAAGTTCAAATTAGAGAAAGAAACAATTCAGAATCAGAAGAAAGGTGAAAGCAAGTGACCACATGATCACATTAAAAAAGAAAAAGGCAAATTACTCAATAAGTAGATCTGGCACACATAGTCAGAGGAAACCAAGACACTTGAAGTTTAATTTGAAATGAGATATTTTTTAGCAAGAAGGATCATATCAGCAAGCCAAGGAGATATTTAAAAATATTTGTTTTGTTCTCATGAAAGAAAAAAATATATGTGATATTAAAAATCTGGAATGTTCTTTCATCTATGGCAATTTTAATTTTTTTTTTTAATCCAGCAAAGCACCGCTTTGTTGCTTGTGTGTAGTGTTCTTTATTGTTCTTTTATAAAAATGTAAAGTCCAGGCATGGTGGCTCACGCTTGTGAATCAAGCCTTTTGGGAAGCCAAAGCAGGCAGATTGCTTGAGTCTAGGCGTTTAAGGTCACCCTAGGCAACATGACAAAACCTCTTCTCTACAAAAAATGCAACAATAACAAAAATTAGCTGGGTAGGTGTGGTAGTGTGTGCCTGCAGTCCTAGCTACTCAGGAGGCTGAGATGGGAGGATGGCTTGAGCTTGGGAGGTTGAGCCTGCAGTGATCTGTGATCACATCACTGAACTGCAGACTGAGTGACAGAGTGAGACCCTGTCTCAAAATAAATGAATGAATGAATAAATAAATAAGCATGTACTTTAGTTCTTTCAAGTCTGACGGTGAAGAATGTCTTCTTCAGTTTTTTATTTGCGGTTACACCGCTGGTATATGTATCTAAGCTTTAACTATTTGTAATTTCTTCACTGTATATTTTATTTGTCAGATATTTTTTGGCACTGCATCCAAAGTCCCAGCTACTTGGGAAGCTGAGGCAGGAGGATCACTTGAGCCTAGGAGTTCAAGACCAGGCTGGGCAACGTACAAGATTCTGTATCTTAAAAAATTATTTTTTTCTTAGTTTCATAAATCTCTGCTGTATTTATGCATAGACAGATAACAGCATAGGGTAATCAGTTACAATCTGGGACACTTCATAGGAACTCAAAGCTGATTAATTTACTCATTTGTCATTTCACAATTTACAAATTTATTAATACTTCTACAAAATTATCTCTCCTCAATGTAAACAACCAAAGTTACGTTTTAGAGCAAATGGCCTTTATTATTTGTTTTCAAATATGTTAAACATTAAAAACATTCTGTTCTCTTGTAAATTCAAGTTTTATTTATATAGTCAACATTTTAATTCACTGTATCATGTCTGTAATTTATTACTATAAATATGAATACCTATAGTTTTGTGTCTTCAATCATTTTATTGTTTTCTTTATATATTGCTTGAAAATTCTTTGTTTTCAGTACACTGTTTCGAGAGATATTTGATAACTTTTTTATCAGTAATGTGCTTATAAACATTTATAAAACACTTTGAAGAGAGTTTTAGATGATTTATAGAGTTTTCCCATGTTAGTATAAATGTTACACCATAGCTGATTTCAATCTACCAGTGTGACATAACTAAATGCACAGCTTGGTACAGATGTGCAAATTGGCTCTAGTGCATCATTCAATTGAACATTTTTGTATAAGGATGCTCTTTGTTGTAGAATGTAAATATCTATGACTACCTCTGCTAGTTTATTTAGGGTATATCATAAAAGAAGAAACACTATGTCAACTAGTTTATCATTTTTAAAGCTCTTTATCTATACTTTTGGAAGTGTACTAAAACACATTCTCATCATTTTGTTTTGTTTTGTTTTGTTTTGGTTTTGGTTTTTTTTTTTTTTTTTGGTGACAGAGTCTCGCTCTTTCCCCCAGGCTGGAGTGCAGTGGCTGGATCTCGGCTCACTGCAAGCTCCGCCTCCCGGGTTCATGCCATTCTCCTGCCTCAGCCTCCCGAGTAGCTGGGATTACAGGTGCCCGCCACCATGCCCCACTAATTCTGTTTTTGTATTTTTAGTAGAGACAGGGTTTCACCGTGTTAGCCAGGATGGTCTCGATCTCCTGACCTCGTGATCTGCCCGCCTCGGCCTCCCAAAGTGCTGGGATTACAGGCGTGAGCCACCACGCCCGGCCTCATCATTGTTTTATGATATGAACTATTTCGTAGTTCCTCACCCTTATGAATAACTTCGTTAAAATTTAAACAAAAAGTATTTCCTATCTAATAGATATACATGGACCTCATTCCTTTTGTTTTTTTAAACTTGGGGATGAGAGGGAAGTCAATCTTTATGTTTTATATCAAGGATTAGGCAGGAAAGACAGAGATCTGATGATGGAAGTGATGAGAGACAAAGAAAGAGATTCAAAGATGCTATCCAGTTGCTTTAAAACTGGAGGACAGCCCTCACAAGCCAAGGAAGGTAGTAAGCCTCTAAGAACTGAAAAAAAGAGAGAGAGAATATATTCTTCTGTAAAGCTTCAAGAAGAAACACAACCCTGCTGACTCATTTTACACTACTGCCTCCTTGAACTCTATGATACTAGAATTGTATTCATTATACCACTGAGTTTGTGATAATTTGTTATAGCAGGTATAAGAAACTAGCACATGTTGTCTAAAAGAAATCAACTTCAAAATATTGATAGAGAGGTTGAAAGTAAATGGAAAGTAGCCATACAATAATTATTCAAAATAAAGCAGGACAAGCTATTTTAATATCAGAAGAAGTACACATTAGAGCAAAAAAAAAAAAAGCCAGAGTCAGTTACATTATGTGATGTAAAATGTTCCACCAAGAACACAGGTCAATAAAAACAGATATCCAAACAACAGCACTACAAAATATATAAAGAAAAAGTGATAGAACTGAAAGAAGAAATAGACTAATCCACAATTATAGTTGGAGACTCCAACACCCTCTCTCCCAATAATTGATAAAATAAATAGAGAGAAAATCAGCAAGGATGCAGAAGAATAAAACAAAAACACTATGATGTCAGGGGTTCACAAAGACAACTCTCAGGTGTGATGATTCTCTAGGACTTAACAGACTAAAAAAGCTGTTACACTCATGCTTATATTTCTAGTGAAATAATACATATTAAATATGCAACAAAGTTTTTTCACATCTTGACAACTATGAATAGTGCTGCAAAGAACATCGAAATGCTAACATCTCTTTGAGAACCTGATGTCAATTTTTTGGGACAAATACCCAAATTTATCCAAAATGCTAATAAATGCATTGCTGTATTATATGGAAGTTCTATTTCAATTTTTAAAATAAACCTCCATACTGTTTTCCATAGTGGCTGCAACATTTTGCACTGATCACCAATATTATACAGGATTCCAATTCTTCCACCTCCCTACCAACACTTGTTGCCTCTGGCTTTGTTTTATTCTTTTATTTGGTAACCGTCTTTCTAACAGGTATGATGATTAGTGACATTAAATGTATTTTCATATGCCTATTGGCAATTTGTATGTCTTCTTTGGAGATATGCTTGTTGAAGTCTTTAGCCCATTTTAAAATTAGATTATAAGGTTTTATTTTAATGTTTTGTGTTTTCTGTTTTAGTATTGAGGGTTTGAGTTTCTGTATATTTTAGAACCATTTATCACATATATGGCTTGCAAATATTTTATATTACTCTGTAGGTTTTGTTTTCACTGTGATTTTTTTCTATTGCTATGCAGAAGCTTTTTAAATCTGTGGTAGCCTGACTTGTCTATTTTTGCTTCTGTTCCCTGTGCTTTCAGTGTCATATTCAGGAAAACACTGTCAAGAACAGCATCATGAGTCTTTCCCTCTATGTTGTCTTCCAGAAGTTTTATATGGTCTCAGGTCTTACATTTAGGTCTTCACTCAATTTCGAGTTAGTTTTTTGAATGATATAAGAGAGAATCCAATTTCATTCTTTTGCATGTGGATATCCAGTTTTCTCATAAACATTTCTGGAAGAGTATCCTTTCTCTATTGTGTATTCCTGGCTCCCTTGTTGAAGATCAGTTGATCATATATTCCTGAAGTTATTTCTGGGCTCTATTCTGTTTGATTGTTCTACATATCTATCTTTATGCCAGTACTATACTGTTTTCATTACTGTAGTTTTATAATATATTTTGAAATCAGGAAGTATGATGCCTACATATTACTTCTTTTTTAAGATTGATTTGATTATTTGGGGTTCTTTTGGGATACATATAAACTTTAGAATTTTTTTTCTATTTGTTAAAAAAATACCACTGGAATTTCAACAGGTGTCATATTGAATCTGTAGATTAATTTTGGTAGTATGGGCATTATAATTATTAGACAGTGGTTGCCAGAGGATGGAAGGTGGGGAAAAAGAATCAATAAGAATAAAGTTTCAGTTAAATAAGATGAATAAGTTTTAGAGATGTTCCATACAACAATGGGCTCATAGTTAATAATATTGTGTTGTACACTCAAAAATTTGTTAAGAGGGTAGATCTTAAGTATTCTTACCACTAAAACAAAACAAAAACAAATCCTCATCAAAAGGCATTGCAAATTATTTCATCGTTAGTTATGTAAAATAGTGAACAGCTGCAAAATTGTTTTATGTATAACTATGAAAATTATAATTTTAATATCTATAATACCTTTAAGAAGCCTGTTTTATAGCACTTTTCAGATTGTTTTCCATATATTAACTCATGCTTATGGTGTATAGAAAGCTACTTTTTGTTGAGTAATTTTTTTAAGTTCTATGTTTTAACTATTTTTTGGTTTTATATTTATCATAATTAGAAACTCTTCTGCCAAGTATCTGATTTTTTTAAGTTTGCTAGTTTTCAGCTTTTCTTTAGAGAGAAAAGTAAAATCCTTTCCTATTGTGAGAATAGATATTATTAAATATGTAATTGTAAAGAGAAAAAATTCTTAATGCTTACAAAGAGATAAGGAAAAAGATGTCCAAGATAAAGCCCATGAGAGACCAGGTACAAGTTTCTAGGTGTCTCTCTTAGAAGAATCACAGTTTTGCCTAACTGTGGTAGGCAAAAACGCTAGCAGATGTTATCAATCAGGGAAGCTCAGTGAGTCGTGGTATTTGGGGTTTTTATTGGGAGATCAGTCACCCCAGAGCAAAATAGGCATTCACTACAAACTTTATTGTTAGGAGAATGTATCTGTTCAAAAATATACCTCATGGCCCAATGTTTCAGAAATATAAAAACCTGCTTGTCAGGCAGAATATTCCAAGGACTCAGAACTCATTTCCAGGAGATAGACAAAGCCAGTCCTGAACACAGGCCTTAATTAGAAATGTACATTGTTTGAGCAACCTAGACCTGCTAAGTTATACTTTTCTCCATAACCATAAACAAAAATAAATTTGTGGAACACCCAACAAGAGCAGAATACACACTTTTTTCAAGTGCCCACTGAACATCTACTAAGATGGACTACATCCTGGGCGACAAAGCAAATCTTTGACCAGAAAAGAATCGCACTAGGGATCAATAATGAAAAGATAACAGGAGAACCTCCAAATGCTTGGAAACAAAACAACACACTAATAAATAATTCATAAGTCAAAGAGAAAACCTCAAGGGAAATAAAAATATATGTACAGATATGTTTATGTGTCAAACTGAATGAAAATAAACCAAAAGGAAATGTGTAAGCCACCCAGTCCATGGCATTTTGTTATAGTAAGCAGAGCTAAGACAACACTCAAAACGCAACAGTAAAAAAAAAATCAAGCAATACAATTATGGGCAAGAGACATAAAGAGACATTTCAATGAGGATGAATAATTATATGAAAATATTTTCAATATCAGTCATTAGGAAAATGCAAATTAAAATCACAATGAAATGCCACCACACACATAATGTCTAAAATTGTAAAAAAAAAAAAAAAGCGACAACACCAAATTCTGACAAGGGTGTGGCAAAACTGGATAACTTATATGTTGCTCACAAAAATGCCAGATGGTGTAGCATCTACAGAAATTAGTATTTTTTAAATAAAACAATAACAAAAACTAAACACGAAACTACCATGTGACCCAGGATTACACTTATGAGCATTTATTCCATGAAATACTACTGATAGGTGAAATGGAACTACAATGCAGATGAATGTTTAAAGACTCGACAATGCAGATGAATGTTTAAAGAATTATGTGAAGTGCAGGAAATATCTATCCAAAGATATTTTGTTATTCTATTTATAATGACAAAATTATAGAAATGTTCAACTGATTAGCAGCTGACGAGTGTTAAGGAGAGGGTAGGTACAGGAAAGCAATGTTTCTTACTAGGCATATCTATACAAAGGTAAAAGGAGGAATCCTTATGGTGATGGAAATGCTATCTTGACTGTATTGATGTCAATGTCCTGGTTGTAACATTGTACTGTATCTTTGCAAGATGTTACCATTGTGAGAATCTGAGTACAAGGTACATGGGATCCTTTCTATTTCTTACAACTGCATGTGATTCTACAATTGTCTCAAAATAAAAGTTTAATTAAAAAACAAAATTCTTATATAACAGAAACTAACATTCATCAAAATATCTACAAAGTTTATACAAAATGAGAAAATAAATCTATTTTTAAAAAGAACTTTGTGGCCGGGCGCGGTTGGGCCGGGCGCCAGGTGCTCAAAGCCCTGTAATGCCGGCAGGCACTTTGGGAGCGCCGAGACGGGGCGGATCACCGAGGTCAGGTAAATCGAGACCATACCTGGCGTAAGCACGGTGAAACCCCCGTCTCTACTAAAAATACAAACCTAAGCCGGGCAAGGTGGCGGGCGCCTGTGGTCGCCAGCTAGCTCGGGAGGCCCCTGAGGCAGGAAGAATGGTGTAAACCGCGGGAGGGCCCGGAGCTTGCAGTGGAGCTGAGATCTGGCGCACTGGCACTCGCAGTCCCGGTCGAGCAGAGCCGAGAGCTCCCGCCTCAAAAAAAAAAAAAAAAAAAAAAAAAAAAGAACTTTGTGGGGCCATATTTTCAAAATATTCATCAAAAGCCCACAGCAGAAAAAACTGTAATGCTATTTCTCCATGAATATCTAACGAAAGACAATGTCAATATCATTAAGAAATCAAGTATTTCCACATTAATTTCTAATTTAGAGTAATAAAATCACATCACCAATTGGAATTCAATAAACTTGATAATGTAATTTTAAAATTCATGTGGAAGATCACTAGGTCAATAAGAAGAGCTGTCTGATATATTAAGAGTTAAAATGTTTATAGTAATTAAAGCAATATTATATTCACAAAAGGAGGGACTAATCTCATGAAATAGAATAGAAGCCCAAGGAACTATGAATTGTTTGGCATATTACAGAGACTGCATAAAAGGAAATGGGAAAAGGATGGACTAGTCATTTAATTGTCCTGAGTTATTCAGTACATACATACATATAATGCATATATATGAAGCAATTAATGAATCAGATAATATTTCAGATAAAGACATAAACGTACATCCCCTCTACTCCTAATTTTTGAAGTAACATCTGCATGTAAAAAATGAAACTTAAAAGCCTTTAGAAGAAAATGTGCAACAAATTTTCACTTTGAATAATGAATTCCTTTTTAAGAGGTAGTACTTGTTAAATAAAATGCTTTGAAGAATTCTGGATAAGGCTAAAATCTTATCCAAGGAGTACATTACAATTTAAAAAATTTTCAGAGTTATTATTCTAGTTTAAGGCAAGCATCAAGGCTGCCCTGTTAATTATGTACAAAAGTTAATGTGGTAAAAACAAGCTGTGGATATCTTTAGACAATTAAATTATTGTATTATATTCAGTTTCCTTTTGGAGATATTCAGAGAGCAGGTTTTTGAGGCTGGGATGAAAATAAGCAGTGGATAAAAATAGGTAGGTAAAAGCAGATCCTGTGAATAACTGAACTGAAATCAGTCAATTATTTTGATTTCCCCAATAACATAATAAAAATACATTATTAATTGCAATTTTTCATTCTTCAATACGACTTCAGGAAACTCTTTTAAACTTTATGCCTTATTTTCTCTCAGTTCACTAAGGTTTAGCTTAGTTACAAAAGGGCTGAAATAAGAGACAAGATGCCCACCGTCTAGCTGTGGCTGTGTTCCTAATATTTTTCCTGTGATAAGAGGCAAGTCATTTGTTTTTTGGAACTTCAGTTTCTTCATCTATAGGGAAAAAGTTTGAGATACTTCATTGGTTCTAACCTAATAAGTCCCAACACTCTCTTTTTGCCTCAAATATATGGAGAAATTGCTTTATCATTAAATCAAAATAAGAATGTAATTTATGCATATATTTTTAAACCATCAATATAACAATGCAATAAAGATGAAAAGAAACATTTATAATGACAATAATATATAATTTCTAAAGCTTGAGTATATTTAAAAGTTCCCTTTAAGGGAAGGTACTGAAAGGATTTCCAAGATGCTTTCCAGTCCAAAATCTTATCATATGCATTTACCCTTGATATCACAATTATGTTACATATATATATATATATGCACACCTACTTAAATTTCACTAAGAACTTTTAATAACCCTGCTGTATTTTTTCTATTCTCCAATTAATATTAATTACAGTTTTGTTCTATGCATTTATTGATGTGTACTCAGAGAATGCAAACTAAAAGCAAAGGAAAATATCTGTATGATAAATTTGCTGAAAATGTCTTACTCCATGAAATTAAAGCTTTTCAGAACTATAGATTCTCCCAAATGGCAAGGGTCCTCAAAGCTTATCTCTTGAAAAACCCACGCTATCCTAGACCACACATATATTCAACTTCCTCTTGAATGCATTCAGAAGTGGCGAGCTTTCAAGAGATAACAAATCACCCTGAACTCCAGAAATATGATCATTTTTTTCAAACTCAACACTTCCATGTGATTTTTGAAACCCTTCGGCAGAGAATGCTCCCTCAGTCCTCCTGAACATGTGGTCAGTTAGAAAGCTAATAACCACAGTTAAGCTGCCTTGAGGAACTGAAAATGACGGCTATACCTAAATGTTCCCTCTTCTCCTGAATACTTTTCCCCTCTTCATGTTTAGCAACAGAGACTTGTATAATAAATTACTCTATGATGTATGTCAGCTCCTGAGCATGAAATTATGGCTTTTACCACAGGACTTATCATTCATAGGACATATAAAGTACCCAGAAGGTACTTCCTGCGAGCAATACTGCTTGCTAGTGCTGAATCAAATTTAAATCTCCCTAGACTCACAATGAAATTGCTTGTTCACCTGATGATTTTATTCCACTAATGATTTTGCAATATCACATTCAATTGAATAATTATACAAGGAGAGATGCTGAATGCCTATCTTTCTAGATTAGAATAATTTATAAATGTGGTTTTCTGTTCCAGTAAGCAATATCACCTTTTAATGAGACATAAGTACAACAGGGCAACATAATGATATGGAGCAAACAAGAGAAAGATAATGGATTTGGGGCAGGCAGAAATATTAGTGAAATATCTGCTAGGAAAAGGATTTTCATTTATTATCAGAGAAAAATATATCCAGAAGCAGTCTTAGGACAAGGCTCACACACACGTATTTATATTTATATATTTAACAATAAATAAATGGAAGTCTAGGAAATTGACATGTTTCTCATTTTGTATGGATGGTTAGTAGCCGAGCCAAGTCTAAAATTTTACATCAGGGCTTGTTTTCCCCATGAAATAGGCTGAGACCTGTTCTCAGAGCATGGATAATATGGGCATTTATGTCCCACTTGAGAATTTATGGAAAAGTTATCTTTTCTGCCTTTTTTCCCCGTTATACCCGAGCCCCAGCATGTTCTCCTGTTTTGCCATGCTGTCCCTCTTTAAACTCAGTTTAAATCTGACAGTCCAGTGCTATTTATGAAGGCGTCACTGGGGTGCCAGATGGCAGAACTCTTCATCTCTCCTATGGGTGCTTGGACATGGGCCATAGGTTATTCATTTCTGGTCTTTAGCTCAACTGTGGAATGAGAATTGGTTAAAACATACTACATTTGAAATAGCAGTAGTTATTTTAAAATGGCCTTAATATAAGTGTACCAGTATAATTAATTAGGACAAAGTAAAATATTTTACATTGTTTAACTAAATGTTTATGGTGTTTAAAATATCTTATTCACAAGATATCTAGGTGCTTTTTTAGAAAAAAAGATTTAAGTTTTGTATATGTATGAAAACTATAAATAGGAAGTTATTTCAGAACCGTACTAATCATACATTTAAATCAGATAATCAACTGCATATTGTGTCTTTGTGTGTACAGTGCTTCATATCATGAGCCCATAACACATGATCTTTGATTATATAAGAATACCATTTAATTGCATATAGAAAAAAACATTTTAAAAAACTAAGTAATTGGTATTATAGATTAGTGGTTTATAACCTGTGATTTACGTGTGTGGATGTTACTGCAGAGATCAAGATTCGGGTGGGGGGGTTATTATGGCTAGGTTTTCCAATCTCCACTTCACCCAGAGCAGATTTTGTTGTTGTTGTTGTTGTTGTTTGTTGTTTTGTTTTCTTAATCTAGTTTGTGTATAAAACAGGGTCTGATTATTAGAGGTGAGAAATAGTCTTTACTAAAGCCTACCAGTTATTATTGAAACTTTATAATCCAGTCATTCTGGGGTATCTGTATTTCCTAGAGGAAAAAAGATTATGTATACACAACACTAAAATATTTTATTAGTCTCAGGACCAATATGTCTCTGCTATGAGATATAGCTAAAATGGCCCCAAAGGAAGAAATTAGCAATTACACATTGGATCAGAGATCTGAATTGTGGGCATTTCCCCAATTTCAACAATGCCAAGATGCAGAGCACAGCAATGAAGAAGTGGGCCATAGAAAGCATTTCACAGATGCACAGCCCACAGAGATTTAAAGCAAGGCAGTACTGTGCTGTGATCAGTAGCTGAAGAGAATGACCACCAGCAAGAGAGTCAGTCTGCAGACGGGGCAGAGGTGTTCAGAGAGTATTTACCAAGCAATGGGGTGCTTCTATGTGAGAAATGAAACACTAATTAATGCCATCTTATTTTTTCCACTACAGGCTAATGAGACCTAAGAATGTTCTCGCTGAATGTAATGATCAAAAGGGCTGTATTGTTCTGTGACTTGATATAAGTTTTGAAGACTAGAAAAGTGGTTTCCTTCGAAAATGATGACGATTATTTGCTTCTAACAATGATAAGAACTTTTGGAAAATGGGAATTTTTTAAAACAGTTTTGTCAATGCTGTTATTTTCTTGGGTAACTGTTACTTCTCTCTGGTCATAAACTACAATATATCATGAGTGGTATTGCTTTGAAGGTGACATTTTTACCCCAAATCCCCAAACAGCAAGACTGAATAAAATTCTAAACTTTTGGCCTGTGGTTGATCTGTATTCTACCCCCAGGCACATAGTTTATTAAGTATGTTTTTTGGAACATAAGTTTGAATCCCTCTTTGTCTATGTAATGGAGACAACTGTTATGAGGCAAATTCAAAAAAAGCACTTACTTCTGTGATTATTAATTCAATAAGCATAAAATAAGCCATAGCAATTGCTATTTTGTACTGGAAAAGAAAATCAAGTCTTCACTGAGGCTGGGTGGGACAGCTTTAAAAAGGCATCTTCATAGACACTTTGAAATCTTACCACAGAGACAGATGTCAACTTTTCATAAAAGACACTCAGTTTTGTTTTGGGATTTTTTTTTTTTTTTTTTTTTTTTTTTAATTTAGCAAAATAGGGGATTTTTTTTTTTTTTTTTTTTTTGGCAATTAGCAGAATATGGAAGTATTGATTTTCTAATGAGTCCTCATGCTATAACCATTGTCTTCCACATATGTATATTTTAGGGTATTTCTTAGGATATTTTTATCATTGAAATAGGATAATTCCTGATATTTAGAGTCTATGCGGGTAGCTTAATGAATTTCTATAGGATTCATTTCCAAAACATGAAATTCGTGAAATATTAAAGCATGTCTCATTTATTTCAGAAAATGAACCACCCTGGTGTTGAAATTACATAGTCACATCAGAAATGTCACAAAACAGACCATTTTCCTGTAATACATCACTTTTCTGTTTAGATTGAAAGTGATAAAGAGGGCAAGGCAAAATAATAGATGATATGCTTCATCCTTACTGCTTTTTTACTCCAAAAATTCCCCACAGCCATCTGTTATCTACACATCAGGTTGTTGAAAGTGAGTGACATTTTTCTTTTTTATTTGAGAAAAAAATTATGGAAGTGCCGAGCAAAGTTAATTTAAAAACATACGGTGATATTAGTAAAACACCTATTTAAATACTAAATCCTGATTATCTTTTGCATTTATGGACTTGGATTAGGTTTCTAGCTCTATAGTGTAAGCTTCAGAATAAGTTTTACTGCTCAAAGTAAAGTGGAAACTTAGACTGTGCAAGCAAGGTGAGATCAAAATTGTACCAATTAAAAAAATATATTTCTAGAACATTAAGCATATTCTCCCTTGAAAGTAGATTGAGGTTAACATGTAACTTTTTCTAATTTTAGTAATGTATTTGCCTCTTGTCTCTTTCTTGTGTTTATATATATTCTTGAGCACTCTAAAAACTGACATCAATGCATAAACATTTTGAGTAAGGGAATGTGCCGTTAGAGAAAAAGAAGAGTTTCTTTCTATTTAAGTTAGACCTGAAGTATTCTAGGGGTGGTTGATTTGACAGGTGAATGTTCCAGAGATTAAGGAAGATGATTCTTTTACAACATCTCAGAATGTGAATGTAGAGTATTTTTTTGTATTTTCTTACTAGAGAGACTTAACAAAACATAATTTATTTCAATTACATATAATTTAGTTCCTTTCCAACTACAGATTGGACTCCAATCAAAGCTGACTTACATGTAAGCAGAATAGGTGGCCCCTCTGTGAGGTATTATTTTAAAATCTCTAAGAAGTAATTATATACACAAACTTAGTGATGCCAGAAATCTGTAAAATGGGGACAATTATTTTTGTACCAAAATTTGAGTTAATGTTTTAAATGGATAGAAATAGAAAATTAATGACTCATCTGAAGTAAAATATTATATATAAATACAATACTACTAATATTGCTATGATTGCATTCACATGAAGAGATAAATTACTATTAAATTAGGTCATATCTAAGATCAAATTTTGTAGAAGGTATGGAAAGGAGGCCTAGGGGCTTATCAGATCTTGAAAGAGGGGATGGGGAGGATGGGCATCTAGGAGGAAACAGGCAGAGAATAAGAGCATCCATGAGATAGTAGCAGATAGTGTTTAATTTTATTCCGGATGCCAGATTGTTACATAAATAGCAAACAAAAAATGTGAACTTGAATTATTTTCTCTGTGAAATCCCAAATATTAATTCATCTCAGTCCTTTATATCACAATTGTCAGTAATACTGTGTCCTATGAGAGGTTCTGAAAGAATTGCTTGTGAGTTACACCCCACCAGCTCTACATATCCCAACCCTACTGGTTAGTGTTTCCACTGAGATAAACACTTTGTCAAATTGGACACTTCATACAAATACAATTGTTTCCTTGGAGAATAAAGTTGTAATAATACTACTACTAAACCATTATCAGGAGAAGTAAAATGCCATATAGGGAACAAGAGGGCACATAGCAAAAAGAAGAAAATTAGAAGCACCTAAAGGTGAAAGAGAGATTCCACATAGTGACCACTCTTCTGAATTTGCTTTATATCCATTATTTATCTAAACATACCCAGGGCAGAATTTAGCCTTTTAACTGTAACATTCAAGTAAAACAGCATGTACACACATTCCACAATTCCAAAGTTGAATGTCTACTTTATCTTTTATTTATCAGTTTATCTCATATGTGATGACAGAAATACTTTCAAACTGGGCTCTTGAAAGGATTAATCTTATAGATACTAGCTCAGTGCCTGTCAATTAATACGTATCCAAGTGCTATTTCCTTCCATACTTTAAATTTATTTCTCAGGCCAATTTTGTTTGCCCTTTTCTACTCATTATTTTTTGCCAAGGACAGACAGAAAAAAAAGGTATCCATGATACCATTGTTTCTCACTAAAACTGGCAACTCTCCGGGACAAGAGTTAAGCACTGAGCAGTGACTCAGGTGCACTCAATTTGGAGATATACGTAGTATAAGTTTTGAGCCAGAAAGAGTCAGCTTTAATTCCTACTTCTGTTTCCTTGGGTAAAGAATGTGTTTCCTCTGAGTTTCTGAATCATCGTCTTTAAACTGAGGAAGATGATTCCTACCTTATAGAGATACTCAATTAATAAAAGTTGATAATGATTCTAAACATTTAGCATGCTGCCTAACATGAAGCACTTTCCTTACAATAACTTGGAAAAATGGTAAATCAGAGTTATGGAGCTGGCTTTTAAAAACAAGTTTGATTTTCACCAACTCACTTAATGTTTTATATTTAATTTTCTCTATTATTGTAAACACTGACAATACAATAGTTCATTCTCTTCCCTCATCCATCATGGCATTAGAGTTGAATCAATGAGACAGTAGATGTACATGACTTTAGAAAAGCACAATGTTGTATTCATATGGAAAGTGATTGATAATATTTTTTTTCTCTGAGCTTTGGTTCAAACTTAATCATAAAAGCTACCAACTTTATAAAAATAATTATCACTTTAAAAACGTAAACGTTTCCTAAGAGATGCATGTTAAAATATTTAGATTTGAAATCTCAAGTCTACAACTCATTTTCAAATAGTTCAACAAAAACCGTCTACCTACCTATCCAGTCATCTGTCAATAAATGAAGCCCATGTGGCAAAATACTGATGATAAAATGTTTAAAAGGTGTATAAATATTTACTGAGACAATTTCAACTTTTTTATAGGTTTGAAATTTTGCAAAATAATAGTGTTAACGAAGCATGAATAAAAGTTTTTCTGTCTTTATTGTCTTCATTTGGTTGATAATTAGAACATTTTTGATGACTAGCTATTTAATCTTCTTTCACGTTTGTACCTACTGATTTGTTTTTCTAAGACCACCAGAGCGGGCACAAAAGAACCAGCGAGTAGGCAAGGGTAGGAGCAAAACTGCAAATTTATTTTGGTCACCTAGCTTCAGGGAAGTAGGTGGGTAGGGAGAGGTCTGTCCGCCTCCGGCAAAGAAGGCTGACAGAGTCCCCTGGTGGGGCTCTGGGGCGGGGTTCCTGATGCAGTCCCGACATCCGGACAGGAGTGGGGCTGGGAAGTCCGCGCTGGCGACCGTCTGGAGCGGCTTTTCTAGGAGTGGGAGGGCAATAGGCGGGGCACGGGCGTGTCGGGGGGCGTTCCACAGGTGCGACCAGGTAAATCTTGGTCTCTTTGGATTGACGTCACCTGGCATATGCCCAGTTGGTCTGCACCTTCCCGGGTCGCAGGCTGCATTTTCGCGCGCACAGGAAAAGTTGGTGAAGAAGAACCCGGAAGTGCACCATCTTGCCTCCGTTCATCCAAACACCTACTATGTGTGACCCATAGAGCTAAGCCTCTACATGTATCATCTTATTTAACCCCTACAGTTTTGAAAGGAAGACATTATCACATTTTCAAATGCAAAACTGAAATCTCAAGACGATTAGTGACTTGTCTCATAAGCAGCAGGGCTACATTCTACTGAGAGAGAACTTAGTAAGGAGAAAATCTATGTCAAACATCTTAAATTTTTGAAAATAGTTACTAAAGTTTTTAAATATAATTTCAGACTCAATGTTACCTCTCAAAGAACACTATTGCAAAAAATAAAGGTCTATATAGCACATGAAGGCCTATAAAATGTTTACTAAATCATTGTGTTAATGGTAATTTCTTCTTATTCATGTTGTTTTTTACTAAACATCCAAGTGTGATTCTCAGGAGATGTAGAGAATAGGGTAGGTGGACTGAGTTGTAGCTGAGGGTTGTGTCAGGCCTCTGAGCCAAACCTAAGCCATCATATCCCCTGTGACCTGCACATACACATCCAGATGGCTGGTTCGTGCCTTAACTGATGACATTCCATCACAAAATGAGTGAAAATGGCCTGTTCCTGCCTTAACTGATGACATTACCTTGTGAAATTCCTTTTTCTGGCTCATCCTGGTTCAAGCACCTTGTGACCCCCACCCCTGCCCGCCAGACAACAACCCCCTTTGACTGTAATTTTCCTTTACCTACCCAAATCCTATAAAACGGCCCCACCCCATCTCCTTTTGCTAACTCTCTTTTCAGACTCAGCCCACCTGCACCCAGGTGATTAAAAAGCTTTATTTCTCACACAAAGCCTGTTTGGTGGTCTCTTCACACAGATGCGTATGACAGGTTGTTTTTGTTTTAAAAAATGTTGTTTTTTCACCTACCAGTGAGGACTTACATCTTTCTTTCTTTGCTCAGTCATCTTTATTGAAAGTAAAGCAGAAGGAAATTAGGGCTATGGTGTAGATATAACATCCTAGACCAAGGAATAAACAAAAACACCATAAGTGCTTCTGCTCGCCCTTGTCCTCTCTCTCTCTCTCTCTCTCTCTCTCTCTCTCACACACACACACACACACACACAGGGAGGGAGGGAGAGAGAGAGATTTACTTCCTGATCTGGGTTGTAAACGATTTTTTTTCTACAGAATTTTCTTTCCAATTATAGAAGACTAGGAATATACTCTCAGAAATGACAAATTTTAATGTACCTATTTATGATACTGTAATTTATACAGTAATCCTGCCTAACTTGAGATTCCTTTTTACCACCTCATTCTTTATTTTATTTTGTTTATTTTGGCAAGTTATTCCAGAATTTTAGAAGGTCAAAAAACCAAAGTCTTTTAAAGAAAAACCAGGCAGTGGTAGAATTAAGACATTTAGAAGCTGTAGAAAATTAACTACAGTAATGGTGAAGGGATATACGAAGAGATTAAGGGAATAGGATTCAGAGTTCCCAAATGGTGTATCAGAACTTCTACTGATCAGCTGGGCAAGAAGGAACTATTCAGTAATATTTAGATAATAATAGTATGTGTGCAAAAATAAATCTAACTTTTGTATTTCTTATAAAGCCAAGAAGAAAAATGTGAAAAGTAAAAGATTAGTAAAATATGTCTAAGTACTATTAACTTTTTCGTATTTGTCATTTCTTTATGAATTGTCACCAATATTTAGATTAATGAGAAGTGTAAATGATTTTAACTCAAATTAAGTCATTAAGCTACACTTGATTTTTAATATGACTTGCTATTTGTATTCCCACTTCGTTTGTTAAAAATGAAAAATTTAACTTGTGCTAGTAATTAAGAGTGTTGTTAGGATAGAAAGAACTTAAATTATGTGACTAAAATAATTAACATGGATTATATGCAGATATGTTTAGTATGATTTCTGAAATTATACAATAGAGGAGTCATTTTATATTCCACAGTGGAAACAATTAGTGAACTGTGTCTGGCCTCTGAGCCCAAGCCAAGCCATCGCATCCCCTGTGACTTGCATGTATACGCCCAGATGGCCTGAAGTAACTGAAGAATCATAAAAGAAGTGCAAATGCCCTGCTTTGCCTTAACTGATGACATTCCACCACAAAAGAAGTGAAAATGGCCGGTCCTTGCCTTAAGCGATGATATTATCTTGTGAAATTCCTTTTCCTGGCTCATCCTGGCTCAAAAGCTCCCCACTGAGCACCTTGTGACCCCACTCCTGCCGGCCAGAGAACAACCCCCCTTTGACTGTAATTTTGCTTTATCTACCCAAATCCTATAAAACGGCCTCACCCTTATCTCCCTTCGCTGACTCTCTTTTGGGACTCAGCCCACCTGCACCCACGTGAAATAAACAGCCATGTTGCTCACACAAAGCCTGTTTGGTGGTCTCTTCACATGGACGTGCATGACAAACTGTTTTTGAAATCTATTGCCTTTGAAAACTGCTTTATTCTAACTAAAATACCCCCATATCAATACTTCTTAGTCTTTTGTCGACGCTGAATATTATTTACCCAGAAATTTCTAAATCAGCCTGAAATCTCAGTAAGACAGACAGCTCACATGCTACCTTATACTTCAATCCAGTTTCTCTGTCAGTGAGATATACATGCAGAGAGAGAGGAGATAGAGAAATATATCCACATATACACATACATATAATTAACACTTTTCACATCTTATAATGTAAGTTTCTTAAGCATGTATTAGCTTCAGTGCAGTAATGTTACTAAAAAGTGTGCATTGAAACCAGCCCCACAAGGCAGAGCTCATAATCAGGTCCATATTTGCAGCACGAACATCAAGAAAAGCTGAGGCTGAGGGAGGCTACTACAATCCTAAAAACAAAGAACTTTTGCAATGAGGTGCCTAATCTAGATGTAATGATGAATCACATGAAATACCAGCAGGACAGCGTAAGTAGCTGAAACTATAGCAAGCAAGGGTACTTAAGATACAACCAGCAATGAACTTTAAGTACACTAGATTTCAGCTATAATGTACCTTACCTCTGTGGTTCAGAGTGAAATTATCAAGTGAATTTATGCTAAGGTCACAGAAAACTATCCTTATATAAAGAACCCAGATGGAACACACAATTTCACGACTCTGAAGATATTATGTTATACCTATACTGTTCACTAAATAAGGTCACTTTGGCAATGATTGGATCTTTGTATACTTTCAGTAATTGCATTCAAGCTGATAATAGTCACTTGTCTAAGTAAGGATAGTCTGCAAGTCAAAATATCTTCCCCTTTACATGATATTGCCTAACGTGAGAAAAGCAATTCTACAAACAAATGCATACTTTCCAAATTGAGTCTGAGTAACAAAACTAATCATTAGAATGATGGTGGGGATGATGATGGTGCTCACAGTGATAAACTTGGGACTTTCCTGTATTCAAGGTATGATGTACTATACATACTTGGTCTCATTTAATTATTACAAAAATTCTAATAAAATAATCGCACCTCTAATTTAGACGAAGGAACTTAAGGCTTTGAAAACTGAAATAACTTGTGCAAGATTTAGCTGCTGATAAATGTCAAAGGTAAGATTCACACTTTAATCTGTTGGCTTTCAAAAGTCGTGCTCTTTTACTACACTGTACTTAGTGTGCTGTCTACAGCTGGCATTAGTCGCAGTAAAACCCAGTTGTCACTTTTTCCCTTAAAACAAATAAGTGAAAGGAAGGTAAGTATTTGCTGCACAGGTACTAGGATTCTTCCTTTTGCACCAAGAGTAGCAGGGATCCCATATTTTGTTTCAAGGGTGAGTGTCTATGTGTATTCTGAATCATTGTCAGGAGGAGGAACCACACAAATGTAGATGGGGCTCAACAACTCTCAAGGAATAAGCAGGCCACACTTCTATAAATTAACCTATTATTAACAGGTTACAACCTATTGTTATTAAGATCTGTATTAACACATATTGATGGAGAGGCTACTCAGTGGATATAGCTCCTTCATGGAGATGGCATATGATGAATCCTTGAAAGATGAGGGACAAGTGATATTAAGTGTTGGCTCAGCCTCAAGCAGTTTCTGTACCTATCCCTCTGTAGCTGGTTGTATTCAAGACCATTAGTCACCAAGTTTTTCCCAAGTAAACCATCACCTTTCCCCATCTTAACCCAGCCGACTTTCATGGATATCCCAGATACTGGTTACTCCAGGCCTTTGGTTTTCTTTTCATTCTGTGGTTCACCACAGAGTCTAAAATATATGTGTTTTTCATGTTTTAACATTTTTAAAATCAATAGGCACCTGTCATTCTGTAGAGTCTTAAAATCAGCTACATAGCGGTGATGATTTAGTTATCTGTACACATGTGAACTTTTTCATAGTTGTGCATATATTGTGATATATTATAGAGTTAAGGTATAAATTAAAAGCATGTTTTAAATGAACTTAAATAACATGGTAAGAAAATATTGTCATAATTACAGAATGTTTTTCTTGATATACTCAAAACAATGGCATGACATAGTCTATAAGATCTGAGTATACAAAGAACAGTACTATCAAGGTACAAACCCTACGATTTGCTTCCTTCAGCACTTTTCTTACTTCTGTTTGCAATAGTCTCGCCTTTCAGTTACAGCTTAATTGAGGCATACTTTACATAACATTTCTCCTTTCCAAATTTGCAATTTGAAAATTTATAGTAAATTTTAAAAATTGTGTATCAAAATTTACTTAAAAGATATTTTCACCACCTCAAGAAAATTTCTTGTGTTCATTTGTAGCTGATTCCTAGTCCCATACCCAAACTTAGGCAACTAGTTTTATAGACTTGTCTTTTCTATTAATTCCATATAAGTGGAGTAATAAAATAAATGGTCTTTCATGTCCAAACTCTTTCACTTAGCATAATATTGAGGTTTCTTTTGTAGCTTCTGTCAGGATCAATGGGTAGCTTCACAACTGAGATAATTAGCACCACACCATTCTGTGACAGACTGTCATGCTTCTATGCCCTAAGAGCAGGTGGAAAGAGCATAGGCTTCATAATTAGAAGTAAATTGCGTTTGAACTTTGGCCCCTGGAAAATGCATTTATTTTTTTTTTTTTTTTTTTTTTTTGAATGGAGTCTTGCTCTGTCCCAGGCTGGAGTACGGTGGCATGATCTCAGCTCCCTGCAACTTCTGCCTCCCAGGTTCAAGCTATTCTCTTCCCTGAACCTCCTGAGTAGCTGGGATTACAGGTGTGTGCCACCATGCCTGGCTAATTTTTGTATTTTTAGTAGAGACAGGTTTCACCATGTTGGCCAGGCTGGTCTCGAACTCCTGACCTCATGATCCACCATCCTCAGCCTCCCAAAGTGCTGGGATTACAGGCATGAGGCACCGTGCCCAGCTGTGTTATACTTTAAGCACAGAGTTTCTTCATTAACAAAATAGAGAAAAATATAACTGACTTTCAGGGTTGTTGTGACAATTAAGCAAAATTAAACCTTAGTCTGATCTTAAGTAATGAAAATTTTAACTATATTTTTGAATAGGATTTGTGATGAAGAGACCTTTGTACCAGAATTATCTTATCCAAGAGGACCAAAAACAAACAAAATGCAGTAAGTAATTTCCCTGCAATTTCCCTCCATCTATCCCTGTTTATATCTTCCCTAGTTTCTATCACTTTCTTTCATTCTTTCAAGAAAATTCAAAATTCTGCCACTGCCATAATCTCTATTGTTTACCAAAAAAGATATTCATGCTTTTTTCCTCTTAAGTCTTAGAAGTTCTTAAAATTGAAATTATTTTGAACAGGTATGAGTTACACTTATTTAAATGAGAAAAAGCTGAGGAAGTTAGCAATATTTGCCTTGAAGGAGAAGTGATGAATAAGAAGCATGCAGCTGTCTCTAAATGTATGTGAAGGGCTGTCTCAGGAAAGGGAAATTATACTTGCTTTGACTCCAACCTAAATGAAAAGATTGCAGAATGGTAGCTTTCATCCCAATATTAGAAAAAATAGTTTGTATTATTTAAAAAGTATTTATTATTTGACTCTTTTCATCATGTATTCAGATTGCTCTCCAATAATCAGAAATGTTCAACATCAGAATGGGCTATCTTAGGACATACTGGATTCTTCATCATTGAAGGTCAGGTGTAAACAGTTGTTAATCATTTCAAAAGCAGTATTTCTTGAATGGCTTGGAAGACAGACTTACTTAATGGTCACACAGTTCTTCTCAATCATAAAATCCCAAATCTATGGGTTTTTTTGTAGAAGATTTTAATGATCTATACATTGGAGTTACAGATGGTGTAATCTCACGATGGCAAGAAAAATATTTTGGAGCGTGAGTGGTTCCAACCAACTGCTCCTTTTTTTTTTTTTTTTTTTTTTTTGCCGGCAAAACTATCAAAACATAAAACCTGCACCCCTGGCGATATGTTTATGTTACAGTTAACAAAAGGGAAGGCAATTGTTTCTGAAAGTGACTGTTTTGCTTCAAGAATCTGAAACTAAATGTATGTATCTCAAGGGAAATAGAGAAAACCTACACAGTGTGGACATCTGTTCTATTTTATTGTATTTTTCTGCTAATCATACCAATCTCTTCTCAAAGCAAAACACTTATTCCTTTGGGGGATTCACTTTCCTCATTTTCATGTAGGTCTCAGGAGGCTATCATTTGAATATCTTGTTTATAGAAATAGGAATGCAACCTAATAATTGCTAATCATTATATCCTTCCGCCTTTCTTCTGCTTTCACAGCGATGGATCAAGGGATGGTTTCATTATTCACTGACTCCCTGAAAGTCTCCCTTTTCTCCTGGTTTATAAAACTCAGGTAACATAACCCTTCATTTCTTGGTAGCCAAGTTTCCTTTTATAAAACCAGGAAAAAATAAGAGCAGAGTCAAGAGGATCTTGGAGAGCAAATGAATAACAGAATTTTAAAAAATTTTAAAAATTGTGTATTTTGTATTTGTGATGTTTCAGAGGCCAACTCAACCCCTTTTCTCCTCAGTTAGGTGAGTTAATGCATTTCCAACTCTTTTCCACTTAGTTTCCTTGGAATAGATCTCTTTCATATGCAGCTTGCACTCTAATACAACGCTACCAGTGATGAAAAGTATTATCTGTGTTTAGGTGGGATGGCAGGAAATGAAAATTTCTTTATTCCTAAGGAATTGAATGATAATAATGATGCTTGTTATTGAATCATGTTTGAACTATCAACCCCTGAGCTTTCAAAGACCTTGTTAGAGACGCTTGAGTTTTAATAGCCAGAAATTTGGAGTATGTAGGCTGCTTCTCACATCCTTTCAAAATATCCAGCAGAAAACGGAAAGATTCCAATTGAACACATTTGGGAGCAACAGGGAGGACAAGAGTTTTGATAAAGATACGGACATTTGAGGACAAAGAGAAAAACAGGAACTTGATATTCTTGGGTCCTCCCAAATATCTCCTGCTGAGCACCAAATTATGTAAAAGGTAGAGATTCAACTGAAAGTGACTTTCTCTGGAGGCACGGCAGCAGAATAGCAGACACAATTTACCAATGCCTTGCTGCTCTAGCCAAATAATTTCTTCATTTTATGTCTGAGCAAACTACAAACACAGAGACATTTGGTTGATATCTAAGCCACCTACCATTGACAAGAGACCAAAATTGCAAAAAAAAAAAAAAATAGAATATAGGTTTAAGGACCATTACTCAATAGGATTTCTGGCTATGAACCAATGGAGCACACTAGAATTGACACATAAGGCAGCTACAGTGCTTTCAGTGTTGGGTTGACCAATAAAACCCAAGCTTGTCAATAGTAACATCACCAAAGTAAAAGAAAGATGAGCTATCTGTACTATATGATATAAACATGGCAATAGGGAAGACTTAGTTAAGTTATCCTCTTTTCCCTCCAATAGTACTTACTGAGAATTGTGTTGTGATTTCAATGATCATTGATCCATTGATATCAAAATCAGATAGAATAAATCTGGATTATAGATCCAGGATTTGGTGCTGGATGTGGTAACTGAATATCCCTCTGTACGTTTTGTCTTGGGTCAAGTGCATATTTTTGTTATATTCAGAACAGGTGTATTAGAGGAGATTTTTGAAAATATATTTATATGAAAACTAGAAAATCCATTCTAAGCACAGATTTTATTTAATGTATCTCACAAAAAAAGACATTTATATTGCTGGAGAAATTTACACTAAATGCCACTAATTCTTTAATGAGAGAATTTCAAACATTCATCTGAAAAGTATTCTGGTGCTAAAAGAAAAAAATGGTTCATTACCCTTGAAAGTCAAACAATTTGGTAAGTATTACTTCACTGACAAAACTCAAGTTATGTTTCCCCTCAAAAAAAAAAAAAAAAAAAACACACAAAGAGGTTGTATCTTTTAACGCGTGAATTTAAGTGTTTGGCAACACTATTACGGAAAATGTACACAGTTACTAAGAAATATATGTTTAAAGAGTGTGAAAACAATAAAACCTGTGAGAAAAGGCCAAAAGAGTCTGGATGGGGAAAAAAATGAAGAATTTGTCTGTGTATGGGAAAAGAAAACTTTCTGAAAACCAACTGAGATGGGACAATTGCATGCTAATTGCCTACCAATTACAAACAGTAAAATGATGTCAATGAGCTCCCTAAATTGCTGTTATTTTCTGTTTTCATTAAGGTTTTAAAATTATCCTTTTATTCCATTCACAGTTCTTTGCTGGCTACAGAATTTTATTACCCTCTTCATCCCCAAACACCCTTTTTTTTTTTTTTTTGGACATTACAGTTCAAATTTAAAAGCTTAGTTAGGAAAGAAGAATTTGAAGAAATCTGACAACTTCTTTTCAATAGAAAATTTTCTCACTGAGCAATTTAGTCCATTCAAGATCAACCACAGCAAAGCCTTCCCTTAATGATCAATATTGTTCTCCACTGATGCCCTGACCTCATCAGAGTAGTTAGTCCTGCTTGATTGGATTGGAAACTGTCTTCCAAACAATTGTTTGAATTTTAATTATTTGCTGTCTAAAGGTGTAACATCTCTGCCAGTAAATATCACTACTTACATAGATAGTGGGTGAGATTCAAGCTAAACTTAAAAATTTTTTAATGAAATCAGAGGTGGTTAACTTCCTTACAAATGAATTCCAGGAGATCATCCTACTTGGCATTTGCTTCTATCACTATCACCATTTCCTCCCACTCCCTGGTTTCATACTGAGATTGTTTCCTGACTCAAGTTTAGCCAGGCTCCTGTGAGCTCTCTTTTCTACCAAGCCCTGCATTTTGGGCTTCCTTATTTCTTTCTTGTTGTTTTATTGTTTGAATGCAAGAAACCTGCTAACTCAGTTTAGGGAGAAGGGAATCCCCCATTCTTGATATCTCATTCCCCTAGATATCTAATAAAATTCCTCAGCTCCCACCCTTAATATCTAATCACTCTGGGCTGTCTTCAGCGAGAATCCCCCCTTACTTCCATTGTTGCTTTGGTGATTGTCCACCTGCTGACGTCCACTCTGATAGCTGGCTATAAATCCTTGTTCATTCTTACAGTATTTAGAATTGAGCCCAGTCCTATACTGAAGACTCTTCTAGCATATTGCAATAGTCCCTGAATAAAATCTGTTTGTACTGTCTAACTAAAATACTTCTCTGAATTTATTTAACAATCTACTATATCCATGTTTTTCCCCCTGGTCAGTAAAACTAAACAGCCCCCAGCATGTTCTACCCATGTATAATCTTTCCTTCTACTTCCAAATTCAATTTAAAAGTCTCTCTTCTTAAAGATAGCAAAGGGGCCCAGAATAAGCCACTGTGGCATAAAAATTATTTGAGCTGAAGGCATTTGAGTTTCTGAAAATTCCTATCTGCCTAAAAATGAATCCTCCAAAAGAAATCAACTGTCATAAATCTCCTCCCATGCAGCAACTATAATCTTCTCAAGATAAGAATTCATTCAGCACCACTCTCAAAGAGACACTGTCACAAAACTATCATATCCCTCATCTATTCTCCTAAGGACCCATGTACTTTTACAAAATGTCATTTGTTATTCCATAGGTTGCCTTTCTTCTCTCTTCCAAGTCATGTGTTTTTCCAGCAGTGCCCCTTCACCCTCTCCATCCCTATTAAGATATAAGCCCCCAATTCTAATCACTTTGAATCACATTTCTTCATAAACTTCCATACAAACATAATTACATCTTGTTTTTTTCTCTTGTGAATCTGTCTTTTGTAATTTACTGCCTAATGTCTACACTTACTAAATTTAAAAGGGTAAAGGGAAAGCATTTTCTCCCCTAAGTAGTATTTCGGGTCAAACTCTCCCCGTAATATTCCCACATAGCCACAGCTAGGATCCCATCATATGATAGAGATAGATAGATAGATAGATAGATAGATAGATAGATAGATCTTATTTTATTATATTTATGTTACTAGGAAGTGTGGGGCACTCAGTTCTTAGTCTTCTTAGAAGAATTTGGCCAAGAGACCAATTAGTAAAGTAACCAAAAGGTTTATTAAGTAAATAAGAGTATCCTCCAAGAAAGGAGCAGGCTAACCGGGCTGGGAACTATAGGAAGAGTTCTGCATTGCGGTTTTTATAATGTCAGGCTGCTTATTTAAGTTCCCACCTCTGCCTTAAGTCTCTGCTTTGTCTTTGTCCAGTTTCTCTGTCTTAAGACAGCTTAATGTCAGTTGATGCGTGTGCATGGGGCCTGGTGATCAATATGAATTCTACCCAATGGCAGCATTGCTCATGACCACCACCCCGGGAAGGTCGTATAGCCATTGAATCTGTACTTATTGTGCCTGAATACCTCTTAGGAATGTCCACTTTGCCGTTCTTCCTTTCTTATTAGTATGCAGCTACATTCAGACAGGTTAACCGCAGAATGAGTGATTTGGGGGCATCTTAAGGACACTTCAGAGCATTCCCTTCTGTGTAGGTATTTCCCCTCCTCTCTCCTCATATTTAGCACGCATGTTTGAGGTGGTCTCTTCGGTGTGAGATTTTTCAGAGCTTTCTCCACCAGGAGCTCCCTTTCCTGCTCATGTCTAACTATCTGCCTACTCTAATGTTGATAATATATAAACTGTGTTTTTCTTCTTCAAATAAACTCTGAGTTTAAACATAAAAATTGGCCAGATTTACAGGCTCACGCTGTAATCCCAGCACTTTGGGAAGCCGAGACGGGTGAATCACGAGGTCAGGAGATCGAGATCATCCTGACTAACACAGTGAAACCCCGTCCTACTAAAAATACAAAAAAAATTAGCCAGGTGTGGTGTGGGTACCTATAGTCCCAGCTACTCGGGAGGCTGAGGCAGGAGAATGGCGTGAACCTGGGAGGTGGAGTTTGCAGTGAGTCGAGATCGTGTCACTGCACTCCAGCCTGGGCGACAGAGCAAGACTCCATCTCAAAAAAGAAAAAACAAAAAACATACAAATTGTGTCATATTTATTGTTAAAACTGCTTTATTTCTTATAAAGTATATGAAACAAAGCATGCTTAATATCTGTTGAATGAAATATACAAATAAATGCATTTATTGTCTCATAAAGGGACTGTCAGCATGGTCAAAACACTGCCCTATCTTCTAAGTTCCTTGATTTTAACACTGAGATTTGATAACTGTCAGTATATGATCAATGTAACATGGTATCTAAAACTTGCAACAATCCCAAAATCCTCTTAAGGATTTGTAGATTTTGTAGATTAAAGATATATGTGAACTATGTTATTTCATTTTATTAACTAGAGGATGTAACTATGAATTAACACATTTAATAAAATCATCTTTGACCAGTTGCTGTGACTTTTAACATAATAATCCAAACCTTATTTTCTTCGTTACACTTAAGATAAACTGTTTTTTGTTTGTTTGTTTGTTTACTTACAACCACCTTTTCAAAAATTATAACAGTGAGAAAATTATTACAGTGAAAGGGATCTGACCTTACCAACTACATCTTGCTTCTAACTTCTAGGATGTCCTTGTTGATTCTTGGGCATATGCCAAACTAACTTTGAGAGAAATTTATAGCTTAACTTTGAAACAAAGATAATGTTAAATATGAATTCTAAATTTCTCTTCAAAGAATATGTCAGTATGTTCAATTCTTTGCCTTCAACTTTTAAACTTAACTTTCTCGTAAAGCAACCTTTTCCAATTACCTGCTCCACCCTGACTCATTCTCCACTTTGACTCATTCTGATTACCTACTCCACCCTGACTCATTCTCCACCTTGACTCCTTCCGATTACCTACTCCACCCTGACTCAGTCGCCACCCTGACTCATTTCATAACCATTTTCCCTGCCAAACCACTCACTTTCTTTAAATTAGTCAATCAGAATTAGTTTAGCCTGTGCGGTCTAACCCTAGCTAATAGAGGAATGACACAGCAGTAAGGACCACATGCATCAGGAATAAGAACTCCTTTCCCTCCCTTGTCCAGGTATGCACTCACCATTGCTCCATCTGTAAGGGCACACCCTTCTATAGTACCTTGCCTTGCTGAGAATTAAAAAGAAAATTTTATATTTGAGTGCTATTTCTTTTGCAGCACTGAAACTTTATATATAACAATTTGGGGGCTCACCCATGATTACATTCCCCTCCAGGGATAGTCTCTGTTTCTCTCTCGTGAGGAGGTGCACCACATCCTTTCTGGTGGCCTCAGGTGGCAGAAATCAGAAACCACCCAGTGCAAGGAATAACCATAACCTGAGCTCTCAGCAATGCAAAAAAAAAAAAAAAAAGAAAGAAAGAAAGAAAAAAAAAACTGGCCAGCAACCTAGTTTAAAGGATTCTCACAAACCACAAACTGCGGCGACAACTCTGTGCACAGACCAAGGAAGGAGAAACTGCGAGAGCTGGTAAAGTATTTCCTTGGTGGTCAGGACCAGGGTAAGAAAGCCACAGTGGCTGGAGTAGGGGGGCAGTCGTGAAGTATTCCTTGGGCAGGGTGGCTTAGAGGTTAAAAAGAGGTGGGGCATCCCCATTGAGGGGGGACTGAACCTCACGTGAACCTCCAGTAGTAGAAAAAGTGAGAAATTTCCAGTGGGGAAACTAAGCCTCACCGCAAAAGGCAAGAAATTCCAGTGGGGAAATTGAGCCTCACCCCAAAAGATGAAAAATTTCCAGTAAGGGAAATTGAACCTTCAGCTTTACCCCAAAACCATCAAGATGGGTAATACTCCAAGCAATACAGGAAGCAAGGGAGATAAAGATGGTAACAAAGATATCCCCCCCCCCCACATAGCCCCCTAGATCTCACGCTAAATGAGTGGAAAGATAATGAAAGGACTAAATATAGGAAAAAGCAACAAATGATAAAATATAGCTGTTTTATTTGGACTCAGGGACCCGTCCTCAAACCCTCAATCTTCTGGCCAAAGTTTGGGTTGAATGAGGATGCAATGTGTCAGCTTCTAATCTGGTATGTTAAAAGTCCAGTGTCTCAAGAAGAACTAGGCTATCCCCTTTGTTGGTGGCAAGGACCTGCCCTCCTTTTTCCCTTAAAAACAAATAGGGAGGCCGGGCGCGGTGGCTCAAGCCTGTAATCCCAGCACTTTGGGAGGCCGAGACGGGCGGATCACGAGGTCAGGAGATCGAGACCATCCTGGCTAACACAGTGAAACCCCGTCTCTACTAAAATACAAAACTAGCCGGGCGAGGTGGCGGGCGCCTGTAGTCCCAGCTACTCGGGAGGCTGAGGCGGGAGAATGGCGCAAACCCGGGAGGCGGAGCTTGCAGTGAGCTGAGATCCGGCCACTGCACTCCAGCCTGGGCGACAGAGCAAGACTCCGTCTCAAAAAAAAAAAAACAAAACAAAACAAAACAAAAAACAAACAAACAAACAAAAAAACAAATAGGGAGAACCCAATCTGGCACCTCAAAATGAAAAGTCAGAGGAGCCAGCTCTCATGCCTAAAGACTCCAGAGCATGCAATCCCCTAAACTCTCTTCCCCAACTCAAGTGTTCCCAATATTTCCCCACAGACAGCCACTGCTGCCTCAGATCCCGTTCCAAATTCCCCCTCTACTCACGTTATCCCTCCTCCTTATAACCCTGACTCTTGGGAATTATTGTCCCACTAGCCTGCTCCCTCCCAACCTAAAGACCTCTCTCTAAAAGGACTCCAGTGTGAGGTAGAACAATGTAAAAATGGTATTCAGAATTTCCCACTTCCCTCTGTACCTGAGAGGTTAGCCCCGACACTCTTCCCTTTGAAAGA
>NW_016824336.1:372829-383077 GCF_001698545.2 Rhinopithecus bieti
AGGCGATGTAAGGAGGGTAGCCTGCAGTGTGGAGGGGGGAGAGGGGGGGGGGGGGGGGAATGGCATTGGCTTTGTAAATGCTCCTTAACTAGCTCAGAAGTCCAGAATTTTAAAAAGGAGCTTAAACTGCTCCTAGATGACCCTTACAGAGTGGCAGACCAAATTGATCAATTCTTAGGACCTCAGTTATATACTTGAGTCGAGTTAATGTCCTCTTTTCAGGAGAAGAAAGGAATATGACTCGTAGGGCTGTTATGGTAGTTTGGGAATGTGAACACCCTCCTGGTGAAAATGTTCCTACCACAGAACAGAAATTCCACCGCCCCGAGACCCCCGGTGGGACAATAACAATACAGATCACCAGGAAAATTTGCAGGACCTAAGGGAGATAATAATAAAAGGAATTCAGGAATCAGTACCCCAAACCCAAAATCTTTCTAAAGCATTTGATATACAACAGGAAAAAGATGAAGGGCCTAAGGGATTCCTAGACAGTTTGAAGGAACAAATGAGGCAATATATGCAGGCCTCAATTTGGATGATCCCCTTGGGCAAGGAATGTTGAAACTCCAACTTGTCGCTAAAAATTGACCAGACATTTCAAAAAAGTTACAAAAGATAGACAATTTGGAAGACCATCCCCTAAGTGAGCTTCTCAGGGAAGCTCAGAAAGCATACGTGAAAAGGGATGAAGAAAAACAGAAACAAAAGATAAAACTTTTGTTTTCTACCTTCCAACAGATGGCTCCAAACCCAGGTACTTCTAGAAAGAGCTTCCAGGGATTCAGAATCTATAAAGGGTCCGAACCCTGGAGGACCAAGGTCCTCGTCTACCAGACCCCCTAAAGACTATAGGGAGCAAGGTAAAAGAGTCTCAGAACTAAGAGGGAGGAAGACAAGAGAGGTGCTATAGATGTGGAAGAACAGGGCACTTCAAGTGTAGATGTCCTGAACTAAAAAAGGAGAACAAAGCCCTTCCACTCATGACTTTTGAGGAAGAATAGGGGGGTCAGGGGCTTTGTCTCTTTTATCTTGAGTCCCACCAGGAGCCCTTAATAAATTTGGAGATGTGGCCTAAACATAAGCTTATCACCTTTTTCATCAATTCGGGGTTGCTCGCTCCTCTGTTTGTTTTCCCCGTCTAATGTTATCTCCTCCTCAGAGGAACTTTTAGTCTCTGGGGTAAAAAGGGAAGGATTTAGAGCAAAAAATTTAAAAAGCACAGAAGTTAGATACCAGGATCGCTCAGCTTATATTCAGTTCTTGTTAATCCCACAAGGAGGAAATAATTTACTGGGTAGGGATTTAATGTTAAAGTTGGGCATAGGTCTACAAGTCAGCCTAAGAGGATTCCTCACCTCATTAAACCTACTCACCACTACAAATGAAAAATATATTAATCCTAATGTCTGGTCCAAAGAAGGAAACCGAGGGAAACTCCAAGTCCCTCCTATCCACATCAAGCTAAACACCGCAGGAGAAGTAGTAAGAAGAAAGCAATACCCTATTCCCCCTAGAAGGTAGTATAGGGTTAAAACCTATAATCGAAGGCCTACTTTAAGGATGGGCTTCTCAAGCCCTGTATATCCCTTATAATACCGCAATACTGCCAGTCAAGAAATCAGACGGGGCATACCAGCTAGTACAGGACCTTAGGGTAATCAACCAAATAGTCCAGACTACCCACCCTGTTGTCCCCAATCCTTACACCACTCTTAGCAAGATTCCATATAATCCTCAATGATTCACTGTAATAGATTTGAAGGATGCTTTTTGGGCATGTCTCCTAGATGAAGATAGCTGAGATATATTTCCTTTTGAGTGGGAGGATCCCCACTCAGGGCAGAAACAACAATATCAATGAACAGTCTTACCCCAAGGGTTCACAGACTCCCCTAATATTTTTGGCCAAATTTTAGAACAGTACTAGATAAAGTTGTCATCCCAGAACATATATGCCTTCTTCAGTACGTGGACGACATTCTTTTATCTGGTGAAGATATACAGAAAGTAACTGACTTCTCTGCACATATTCTTAACCATCTGCAGTTTGAGGGGCTATGAGTATCAAAAAGAAAGCTTCAGTATATAGAGCCTGAAGTTAAATATTTAGGCCACTTAATAAGTGCAGGCAAGTGAAAAATAGGGCTTGAACAAATTGAGGGAATTTTGTCGCTACCCTTGCCTCAAACTAAACAAGAACTCAGGAAATTTTTAGGGTTTTTCAGACATTGCCACTTATGGATTGACTCATATGCACTGCACAGTAAACTGTTATATGAAAAACTTGCCCAGGAGAGGCCTAACTGTCTCCTGTGGGCTTCTGAGGAAGTTGATCAAGTTGAGAAGCTCAAGGAAAGGCTCATAACAGCCCCCATTTTAGCCTTACCCTCCCGTAGAAAAGCCATTCCACCTTTTTGTTAATGTGGACAGTGGGGTAGCTTTAGGAGTGCTGATTCAAGAACACAGAGGCTGCTGGCAGCCTGTAGTCTTCCTATCAAAGGTCTTAGACCCAGCCACTTGTGGATGGCCTCAGTGCATCCACTCCATCACGGCTACGGCAAGACTAGTCAAGGAAAGCAGAAAGTTAATCTTTGGAGGAAAATTGACAGTAAGCATGCCTCAACAAGTTAGAACTATCTTAAACCAAAGAGCAGGGAGATGGCTTACTAACTTGAGAATCTTAAAGCATGACCATTCTGTTAGAAAAGGATGATTTAACATTGACCGCTGATAATTCACTCAACCCACCAGGTTTCTTATCAGGGAATCCAAATCTAAGAAGGGAACACACATGTTTAGATTTAATTGATTATCATACAAAGGTTTAATCAGACCTAGGAGAAACTCCCTTCTGGACTGGATGGCACTTATTCATAGATGGATCCTCCGGGGTGACTGAGGGAAAAAGACACAATGGGTATTCAACGATTGATGGAGAAAATCTCGTAGAAAGAGAGTCAGGAAAAATGCTCAACAGTTGGTCTGCTCAAATGTGTGAGGTATTTGCACTCAGCCAAGCTTTAAAGTACTTACAGAACCAGGAAGGAACCATCTATAGAGATTCCAGGTATGCCTTTGGAGTGGCCCATATGTTGTTGAAAATTTGGACTGAAAATTTAGACTGAGGTCTCATTAATAGTAAAGGTCAAGACCTTGTTCACAAGGAGCTGATCACCCAGGTATTGAATAATCTTCAGTTGCAGGAAGAAATAGCTATTGTCCATGTTCCTGGATACCAGAAAAGCCTTTCTTTTGAAAGTCGAGGAAATAACCTGGCAGATCAGGTAGCCAAACAGGCTGCTATGTCTTCTGAAAGGCATATTTTTTACTTAACTCCCTACCTCCCTCCTCCTATCAAAATCCCCATTTTCTCTTCCACCAAAAAAAGAGCAACTAATAAAAACAGGTACTAAAGAGAATTCAGAAGGAGAGTGGATACTGTCAGACCAGAGAGAAATGTCTAAACCCCTATGAGGGAAGTCTTATCTCAACTATATTAGGGGACCCATTGGGGGCCCCAGGCCATGTGTGACACAGTTCTCAGAGTTTATGGTTGTGTAGGAATTTATACCCTGGCCAAACAGTTTATAGATAGTTGCTTAGTATGTAAGAAAACTAATAGACATACTATAAAAAGATTATCTCTCAGGGGAAGGAATCTGGGCTTAACGCCATTCCAAAGTATCCAAGTTGATTACACAGAAATGCCTCCAATAGGTCATCTAAAATATTTACCAGTGATAGTAGACCACTGCACTCACTGGGTTGAAGCTATCTCCTTTTCAAATGCAATAGCCAATAATGTAGTTAAGGCCCTAATTGAAAATACAGTACCCAGGTTTGGACTAATAGAAAATATTGATTCAGACAATGGAACTCATTTCACCATACACATTATTAAAAAGCTATCTTAAACATTAGACATGAGATGGTAACACCATACTCCCTGGCACCTACCCTCATCAGGGAGAGTAGAAAGAATGAATCAGACTCTAAAAAACCACTTAACCAAATTAGTCTTAGAAAATCGACTGCCATGGACCACGTGTCTTCGTATCACCCTGCTGAGTATTCGAACTGCACCACAGAAAGACATTGGTCTTTCTCCTTATGAGATGCTCTATGGATTACCTTATTTGCACTCCACTGCTGATACTCCTACCTTTGAAACAAAAGATCAATTCCTTAAAAATTATATACTTGGTCTATCTTCTACTTTCTCTTCTCTTAAAACTAAAGGTCTATTAGCACAGGCACTACCCTTAGAGTTCCTGGTATGTCAACATCAGGCTGGGGATCACGTCCTCATCAAAAGCTGAATATATGAGAAGCTTGAGCCAGCCTGGGAAGGTCCTTATGTAGTGCTCCCAACTACTGAAACCACAGTCTGCACAGCAGTGAGAGGATGGACTCACCACCCTCAAGTCAAGAAACCACCACCCCCTCCAGAGTCGTGGGCCACAATTCCAGGGGAAAACCCTACCAAACTAAAGCTAAGAAGAATTTAACTCTCTTTCATCTATTCTATTACTCTTCCTTCTTTCCTCGCTCTATCACTGACCATCTAGTTATTAACATAACCAAGTCAATTTCACTTCAAACTATTACATTTGATGCTTGCCTTGTTATACCCTGTGGGGATTGGTCAAGTTCAAGCAGCTACTTCAGAAAAGCACTTCTGTCCCTCCTGGCTCTCCTCAGACTGGGCGCTAGTGAATTGGGACCATTTAATCTGGGGAGATTTCGGTAAAGACCCCAGTGGTAACCAAGAGTCTTGCCCCCTGATGTAGAGCTTTTATGCTGTAGTTGGTCTAATGTTCTGTGGACCACCAAAGAGCAAGGATAGACTGCCCCAACCAGTTTTTGTAATTTCTTAAAACCATACATTCATTTTACTAAAAGGACAGTACCCCTCTGTCAACTAAACCAGTGCAATCCTATACAGGTTATTATTTCCAGCCCCCAAAGTTCTTCCCCTTTTCTAGCCAGTTTCCTTCTTTAAGCTGGTTTTATGGTATGGGGGCTGAGGTTTCAGGAACAGACCCTATTGGATTCTTTGAAATGCTTTTTTTTGATCTCCCCCACCGCCTGCACCTGCCTCTAAGCCTTTTTCTAAAATCTCTCACAGCAGAACCATTGTGCCTCCTCCATCTAATGACAAGGCTAAGATAGCGATGGTCGAAGTTAAAGACTTAAGGCAAACTTTGGCAACTGAGATGGGATACCAAGCTATAAATGCTTGGTTGGAATGGATCAAATATTTCATCCACACATCAAACAAAAGCAATTGTTATGCTTATGCACACGGCAGGCCAGAGGCCCAGATTGTTCCCTTTACACTAGGGTTGTCCTCCAGTCGACCGGGCATGGATTGCATGGTAGCTCTTTTCCAGGATTCTACAGTCTGGGGTAACAAGGCGTGCCAAGCTCTCTCTCTGCTATATCCCAAAGTCACACCCTATGCATCAGCCCCCAAGGGCCATCCAGCTTCCATCTCCCAACACTAGGTTCACTTCATGTCTCTCACGATGGAGAGGAAACTTAGCATTCCTTGGAGACCTGAAGGGATGCAGTGACCTTAAGAATTTTCAAGAGCTTACCAATCAGTCAGCCCTTGTTCATCCCCAAGAGGATGTGTGGTGCTATTGTGGTGGACCTTTACTGGGCACTCTACTGAATAACTGGAGTGGCATTTGTGTTTTAGTCCCATTGGCTATCCCTTTCACCCTGGCATTTCATCAACCAGAGGAAGGAAAAATAAGACATCATAAAGCAAGAGAAGTCCCTTATGGGTCTTTTGACTCTCTTATCTATTTAGACGCAACTGGAGTCCCATAGGGAATACCAAATCAATTTAAAGCCCGAAATCAAATAGCTGCAGGATTTGAGTCAATATTTTGGTGGGCAACAATTAATAAAAATGTAGATTGGATAAACTACATCTATTACAACCAACAGCAATTTAATAACTACACTAGAGATGCTGCTAAAGGAATAGTTGAATAGTTAGGGGCTATTAGCCAGATGGCTTGGGAAAATAGGATAGCCTTAGACATGGTATTAGCAGATAGAGGAGGAGTTTGCGTCATGATTAAAACTCAATGTTGCACCTTCATCCCAAACAACACTGCTCCTAATGGAAGTATAACAAAGTCATTACGAGGTCTGACTGCTTTATCCAATGAGTTAGACAGCAATTCAGGGGTAAATGACCCCTTTACAGAATGGCTAGAAGCATGGTTAGGTAAATGGAAAGGAATAATAGCCTCAATTCTTACCTCCCTCATAGCTGTAATAGGTGAACTTATTCTTGTCGGGTGCTGTGTCACACCATGCATCAGTAGGTTGGTGCAGAGGCTCAAAGAAATGGCACTTACTAAAACCTCCCTTAATTATCCTCCAGCTTATCCAGAGAAGCTTCTTTTGGAAAATCAAGGAGAACAACTAAGTCGAGAGATGTTAAATAAGTTTGAAGAGAAAGCTGGAAGAAAAATGCAAGAGGAGGAAGTTGTTAAATTTTAAATTTCTCTTCAAAGGATTAATATGTCAGTATGTTCAATTCTTTGACTTCTACTTTTAAACTTAACTTCCCTTGCAAAGTAACCTTTTCTGATGACCAGCTCTACCCTAACTCATTCCATAACCATTTTTCCTGCCAAACCACTCACCTATCACTCTCTTTAAATTAGTCAATCGGAATTAGTTTAGCCTGTGCAGTCTAACCCTAGCCAATAGGGGAACGACACAGCAGTAAGGACCACATGCATCAGGAGTAAGAACCCCTTTCCCTCCCTTGTCCAGGTGTGTGTTCACCATTGCTCCATCTATAAGGGCGCACTTCTATAAGGGTGCACCCTTCTATAGAAGTACGTTGCCTTGCTGAGAATTAAAAAGAAAATTTTATATTCGAGTGCTATTTCTTTTGCGGCACCGAAACTTTATATGTAACAATTATAACTGCCCTTTTTCAAAATAAATCCCTTTCTTATCTGAGGCCAGATTATCTTTTTAGCACTAACAAATTAGTGACAAAATTAGAAATTATGGTTTAGGAGTCATGCAGCTAGAGACTCCAAGATTCTAATCCTCCCCCAATTGCTCCTAGGGATAACATCCCTATTATAAAACCTCAGATTGGTGCTCAAAATATTTTTCAGCCCCTGTATGTTTTCAGGGTCTGAAATTTTTCACCAACTTATTCTCAAAAAACTCCAGTTGCAAAATATTTGGGGAGACTGATTTGAATAATAATAAAACTCTGCTCTCCTCTTCAGCTGGCTCTGTGTAATTAAACTTTCTCTATCACAATTTCCCTGTCTTGATAAATCAGCTATATGTGGGCAGTGGGCAAAATGAACCTGTTGAGAGGTTACATCTTTATGTTTCTTTCACTTGCCTCTACTCTTCCTAGAATGCAAAACTCACTAAAGCAGTAACAAATATGTTTTGTATAACATCACACTCTAATTATTTAGCAGTGCATTTAGAAGCTGTGATACATACAGCTTTAACAAAAAGAGTGAATAAGGAATAATTATTAATAGTGATTATGAGTTATCCTGCATGAAGTATAACACTCTCACAAGACTGTTTTTCTCCATTATTTCTCATGCATCTTCCTACAGTATTACTGACTTACTGGACTTATGCTTACAACTTGAAGATGTTGGGGCTCAGAAAATTATACCCCAAAACTACACCATTTGGCATGCTGAGCACTTTGAACTAAAATGGGAAGGCCTCAGAAACTATCTTAGAATCAAGAACTTTCTGACCTCTCCTATCTCCCCACACCAGCACAGGGTGAATTTTACTTTGATATTCTCTTATCTGTCTTGTGATCAAACCCTCCAAAAATAAGACAACTGCCTTCTATCCCCTCCCTGAAGTTTTATTATCTATCCCAGGAAAACAGACTAAGGAATGTAACCAAACTCAGATGGACATTATTATAAGCTATTTCTGCCTCTAGGACTCATTCACATTTCAAAGAAAATCATTTACAAGTTAATATTCTGTTTCTCAGGTCTATTTATCTTCCCTAAAGCCATTTTCTACACCTCTACAAATTGTCACATTTCCCTCATCTCCCCTTCCCCTGCAAAGAAGGGTCTCATTGAATAATTGGGTAATCTTTTTTTTTTTTTTTTTTTTTTTTTTTGCAATTCCCTTCTGTTTATACACAATACATTTATATGCCTTTTCCTATTAATCTGCTTATTGTCAGTTAATTTTTAGTGAACCTTCAGAGGGTGGAAGGAAAACCTGCACTTCGCCCCTATAAAGAATTCTTATGCCACAGAATCTTTTTTACAGGACCATCTATTTCATAGTATTATGCACCAAAATATAATTCTAAACACCCCCAACCAATTGAATGAGCTCCTCTCTTGACCAAGGGCATTCCAACGTAAACTTGAAAAACTAGTTCAGGCCACGAAGGGAAGATGAGGAGTCCAGACTGCCCCATTACACCCTCCTCCCTTTGGAATTCAGGCACAACTGACCAGCATTAACATTAAAACAGAATCTTAGTCAGGCATGTAGTTGCTCATGCCTGTAATGCCAGAACTTTGGGAGGCCCAGGTGGGTGGATCACTTGAGGTCAGGAATTTGAGACCAGCCTGGCCAACATGGTGAAGCTCCATCTCTACTAAAAATACAAAAATTAGCCAGATGTGGTGGCAGGAGCCTGTAATCCCAGCTACTACAGAGGCTGAGGCAGTAGAATTGCTCGAACCTGGGAGGCAGAGGTTGCCATCAGCTGAAATCACACCACTGCATTCCAGCCTGGGCCACAGAGTAAGACTCCATCTCAAAAAAAAAAAAAAAAAAAAGCAAACAAAAAAAACAAACATATCTTAAGACTGACCAAACAGACTCTTTATAACAATAAGATACATCATATGACAGACAGCAGGCCCTGAAAAAAATCAAAGTATTTTACCCTGAAATATATTTCTTTGATGTATTTTAAGTGCCCTTGCAAAGCTGTGTTACACAAAAAAAATCTACATTCTGTAGATAATTCCATTCCCTTTCCATGTATTTTCCTGATCTAGGAGAGATTAACTAAGAGTCTGGAACCTTTTTAAATCTCACAAGAAACATTAAACATCTATTCTCTCTGAAGCCTGATTCCTGGCAGCTTCATCTGCATAAGAAGCAGCTTGGTCTCCATAACCCCTTATCTTAACTCAGACATTTCATTCTATTGGTGCCAGGTCTTTAGAATAATAACTTAACTCTCTCAACCAATTGCCAATCATAAAATCTTTGAATCCACCTATGATCTGGAAGCTCCCCACTTTGAGGTGTCCCCCCTTTCCTAACCAAACCAATATATGCCTTACCTGTGTTGATTGACATCTGCCTGTAACTTCTGTCTCCCTAAAATGCATAAGATCAAGCTGTAAGCCAACCACCTTGGGCACATATTCTCGGGACCTCATGAGTCTGTGTCATGGACAACCACACAAAATAAACCTCTAAATTGATTAAGATCTGTGTCAGAGACTGTTTTGTTTATAGTATCTAACACATATGAGGAAAATCATTGTAATTATCTACACATTTTCAGTCATATTGCCTGAATTAGTTTATTTTGCAAGAATGCAGTGGGGTAGGGATTCTTAATTTCATAGTAGAAAACTGAAGGCTACTGTTAGGCAGGAATCTAGACCCAACATGGCGGCGTTACCCGGTGTAGCAGGCCTTTTGTTAAAGACTCCCTTCACCCTTGTACACACCCGCAGACTTGCATACCTCACAGGTTCCGGCTGGGCAACCACACTCCCCCATGACCTGCAGCTCACCTGCATTCCACAAGTTCGTAAACAGCAGTTTCGGTTAACAGTTTCCAAAGACCCCTTCCTCGTGACCCTTACTCAACTCCTGCCCTAGTAGTTTCAAGACTCCCCAGGTCCTGTTTGCACAACCAGCTTCCCTACCTCTCAGGCGATAAGAAGCCCCTACCCTCCTCCCTCAGTGCGACTTCCTCCGTCCGCACCTTTGGACTGAGGAACCTCGCCTGAGAGTCCTAATAAAGGCTATTCTCACTACCATTTGCCTTGTGTCTTCGTTCCCGGTTCGGCTCCAGCCTCAATTTACCTTTACAGCTACATAGTGTAAACAGCTACATAGTGTAAATAATTTAAGACCATAAATCCTGTGAATCTTACTACTGGAATTCAAAAATTTTAATTATAGTTTGCTTTTAAAGCAGTTTGATGAGTTTCCCCTTGT
>NW_016824336.1:383933-398104 GCF_001698545.2 Rhinopithecus bieti
AACCCACAGAAATGAGGGGTTAAGAAATACTTTTAGATATCACCTTTATATGTTTTCTTAAATGTTAAAGCAGTGAGAACCAAGAGCAGGGAGAAATAATACTACCAGTTAGAGATAAGTGTCTTTTTTCATGTATAATTTTTATGTTTAAACATTTGCCTATATATGTCTGTTTGAAGGAGAGTATATTGTCTGTCAGCATATCATATCTTCCCTTGACAACATGTAATTATAATTCTATCAAATTATTAATATTTTTACTTATACAAACTGTTAAAAGACGAAATGAGATCTGCAGAGGCCAAAAGAGAACTTTAATTTCTAATAACAATCTGCAGATTGGGGACACAGTCTTTGGTGCAAAACAAAAGCGTGCTCCATGAGGAGTCCAGGAGTGGGAAATCATAAAGGAATAAACCACAGGGGAAGAGAGAAAATCCACGGGAGTCTCAAATCACCAGTTTCTAATTGAATGGTTTCGGGTGGTCAGTTGGTTGACATCACATGGTCTGTTGGTCAGTTGGGGAATTTCCACCTGCAGTCTATCTCAGCACCAACAACAAGAACTGCTTTGGGTTGATTGCAGAAAGGGTGGTCTTGTGACACTTTTACAACATCTTTCAGAGAACACTAAATCATTCTGCCAGCATACAGGGCATGTGACCACTTTCCCACACAGATACAGCTGCCTGGTTCTGTTTTTTAACTTTTGAGTCACTGAGGCATAAGTTGACATAACTTTCTAAATCATTTCAACTTATGAATGAATTTGTTTCATAAATATTTCTATTAAGTATGTCATATTTTCCCTTATGACAAAAATACTTTTGTATAAATCTGCATAGACATCAATGATTTTTTTATCTGGTTTTTAAAATTGTTGGGCTCAAATAATGCATATTTGGACATGTTACACATATTGCCTATTGCCCTTTTAGTGTACCTCATCTCTACCCACGCTGCATCAATGACTGGCCTGAACTCTCTTTAAGCTGATCCACGCAGGTTACGCCATTACTTTGCCCTCATTTGATAGCCTCTAAGACAAATTAAAAAACCTCAGACCACTGGTCTTGGAATACAGACAATAACAACCATTTCTACTCTCCTCCCCACCCCTCCAACCTCTGACTCATGTATTTAAAGGACCAGAATTCACAGTTGTGGTCATTCCCTGAATTATACAATTCTCTTTCAAAGTTCGGGAAGAGAGGATGCTGAGAAAGAAGTTAAGGCCTGAAGAGAGACTGGGATAATTTAGAATTGGAAGCAGAGACAGGTGGTTAAGATCTTCTCCAGTATCTGAAGAGATCCTTAGCCACAGAGTGAGTCAAGTCAATACAGAAGTTGTTGGAAAAGTTTCAAAGCCAAGGTTCAGATGGGACATGAGTTAGCTAGTGACAGCTTCTGTAGCACTCGTCTTCATGACAAAAATTTGGTAGAGCAAGATAATCCCTGCCAGTGAATTAAATTATTTTATAGGACTTTCCAGGAACTCTCATATGTTCACTGTCGTCCCCTTTTTTCTGCTCTCCTCTACCTGCATAGGAAATTATGGAATATTAGGCTTTTAGATTCAGTGTTAGTTTCTTGGTACTTTGGAAGTTCCAGAAAAGAGGAAAAGAATAAATTTGGGGCAGGTAACCAATGAAACCCACTTTGCACAGCACTCAGCACAGTCAATATGTGTGAATAGTTTTAGGTATCACATCAAAGCACTATATATAGCATTTTAGAGAAAAAATGAGTAAAATTGTGACACTTTTGTATTTTCTCCTGAGTGTTCTGTGTTAGTGAGTCCTTTACCCACCTTGAGACACGACAATGTCCCAGGTTCCCACTTGGAAAACATAATCAGATTTAAGAATTCCATCTCAACTTTGGTTCACCCATGCCTTCTGCCTCTGACAGTGAACACCTTCATGCTAAATCCTTTCAATGATGTAAGTATTTAGTGGAAACAAACCATCATCCAGGTACAGTGCTATCTGAGCCTCCCTTGAGGAACTGAAATAGGTATACAACCCTCCCCCAAACATCCCCTGGTGTGGAAGTTAATGGCTAGAAATTCCCATGGGAGGACTGGCTGTGCATTAAAAGATGAGTCAATATATTCTGAGTCACTCCCTCAGGTCCACATGTTATTTGTGGATAGAAATCATCTTCCCTGTATTTACAACACCCACCACAACACCACCCACAGACAATCAGATGAATAAATGTGAATTGGGTTCCCATTAGAAGGAATTAGCTATTTATGTTAGAAAGAAAAAAGGAGTCTAATCAATTTTGAAAAAAAAGAGAAAAAAATTAAGTTGTTTGTTTTTTGTTGAGAAGATTTCAAGCACAGTTTAGCAGTTTTACATGTCTAGATTTTCACTTTGATTTTGCTAATGAAAAGCAAACCTTATGTTATTACAGATTTTACATAATATTCTTTCTTTTAAACTTATATGGCTATGTAGTAGGTATATAGATTTATGGAGTACAGGAAAAGTTTTAATACAGACCCGCAATGCATAATAATCACATAGAGAATGGAGTATCTATCTCCTCAAGCATTTATCTTTTGTGTTACCAATTAATTATACTATTATTTTCAAATGTACGATTCAGATATTGACTATAGTCACTCTGCTGTGCAATCAAGTAGTAGGTATTATTCATTCTTTCTATTTTTTTGTACCAGTTAACCATCACCTGCTATCCCCAACCCCCTTCTCAGACTCCACTAACCATCCTTATACTCTGTCTCCATGAGTTCAATTGTTTTGATTTTTAGATCCCACAAATGAGAACATATAATGTTTGTCTGTGTTTGGCTTATTTCACTTAATGTACTGAACTCCAGTTGCAACCATGTTATTGAAAATTACAGAATATCCTTTTTTATAGGTGAATATTACCCAATTTTCTGTATGTCACACATTTTCTTTATCCATTGATCTATGAATGGACACATAGGTTGCTTTCAAATATTAGCTATTGTGAACAGTGCTGCAACAAACCTGGGAATGCAGATCTTCCTTCAATATATTACTTCCTTTCTTTTGGGTATATAACCAGCAGTGAGGTTGCTGGATCATATGGTAGCTCTATTTTTCATTTTTTGAGGAAGCTGAAAGCTGTTATCAAAAATGGTTGTACTTATTTACATTCCCACCAACAGTATAAAAGGTTCCCTTTCTCCTCATCCTTGTCAGCATTTGTTATTGCCCGTCTTTTGGATAACTGAGGTGAGATAATACCTTATTGTAGTTTTGACTTATATTTCTCTTATGATCAATGATCTCAAGCATCTTTTCATATGCCTGTTTGCCCTTTGTATGTTTTCTTTTGAGAAATGGCTACTGAAATCTTTTGCCCGTTTTTTAATTGGGTTATTAGATTTTTTCCTATAGAGTTGTTTCAGCCCATAATACGTTCTGGTTATTAATCCCTTGTCAGATAGGTAGCTTGCAAATGCTCCCCCATTATGTGGGTTGCCTCTTTACTTTGTTGTCTGTTTCTTTTGTTGTACAAATGCTTTATAACTTGATGTGATCCTATTTATCCATTTTTGCCTTGATTGACTGTGCTTGCGGGATATTACTCACAAAATTTTTGTCCAGACCGATATCCTGGAGATTTTCCCCAGTGGTTTTTTTGTAGTGGTTTCATAATCTGAGGTCTTAGATTTAAGTCATTCTTCTATTTTGTTATGCTTTTTTACATAGTGAGAGAGAGGATCTAGTTTCATTCTGCGTATGGATATCCAGTTTTCCCGGCACCATTTATTGAACAGGCTCTCCTTCCCCCAATGTATGGATCTTGGCAGCCTTGTTGAAAATGCATTCACTGTAGGTATGTGGATTTGGTTTTGGGTTCTATATTCTATTCTATGGTTTATGTATCTGTTTTTATGCCAGTACCATTCTGTTTTGGTTACTATAGCTCTTTAGTATAATTTGAAGCCAGGTAATGTGATTCCTCCAGTTTTGTTCTTTTACTTTGAATTGGAATATTCTGAGTCTTTTGTGGTTCCATATAAATTTTAAGGGCGGTTTTTTCTGTTTCTTTGAAAGATTTCATTGGTGTTTAGATAGGGACAGCATTGAATCTGTAGATTGTTTTAGATAGTGTGAACATTTTAACAACAGTGATTCTTCCAAAGCCTGAACATGGGATATCTATTTTTTGGTGTTCTCTTCAACTTCTTTAATCGGGGTTTTATACTGTTAATTATAGATTACTTCTTTAATATCTGTTAATTATAGATTACTTCTTTAATATCTAGGTATTTCATTTTATTTCTAGCCATCCTAAATGGGATTACTTTTTTGATTTCCTTTTCACTGTTGGCATGTAGAAATGCTACCGATTTTTGTATGTTGAAATTGGATCCTGAAGATTCAGTGAATTTGTTAATCAGTTCTAATAGATTTTGGGTGGAGTTTTTAGGTTTTTTGAAATATATCATTTTATCTGCAAACAAGGATAATTTGACTTCTTTCCAATTTGGATGCCCTTCATTTCTTCCACTTGCCTGATTGCTCTGGTGAGAACTTCCAGTGCTATCTTGAATAACAGTGGTGACATTGGACATCCTTGTAATGTTCCAGATCTTGCAGGAAAGGCTTTCAGTTTTTCCTCATTTGGTATGATGCTAGCTGTGCGTCTATCATACATTGCGTTGATTATATTTTAGAGTATGTTCCTTCTATACTTTTTTTTTCTTTTTATCATGAAGGGATGTTGAGTATTATGAAGTGCTTTTTCAGTATCAATTGAAATGATCATATGATTTTTGTCCTTCATTCTACTGATATGATGTATCACACATTGATGGGTTTGCATATGTTGAACCCTCCATGCACCCCTGGCATAAATCTCAGGATCATGGTCATGATACGTGATCTTTTTCATGTATTGTTGAATTCAGTTAGCAAGTATTTTGTCAAAGTTTTTAGCATCGATATTCAGAGACAGTGGCTGTAGTTTAAGGTGTCTTTGGTTTCGGTGTCAGGAGAATACTGGCTTCATATAATAAGTTTGGTAGGATTCTCTCCTCCTTTATTTGGCGTTGGATTGGTATTAGTTCTTCTTTCAATATTTGGAATAATTCAGCAGTGAAGTCATTGTGTCCTGGACTTTTCTTTACTGGGAAACAATTTATTACAGCTTTGATCTTGTTATTTGTTATTGCTTAGTTTAGGTTTTGGATTTCTTTCTGGTTCAATCTTAGTAGACTGTATGCTTCCAGGAATTTGTACATTTCTTATAGATTTTCAAATTTATTGACACATAGTTGCTCACAGTAGCCAGTAATGATCCTTTGAATTTCTGCAGTATCAGTTGTAATGATTCCTTTTTCATTTCTAATTTTATTCATTTGGATCTTTTTTTCCTTAGTCTGGCTAAGGTTAAACCAAATTGGTTTAACTTCTCAAAACATGGAATTTTTATTTCATTGACCTTTTGTACTGTTTTATTTCATATTCACTTATTTATTCTCTGATCTTTATTTCTACTAATTTTGGGTTTGATTTGCTCTTGTTTTTCTAGCTCTTTAAGATGCATTGTTAGTTTATTTGATTTTTTTTCTCTTTATGTAGACACTTGTAGCTAGAAAATTCCCTCTTTGTACTGCTTTTACTGTATCCCATAGGTTTTGGTATGTTGTGTGTATTATTATTTGTTTCAAGACATTTGAAAATTTCTGCCTTAATGTCTCCATTGACTCACCATTCAGAAGCATGCTTAATTTCCATGTATATAAATAGTTTTCAGAATTCCTCCTGTTTTTCATTTCTAGCTTTATTCTTTTATGGTCAGAGAAGATGCTTTATTTTATTTCAGATTTTATGAGTGCTTTAAGGCTTGCTTTGTGACCTAACATATCCTTGAGAATGATCCATGAGCTGAGAAGAATGTGTATTCTGCAGCCCTTGAAACAAATTTTCTGTAAATATCTAGTAGGTCCATTTGGTCTATAGCACAGATTAGATCTGATTTTTTTTATTATTATTTTTTATTGATTTGCTGTCTGGAAGATCTGTCCAATGCTGAAAGTAGAATGTTGAAGTCACCAGATATTATTGTATTGGGGCTTCTCTATCTCTTATATATTTGCTTTATATATCTGGGTGTTCCAGTGTTAGGTGTATATATATTTAAAATTGTTATATTCTCTGGCTAAATTAACTCATTTATCATTATATAGTGACTTTTTAATATACTTTAAGTTCTGGGACCCATATGCAGAACATGCAGGTTTGTTACATAGATATACACGTGCCATGGTGGTTTGCTGCACCCATCAACTCGTCATCTACATTAGATATTTCTCCTAATGCTATCCCTCCCCCCGTCTCCCACTCCCCAACAGGCCCTGGGGTGTGATGTTCTCCGCCCTGTTGTCCGTGTGTTCTCATTGTTCAACTCCCACTTATAAGTGAGAACATGTGGTGTTTGATTTTCTGTTCTTGTGTTAGTTTGCTGAGAGTGATGGTTTCCAGCTTCATCCATGTTCCTGCAAAGGATATGAACTCTTCCTTTTTTATAGCTGCATAGTATTTCATGGTATATATGTGCCGCACTTTCTTCATCCAGTCTATCATTGAGGGACATTTGGGTTGGTTCCAAGACTTTGCTATTGCAAACAGTGCTGTAATAAACATACAGGTGCATGTGTCTTTATAGAATGATTTATAATCCTTTGGGTACATACCCAGTAATGGGATTGCTAGATCAAATGATATTTCTGGTTCTAGATCCTTGAGGAATTGCCACACTGTCTTCCACATGGTTGAACTAATTTACACTCCCACCAACAGTGTAAAAGCATTCTTATTTCTCCACATCCTCTCCAGCATCTGTTGTTTCCTGACTTTTTAATGATCGCCATTCTAACTGGCATGAAATGGTATCTCACTGTGGTTTTGATTAGAATTTCTCTAATGACCAGTGATGAGCAGTTTTTCATATGTTTGGTTTTATGGTTTTAGGTCTTATGTTTAAGTCTTTAGTCCATCTTGAGATAATTTTTTATTTTTTCTTTTACCTCTTCTGATCCCATATTTTCAGATAGCCTGTGTTCAGGCTCACTCATTCTTTCTTCTGCTTAATCAATTCTGATATGAAAAGACTCTGACGCATTCCTTCAGCATGTCAATTGTGTTTTTTCAACTCATGAACTTCTACTTGTTAAATTATTTCAATCTCTTTGATAGAATTCTGAACACCTTCTCTGTGTTACCTTGAATTTGAGTTTCCTCAAAATAGTTTGAATTGTCTGTCTAAAAGGTCACATATCTGTTTCTCTAGAACTGGTCCGTGGTGCCTTAATTAGTTCATTTGGTGAGATCTTATTGTCCCGGAGTGTTTGATACTTGTAGATATTTGTCTGTGTCCAAGCATTGAAGAGTTAATTATTTATTTTAGTCTTTGCTGTCTGGGCTTGTTTGTACCCATCTTTCTTGGGAAGAATTTCCAAATATTTAAAAAATAAAAAAAAAAAAAAAAAAAAAAAAAAAAAAAAAAAAAAAAAAAAAACTTGAATGTTGTGATCTAAGCTGTATCTGGGCACCCCAAGCCCTGCAATGCTATGGTTCTTGTAGACTCATACAGGTACTATTTTGATAATCTTAGTCATAATCCAGGAGAATTCTCTAGATTACCAGGCAAAGACTCTTGTATTCTTCCCTTATTTTCTTTCAAACAAACAGAGTCTCTCCCTCTGTTCTAAACCACCTGAAGCTAGAGGTGGAGTGACACAAGCAACCTTCTGGCCATCATTACTATGCCTGCACTGGGTCAGACCTGAAGTGAGTACACTGCTGGGTCTTACCCACGTCTTGCTATAAATACTCCCTGGCTATTGCTTATTTTTGCTCAAGGCTCTGTGGCTCTATATTCAGCAGGTAGCAAAGTCAGTCAGACTTGTGTCCTTACTTTTCATGCAGTGAGTACCCCCAGGTCCTGGTTGGGTCTAGAGGTGCTACCTGGGAGCCAGAGACTAAAATCAAAAGGCTTAGAAGTCTATCTGGTATTCTATTGTTCTGGGGTTGAGCTGGCACTCACTCCACAAGATGCAGTCCTTCCCACTTTTCCTTATCCTTTCCAAAGGCAGAGAAGCTCACTCTATGGTCACCACCACCACAGACCCACACGGAGTATTGCCAGCCTATCGCCAATGTTCCCTTAAGTCCCAAGGGCTCTTCAATCAACTTGTGGTGAATACTGTCTGGCCTGGGACTCACCCTCCTGGGCAGTGGGCTCCTCTCTGGTCAACAGTATGTCCAGAAATGCCATCCAAGAGCCATATTTTAAAATCAGGGAACCCAAGAGCCTGCTTGGTGCTCTATCCTCTTGTGGCCATTCTGGTCCTGAGGTGCAAAACGAAGTCTCCTTTAGTCTTCTTTCTGCTTTTCTCAAGTGGAACAAGTCTTGCCCCATAGCCACTAAATCTGGGAATGTGCTGAATCTCACCTAAAGCCAGCAAGTCTCAGAGTCTTACCCATGGCCCTCATCACAGTACCTGGGTATCACTGCTGGTTATTGCAGAACCAAAGGCTCCTCAGTTAGCAGATAATGAATGCTACCAGGACTTGGTCCTTTCCTTCAAGGCAGCAGGTTCTCTTCTGGCCCAGGGCATGCCTAAGAAAGGCCATCCAGGAGCTAGGGCCTGGAAAGAGGACCTCACAACTCTGACCAGTACCCTATCTTCTGGCCAAACTGGGGGGTGGTCAGTAGTTCCGGACTATTTTCTTCTACCTCTTCAGCATCTCTTTCAGTGATACAAAGTTAAAAAACCAAGTACTATGAGTGCTTACCTGATTTTTGTTCTTATGAAACAGCTTTTCTTATGTAGATACTTGTTAAATTGGTGTCCTTATGAGAAGGATGATTGGTGAATACTTCTATTCTGCCATCTTGCTCTGCCTCCTATCTTAGATAATTTGTATTTTATTTTTGTTGACAATGGAATTAAAGATTCGGATTAGGGTGTTTCAAGTTATCTTACTGAAATACTGGGCAAGTCATCTGAGTCATATAAAAAGTGCATTGAAATTGCAAGAAAATGACCCTAGATATTCCAAGATTAAAGGCTTAAATTTAAATATGTGTCATGATTTTAATAAGTTTATTTTTTATTTTGTTGCATACCAATGCCCACTATATATTGCATCTCAGTTAAGAGGATGTTCTTGAAGTAGGAAGCACATTTCATCCAGGTATCTTTTCATTATACCTTCATTATTATAAACATTATAAAGTAGTCACTAATTCAGACCCCAGTGGAGTTTATACAGTTCTGCTTATTCTTGCTAAAGTGGCCGTTTTATCTGTCTTGAGTTTATACACATCTGCTTATTCTCACTAAGGCAGTTGTTTTATCTGCCTTTGCCATGACAAACATGAATACATAAGAGAACATAAAAAGCATTAGATGTTCTGTTCTACCCTTCATCTATTGCTACCCTTTTATAGCAATAAAAATCCTGACCATAAGAAATAAGAGAACTAAGCATTGCTTTGCAATTCTTTTATTAAAAGTAATACTACTAGCATTTTATTAAATGGTTACATTTCTTATGTACTTAAACTAGCCAGGTAGATTTAATTATTTGATCGCCATCTTAAATGAGCTTTAACATATAAAGTAAAGAGAAGAGATTTGGAAAGCACCCTGGACCCCTTCTTTCCCCTTCTCTGTCCCATATTTAGTTCATTCCATGTGCCAAACTGATGCCACTACTGCCATCAATGCATTTCACCTAAACTATACATTGTTCTCATATTTGATTTCTTCAACCTTGTAAAAGTTGTTTCATACTTGGATATTTTGCACTAGTTGTGTCCTAGACCTGAATACTTTGAATGGAGAACTTTATGTGGCCCTCTTTTGTCATCAAGTCTCAAAGTAATTATCATTCATCACTGATGCCTTTCCAAATCAACTAATCTTCATGAAAGTTGCCTACCTGAGTCACTATCATATCACTCCACTTTTATGTTTATTGAAAGAGATTTTACCAAAATTATCTTGTTCAACTATTTGTATTGAGAGTTTGAAAAGAATTGTAGAACAAGATCATACCAAGATAGTAAAGAATTTTTATTTAATGAAGCTCATAAAATCCTTTTTCTAAATGAACTTCCAGACCTTCCCTACTGGATAGCACTGCAACTTAGACTGGCCACTTAACATTCCTTTTCATCAAGAATACATTCTTACTGGATTCAATATTCTGTCTATTCATATCAGACATCAGGCAAACAGAGACTTGGATGATCTAGTTTGCTTTTAAATGCTCCTTCACTATTCTGCAACCTGTCAACTTTCAAGATGGAGTCTAAATGCACAAGGGAGGTTTACTGTGTCATTGTGGTATTACAGAAAAGTATCAGTACCTGGGGGTGACACAGATAATATTTGTTCTCAGACACACACAGATGTAGTTGCTCTTTCTGGATGTTTAAAATACGGTTTGGAAACAATCACCGAAATCTGTGGTTCTTACTATGGTCTTAAACACATCTGTACACATCTGTAGCATCTTCATCCTCTTGTCAGGCATATTATGGTCTGTGTTTTCCATCACAGTTGTCACATATCAATGCCAGGTGTGTAAGATTTTCATGCACGGTTGCGTGCTACATAGCACATACAAAGGTGGTCCCTTAAGATTATGATACCTTATTTTTACTGTACTTTTTATACATTTATATGCTTGGATACAAAAATATTTACCATTGTATTAACATTGCCTATAGTATTCAGTACAATAACATGCTGTACAGCTTTGTGACCTAACAGCAACAGGCTATACCATCTAGGTTTGTACAAGTACAGTCTATGATGTCCATGCAATGATTAAATTGCCTAATGACAAATGTTTTTATAATATACCCTTAAGAGATGCTGACTTTATCTATTTTCATGGAGAACCAGCTACACTAAATTATATTCATCCACCTGATTTCTTTCAGCTGCCACCTCTTCTGTGCTATATTAAGTATGGATAGCAACTTACCTCATGTTTCTTGAGTTTTAGGTCACCATGACTGACCTAAAACATGTGTTCATGTTCTCACTTTTCTACACATCTTATTCAGATACAGGACTCAGAGAGTGTACAGAAAACAGTTAACAAAGCAAACCTGAGATAGCTATTCTTAGAATTATCTCCTTGAAAGGTGGACCTTTGGCTTCTGAGAACACTTGGAATGTTCCCGGTCAACAGCTGGCTCACTTGTGCTTAGACTATTCATGCAAACAATGTAATTTCTTCTGGATTCTTGTTTTTCTTCTGAAAGTCTGAAACTTTGGTACACATAAGTTAGAAGGTGCCTACATGACCAAGTTCCAATACATATTTTGGACAGTAATTGGAAAGAAAGTCAGTAATTGGTTTCCCCATGTAGAAAGATCATACCCATGTTGTTGCATTTGTTGCTTGGAGGAGTATGCTTCATGTAAATCCTTATGGCAGAGAGAGAACACAAGGAAGCCAGCATGATCCAGATTCAACCTGTATCTTTTTCCTTATTATATGGCTGTATATTCTTGTGTCACTGTAATAAATCTTATCCATAAGATGACTATAAGCTGAGCCCTGGACATCCTTCTAGTAAATATCCAAATATGAAGATGGTCTTAAGAACCCCCTTCCCCAAGACGAGTTAGGTAAGAAATGACAGTAAGAACAAAACAATGTCTTAGCTCCTTGCTTTGAATTCCAAAATCTTCTGGGGTTTTTAACCTAAAGGATATATTTTTTATTTGCCTTTCTTTGGGGAAAAATAATTTTCTTAGAAAAGCCCTCAACAATTAGCCAGGAACTTGTGGATCATTTTTGAAGGTCTGTATGCCCATTAAAAGTTATTTGCCTTTTATTCCAGTAGAAAAAAAGTATGTCAGTGAAAGATTCCAGTAAAGGGACCACATGAAAATCTGAGAGAAAAATGCATAGTAAGTTGCATAGGTAGGTAGATATTTAGGTTACTGATCTGATACAACAGTTTAGGATAAAAGTAACCTGAACTGAGGTAGTCAGAGTAGAGAAAATATCAAAGAAATGTTTAAGAGGTACAATGTACACGCCTGCACAATGAACACCTGTCAGTTGCACATTGAGTGGTCTCTCCTAATTATCACTTTACCTAACTGTCTTATATTAGGGATAATAATGTTTGTGTGCCTGGAAGAAAAAAGAAAGTTAGACTTACTGTATAGCTTTATATCATAGAATATGACATAAAGCCAGTGATTTGTGTTTTCTTTAGATTTTACCAGTAGATTCTGCCAGAACCCTGTCCATTTTTATCCTACTACTCTCTTAAGCTTTATTATGTTCCATAAATGCAATTCTGAAGTTCTGAATACCACTGAGAATAAAGAATTGCACAAATGAGGTGTCCTCATTTCTAAGACATGGGGAGAAGAGAATTCTGAAGCGACTTAACTTTGCCAGTCTCTAAGGTTCACTTTTCCCTTCCTTTCTTACAATTTCTTCTAGCCATGCACTTTGGTAAATGTTGGTTGGTAGAATAGGTAGGGATGAGGGAAATATTTGCTGAGTATACAGGAGCAGGGACTTGAGTAAGGACATGGATCAAGGATCCCGTTCAATGCTTACCAAATACACATTTTAAGCTTTTTTCTTGAACCAGGCCACATCAGGTGGTGCAGGATTTTCAAAAGTAAATAAGGTATGAGCTTCACCTTAAAGGAGTGTATAGTCTTTTGTGATTAGAGGATGTGAGAAACATGCCCGTGGAAATCACTTGTTTGCTTCTAATCAAATAGATGTTAAGGTACTCTCTCCATGGCTTTTCTTGAAATGTATTTTTCAAAACACCTATCTATCTGGTCAGAAGGATGTTCTGGCAGAGCTTCTATGGGCATGTATATTTAATAGGAGGCCATAATATTTTCTGTGAATACATGATGAAAAATAACGAAAAGGGTTGGGGAGAAATAAGGTCCAGGTTGTAATGTGGGAAAAAGTAAATAGGACTTGAGAGGTGGGGAGCTGGGATTGGAAGAGGACACGATTCTTGTGTTACAAGAACTTTAGTGTTCTTAGAAAAATTGAAAATTATAAGGTGAAATAAAATGAGACATGCAGTTGAGAGAATTGGGAATGTTTGAGATTACATACCTTTGTAAATGGATCCAGTTTGATGCACTAAAGGGTCATCATAGTAAAAATAGAAAGTCAATATTTTTTTTGGAGTTTGGCTCTGAAACAGTAAATTCAGTGTCAGACAAGACCACTGACATACTTCCAGTGTTGGCCTGTAAAAAGAGCCTATTTTGTCTGTGTGTGCTTATGTGTGTATATATGCTACCTTTGAGTGAATCTGAACTCATGATCTCTGCTGATCTGGAAGAGATGTAAAGGTTTGTCTTACCATTTTTGGTAGAAATGATTAGACTCCCAATTTGACCAAAGACCCAGAAGGCTATAACAAAACTACATATAACAAAACTACATGTAGCCTAGATTGTAAAAGGTGTGGGGTGAAACTGAGGTACAAGCTTTATATTTTTAAGGAAAGTAAAATTCAAAGACTGTATCTTAATGACAGTCAGTGTAAAAAGTGAAGGAATGTTTGAGAGCTTCTGGAAGAGGGCTTAAGTACTTTAAATAGTCACTTTAAAAATATTACATAGCATTGAAGCCCATGTGATGTCAGAGAGCAAAAATGTTAAGTTACTAAAGGATCAAGGTTAGCCATATGAGTACAAACGAAAACCAAAACTTTTAGGGTATATGATCTAGTAAGACACTCTTGACATCACAAATCAGGCAATGTTTTTGTTTAGAAGAAGTTGCAAGTAAAGTCAAATTGGGATTGGTAGTGCATGTGGAAGAACTGGAGACCAAAATATGGGTTAAGAGCAGTTTAAGTAAGAGCAGGAATAGCAAACCTAATAACACTGTTATAGAAAGAACTTCAGAATCATTCTGAACATCTGCAGGTCATAAAGTGAAGTGAATATCAAATTACAGGAGTAGACGTGCTTAAAGAACTAAGATCATAATTATGCTTAGAAAATGAATAATAGGAAAAGCATTGATAAAATATCAAAGTGGAAAGGTTGTTGTAAATGTTGGTAGGCAATTCTAAAACAGAAGTTTTTTTTTTTTTTTTTTTTTTTTTTTTTTTTTTTTTTTTTT
>NW_016824336.1:398252-409237 GCF_001698545.2 Rhinopithecus bieti
AGTAGACGTGCTTAAAGAACTAAGATCATAATTATGCTTAGAAAATGAATAATAGGAAAAGCATTGATAAAATATCAAAGTGGAAAGGTTGTTGTAAATGTTGGGAGGCAGTTCTAATACAGAAGTTTTTTTTTTTTTTTTTTTTTTTTGTTTTTTTTTTTTGAGACGGCGTCTCACTCTGTCGCCCGGGCTGGAGTGCAGTGGCCGGATCTCAGCTCACTGCAAGCTCCGCCTCCCGGGTTCACGCCATTCTCCTGCCTCAGCCTCCTGAGTAGCTGGGACTACAGGCGCCCGCCACCACGCCCGGCTAGTTTTTTGTATTTTTTAGTAGAGACGGGGTTTCACAGTGTTAGCCAGGATGGTCTCGATCTCCTGACCTCGTGATCCGCCCGTCTCGGCCTCCCAAAGTGCTGGGATTACAGGCTTGAGCCACCGCGCCCGGCCTAAAACAGAAGTTTTAATCTTTGTTCCTCATAACCCTAACTTCTTATTCATTTCAGCTCTGATTGGATATGTCTTTGTTCCATATCAGAAGGCGAGATCTGTAGGGGCAGAAAATATATTTTATCTTCCTTCACATCTGACATGTAAATAATACACATTTTTGGGAATGAATAATATGTTCGGATGGATAAAACAATGAATGGACGAATACATTAGTAAGAGCATACGTCACAGGTATACATTCTACAGGAAAAAATGGTACTGATATTTAGGGAATTACAATGGTGTAAAATTGTCATTGGAAAACCTGTTGTAGAGTAAAATATTCTTCAAAAAGTTGGAAAATAAAATAATTGTCTACTATCGAGAAGAAATTTTAGGGAAGGAGTGCTGAAGAAAGGCATTTTTGAAGTTGTATAAAATAATTTCTACTCTTCTGATTTTTTAAAATGTTAATTTTGCTGATACACAGAAGAGCTACATGTACTAGGGGTACATGTGATAATTTAATACATTCATATAATTTCTAATGCTCATATCCGTATAATTGGAATATCCACCACCTTAAATATTTATCTTTTCTTTATGCTACAATCAGATTATTCTCTTTTGGCCATTTTGAAATATATAATAGATTGTTATAAACTAAAGCCATACTAATCTATCAAACACTAGTTTTTATTCCCCCTTTCAAATTGTATATTTATACCCATTAATCAACCTCTCTTCATCCCTTCCCTCAACCATACCTTTCTTGGTCTCTGATAAGCATTAACTAATATATTCTCTATCTCCATGAGATCTATTTTTGCAGTTCCCATGTGTGAGCAAGAATGTGGTATTTTTCTGTTCTTGGCTTATTTCACTTAATATAATAAACTCCAGATCCAATCATGTTGCTGCAATTTATTTTTCATGGCTTAATAATATTCCACTGTGTATATACACCACATTTTATTTATCCATTCATCCATTGATGTGCACTTATGTTGAGTCCATATTTAGGCTGTGAATAATGTTGTAATAAATATAGGAGTGCAAATACCTGTTTGCTATATCAATTTATTTTCTTTTGGATGTATACCCACTTGTGGAATTGCTCATAGATCTACTTTTAGTTTTTTGAGAAGCCTCCAAACTGTTCTCCATGGCTGTTGTACTAATTTATATTCCCACCAACAGTGTATGAGTGCTGCCTTTACTCCATATCTTCGCCGGCATCTGTTATTGCCTATCTTTTTGATAAAAGCCATTTTAACTGGGGTGAAGTGATCTTTTATTGTGATTATGATTTGTATTTCTCTGTAATCACTAATGTGATGTTGAAATTTTTTTATATGCCTATTAGCCATTTGTATGTCTTTCAGAAATGTCTATTGAGATGTTTTTGTCCCTTTTTAAATCAAATTATTGTGTTTTGCTATTGAGTTGTCTGAACACCTTATATATTCTAGTTATTAAGCCCTCATCAGGTAGACAGATTACAAATATTTTCTCCCATTTGTGGGCTGTGTCTTCATTTTATTGACTATTTCCTTTGCTAGGAGGAAAGGTAAATGTTGAGAATAGTGTTCACATAAAAGATAGGAGTAATGACCATCATTGAGTAGTTTACTGAAAGAAAGTGAATGGGATAAGAAGTGTAGTTGAACTGGAATTAAAATAGTATGAGAGGAGATAGAGAAGTGTAACTCATGCACAAGACAGTGGGTGTGGGTTACTGGGACGAAAGAGGCAGAAACCTAAATAGTGGGCAATAGGGAACAGAAGTACAGCGAAGCAAGCAGTGAATAGGTACAATTAACATTTGTTTTTAATATCAGATATTGGCAAAACTTCTTATAAAGGTTCAAATGAGCATATTAGATGAGACGTGAGACATGTTCAACTTTGTCATAACGAAAGTGGTAATAAACAATTGATAAGTAAAAGCATGGCAATGTTCTAATAAAATTGTATGGATACTAAAATTTGAGTTATATGGAATTTTAATGTGTAAGACACCATTATTTTGATGTTTTTAACAATTTAGAAATGTAAAAATCTTAACTTGTATGGAATAAAATAAGAATGGATATATCAAATTTGATTCATGTGCCAGAGTAGGTATATACATATGTATGTTTCTCTACAATTTATTTTATCTAGTATATAAAGATATCACTATTATATCTAATATATATGTAGCATATTATTACATACATACATACCTTTTTAAAGGTTTTATTCCATAAGTTTAATGAAATTTAAATGCTTAAGGTTACTCAGTTTGATTAAAAAGGAGAAATTCCACTCTGATGGTTATGGCACTTATCTAGGGTTTTCTTCTTAAGTGGCTGAATGGAATATGATCTTTCAGAGATGCCTGTGCTCTTTCAGCTCACCAATCGTAACAGGAGAAATAAAATGCTCAAACTTAAGTATACTAAAGAACTACTTAAATAATTTCAATCTCAGGCTCGGGTTTTTGGGTGGTGGTGGTGGTGTTGAGATGAAGCCTCACTGTTGCCCAGGCTGGAGTGCAGTGGTGATCTCAGCTCACTGCAACCTCCACCTCCTGGGTTCAAGTGATTCTCTTGCTTTGGCATCCTGAGTAGCTGGGATTACAGGTATGTGCCAACACACCTGGCTAATTTTTGTATTTGTATTTTTAGTAGAGACAGGGTTTTGCCATGTTGGCCAAGCTGGTTGTGAATTCCTGACCTCAAGTGATCCGCCCTCCTCGGCCTCCCCAAGTGTTGGGATTACAGGTGTGAGACACTGCGCCTGACTCAAGGAATTTTTCTTAATCCTCAAAAAAGTAATATCAATTCTTAACAAGTATAACTTTTTCTTTTTTGGCAGTAGACTGGAATAAAATGCTTCCATTAACTCTATTAACAAATACAACTTATATAAATAGTGCTTATAAATATCTATGGAAGTTTAAATGTTGACATTGTTCTATTCCTAATATCTTCCCACCCAAGCAGAGATGTAGTTAATAATTTTATGATTTGTACATTCTAAGTGTCTGGGCTCCTAGCTTATGAACTTTATCCCCACAGAAGGTCCTTGGGAGACACTTTTCAACGCACCATGGGAGTAAAACAAAACAAAACAAAACAAAACATACACACACACACTCAACTCTAGAGCCTAGAATTGCTGCCCAAACTATTCCTGGTGAGACAGCAGGGTGACATCAGACAAATTTAGGGAATACGCCAGGAAAAGTTTGTGATGCAGAGTTATTTAATATCAAACCAAAATCACCACCACCACCATTAATGGAAAAGCTACAATATGCTAGACAATGTGGAAGAGTCACACATGTATTTCTTTTAATTTGGAATGATCCTCAAGATGAATATTATCACTCCGTATGAGTAGTGAGTAGTAGAGCTGGGATTTAAACCCAAGTTTGAATCTACATGATGTGTATCCAAAGTTCCTAAACTTCAGAAAATCAGGAGTGCTAATTACTGGAGGAGAGAAATCCAGGTGGTTTAAGAGACAGGACTAGATGGAGTTCAGATTATGGATTTAGATTTTTAAGTCAGCCAAACTAAGCTCCTAACAGTGGTTAAATACTTTGTGGGAAGTTTAACTTAGTTGTTTCCTAAATGAGGATAAAAGTACCTGAAATGAAGAGTGGTTATGAGCATTTGTTTTAAATCTTAATATAAATTACATAAAACACATCCTAATGATTTACAGGTTCTCAATACATGGAAGCTGTCGTACAGCTCCAGGTTGAAAGAAACTAGAGTCACAGACTGAACCTTTGGGGCCAGGAGAAGAGAGCTGTGCAAAATTCTAGTCTGGTTACACAAGAAGAGTTTGCCTTTACCTACTTTGATTTATTCTAGGTACTTCCCTTGGAAATCCAAATACTAGCATACCTCGTTTTATTATGATTTGCTGTATTGTATTTCACGGACAGTGTGTTTTTCAGAAATTGAAGTTTTGTTGCAACCATGTGTTTAACAAGTCTATTGGTGCCATTTTTCCAACAAAATGTGCTCATTTTGTATCTGTTTCACACTTCAGTAATTCTTGCAATATTTGAAATTATCACCAATTGTTATGGTGATCTGTAATTTTAGTATTATAATTGTTTTGGAGTGCAATAAAACACACCCATATAAGATGGAAAATTTAATCTATAAACACTGTATGTTCTGACTGCTCCATTAACTCGCTGTTTCCTGCTTCACTCTTCCTAGGGCCTCTCCTGCCCGAGAAAAAACCTTATTAAAATTAGTCCATTTAATAACCCTACGATGGATTCTGAATGTTCAGCTGAAGATTCTTATGTTTCTTCCGTTACATCAAAAGCTAAACACAATTAAGGTGAGTGAGGAAGGCATTTCAAATGCTGAGATAGGCTGAAAGCTTGGACTCTTGTACGAGTTAGACAAGTTGTGAACACAAAGGAAAAGTCTTTGAAGCAAATTAAAAGTACTACTCCAGGTAACACAAGAATCATAAGAAAATGTAATGGTCTTACATTTGATGGAGAACGTCTGTGTGGTTTAGATTGAAAAACATTAAGAAAAAAACCAAACACACAAAAAACACCAACTACAACATTTGCTTAAGACAAAGCCTAATCCAGAGTAACGACCTAGCTCTCTTCAATGCTATGAGGGCTGAGAGAGGTGAAGGAAGCCGCAGAAGAAGAGTTTGAAGCTAGAAGAGGTTGGTTCATGAGGTCTGAGAAAAGAAGCCATGTCTATAACATAGAAGGGCAAGGCAAAGCAGCAAGTGCTGATGCAGAAGCTGTAGCAAGTCATTCAGAAGATTTAGCTAAGAAAATTGATGAAGGTGGCTACATGAAACGGATTCATTACAGACAGAACAGGCTTTTATTGGGAAAAGATGCCATCTGGGACTTTTATACCTAAACAGAAGTTACTGCCTAGCTTCAAAGAACAGACCGAGTCTTGGTAGGGGCTAATGTTGCTGGTGATTAAGTTGAAGCTAGTGCTAAGTTACCATTCTGAAAATCCTAGGGCCCTTGAGAATTATGCTAGATCTACTCTCCCTGTGCTCTATAAACAGAAGAAAGCCTAAATAACAGCACATCAGTTTACGGCATGGTTTACTAACCACCACCCTGATTATTCAAGCAGTGTTCAACATCAAAAGATCCTACACACACACACACACACACACACACACATATTACGAGTTGAAGGTTTTGATGATCATTAACATTTTTCAGTAATAAAGTGATTTTCAAATAAGGTATGTACATTGTTTAGACATACTGCTATTTTATACAGTAGGCTACAGTATAATTTAAACATAACTTTTTTTTCTTTTATTTTTTTGAGCTGGAGTCTCACGCTCTGTGCCCAGGCTGGAATGCAGTGGTGCGATCCCGACTCAGTGCAACCTCAGCCTCCCAGGTTCAAGTGATTCTGACTCAGCCTCCTGAGTCCCGAGCTGGGACCAAAGGCACATGCTGCCATGCCTGGCTAATTTTTTGTATTTTCAGTAGAGATGGGATTTCACTGTGTTGACCAGGCTTGTGTTGAACTCCTGAGCTCAGGCTATCTGTCCTTCTCAGTCTCCCAAAGTGCTGGGATTACATGAGCGAGCCACCGCTCCTTGCCCCAAACATGACTTTTATGCATGCTGGAAAAACCAAAAGATTTGTGTAACCTACTTTATTGAGGTGGTCTGAAACCAAACCTGAAATATCTTCAAGGATTGTCTGTATAGCCTTTTGTATTCTTCTGTATTCTTATGATATACATATATTTGTTCACAAAACTGACAATTTTACTGTTAATAATCATGGATTATTCTGCAGCCAATTTAAATCAAGTTAAAAGATGGTAAAATCCACAGGATGTACCTTTTTGAGGTTTTTGAAAATTGCATTATATTGTCTTGAAAAAACGATGTAGGGCATTTTTATTTATGTAATATATCCATTTCACTTTTATCTCCTGAACCAACACCTTACCAAATTTCATTTAGCCACATCCAGACAGTCCTCTTCAAAGATGCCATTGCTCCACAGTCTTTGTAAAAGCCCTGGTAGGCCACAGCCAGAAAATAAAAAGTATTTAACATTAAAATAAAGTTATTTCATTATGTGGTTATGTTATAGATTGATACTCCCAGGGCAGAGATTCCAGCCAGCTGGGCATTAGGAAGCAGGTAGCACAGGATGGAATGGAAGTATCACTTAGAGTGGCCAATAACACATGAGGGTAACAAGAAAGGTAAAGGCCATTCAGGAGGATGCTGGGGAAGGAACACAGGAATAATAGAAAAATAGAATTTCTAAACATGGTAGATATTTGCATAGCATAATTTTAGTGGTAAAGGAATGATAAAGTTAAATCATCTGGGTTTTGTGACTTGGTAGTTTCTGGAAAGAATTAGGCAGTCGTGTCATGTGTTTATTTTATCCTTGGCTCTTTTTCAGACAATTCTCTCTATTGTGTTTAACCTTACTTCCCATATCACCTTTGATTCATTTATTCTTCTCTTCTTATAAAATTTATCTTTTCTCTAGGTCATCTGATTATAGCTAAAGATATATCCCAGGGGCTTTATTTCCAATTCGATTGCTAGCTTATCTTATAACCTGGAACAAACTTCAGTACTTCATGCAAGTGCTTGAGTATCAGAGCTGAAACTTTAAGATCATTTACTCTAATGCTCTCTCATTTTACCAAATGAGAAAAGATAAAACTAAAACTTAGAGGTGACAAAAATTGCCTGATGTCATGCCGTTTGTTAGTAGCAAAACCAAACTGAAGCCAGGCATCTCTATGACTGTTTTAGAACTCATAGTAGTAAGCCATTTAGCTTTAAATGACATTAAAAAAAGGAAAAATAGACAAATACTGTAGTTTCTCTTTAAAGTGGGATGTTTTAAAGACTGATAGAGAATAGGCACACCTATGTGGGACACCAAGTCGTAACCAAATATTTGTGTCATGACAATATTAGATGACAGGTTCAATAAATTCAAATGCTAAATGTATTCAGGTTCATATACCCTCATCAATACATTAATAAAACCATCTTGTATTTTAAGAATGTTACATTTGTATGCCACCTTATTGTGAAATAACATAGACATTAAATAAGACATGTTATATATTATCAAAATGGGTGAGAAAATTTTTAGCATGAGTAGAAAGATGTGTGATCCACCTTCCTCATCAATATTAATAAAAGAAAAATGATGAATTTGTCAATGGAAGTGGAAACTAAGAATAGTGTTGAGTAATCTCTTGAGCACCAGAGAAATTTTGACTAATCAAAGTTGGAATAAAACCCTGAAGCAATGTGTGAGGTATGTTCTATAAAAATAACCCCTCAGTGTGTCTCCAATTATTTGGCCCCAGCTCTGTGTGAAGTTAGCTCAACTAACCTCACTAAAATTAGGTAAAGTGGGAAAAAGTCCAGTCCTTCTCCTTTCTATCCCTACATAGCTGAGATGAGGATCAAATATAATGGGTATAAAACAGCAATAAAGTCACGAAGTACTTCTCCCACATATATCAATGCTTTTATTATAATTCCTTACTTTTCCAAATATTTATTTCCAAGGGGCAAGATTTGGAAGGAAGAAATGAAATAGAGACTTATTACTAAATTTCAATACTCATTGCTTCTTCATCTCAGTGACTAGTTCAACTGGTCCTAGAATTTATTTTAAGCCAAGATAGGAATGTCCTATATATCAAGAATAAACTACTTAACAAAACTAAAGAAAAGATGTGTTTCATATCCCTGGATCAGACGAGCAGGTATTTAAATGGTTTTGTGTGAGCGGGCTCAAAAGCAGGGAGCTAATTCAAGTGCCAGAAAGGACAGGAAAGACTTTAGAGGGAATAAGTAGGCTTGGAAAGTCTATTTTCATTTTCATATATTGATTTCTCACACGGTGCAAACCATAGGTCATAATTTATCTTAATACTTTTAGGATTAGTGCTTTTGGGATAGAAATTAGAAAGTGTTTGTTAGCAGGTTTCTAATCAATATTGTTTTATGTATTCTCATGGAACATCATTTGGTAAGAGCAAAATCCATCCCTGCCTATGTTGTTTTTTTCTGCAAGCTCTGCCTCTAAATATTCAATGGAAAAGCATTCTGTAAACCAAAGCACTGGATAGAAAGTTTGAAAACTGCAATGGAGAAATCTTTCTAGTAATCCTGTGATAAGTCATGTATCTGAAATGCTTTATGATTTTGTTATGGAAATGATAAGCTTCTAAATGGATTATAATGTGCCCTACATTGTTCTGTTTCTATTTCCTTACTTTGCACATGCATAAATGTCCCATTACAATTGATGGGAACTTACTTAATGTTGACATAAATGTGTTTTTAATGAAAACTGTCGGTATATTTTGTCAGTTTTGAGGTGATTTTTTCCCCATAGTCAGAGGGAGGGAAAATAAAAAACCATTTTGTTAGGCAGAAATTCTAGAGTCCTTTCTCCTACTAGATATTTTTGCAGTTGGGTACTTTCCCCTGTCATTTTAGACATTCTAACAACCTAGTGACTGCTCTAATGTTGAGAGAAGTGATTGTACTAAAAGTCACAGAAACAGATTTCTGTTAGTCACCTTAATACCGTTTTCAGAAAAAAAAAAAAAAAAAAGTGATTTTTTTAAATTGAAAAAGCCATTTAAATTACTACTTAGTTCAATGACACTTTAATCCTTGTTTTTTGTTTTTTGTTTTTGAGAGACAGAGTCTTACTCTGTCACCCAAGCTGGATTGCAGTGGTACCATTTTGGATCAGAGCAACCTCCGCCTTTCTGGTTCAAGCAATTCTCATGCCTCAGCCTCCCAAGTAGCTGGGACTACAGGCAAGCACCACCACACCCAGAGACTCTTCTGTACTTTTAGTAGAGACAGGGTTTCACCATGTTGGCCAAACTGGTCTCGAACGCCTGACCTCAGGTGATCCACCCACCTTGGCCTCCCAAAGTGCTGGGATTACAGGTGTGAGCCACCATGCCTGGCCACTTTAATCCTTCGTAAAATGCAGAGAAAATCCTGAATCTCGACTGAGTGAAACCTAAGGAATTGAAAGCAGAAATGTGTTTCTCTGAAGATTTTATAACGGTAACAGCAAAGAGAAGGTAGAAACCAATAGGAATGGAGAAAAATGAGATATTAGCCAGAATTTGGCTACTAGGCCAATAGAGTCCTAGAAGATAAACCTAAACAGTAGAGGATTATTGACTGACTTAGAAGGTCAAACGAGCTGGATAAAATTTAAGAGATCACAATGAGTAAACCTGGAATTTGATGGCACGGGGTACCAGAAAAGATGTGGTAAGGCATCAAGCTTCAACCAGAGAGGTTAGTTAAAACCTTCCAGGAGTAACATCTATTGGTATCCTCATATATTCGTTTACTTCATCCCAGTATATAGCTGAAAAATTAACTCCACCCTACTTGTTGGTAAATGTTGTTCTTTGAAAATAAGTACAGAGCTTCTGGGTTTCTGGCTACATTGACAGGAGAGGGGGACATGGACACCTAAAAAATGACAAAAGAAACTGAGGAGTAAATTGGAAGCTGAAAACAGGATGAAGAGATATTTTCAGGCACCTTCCATTGCCATGACGTTGTTCTGTATCCTCCCCAAATTGGAGCCTGAAAGAAAGGTTCTAGAGAAACTCAATGTCATGATTAAAATACCTTTAAAAAGTCTGAGATGCTGATATGTGGGGTTTTGTTCAAGAAAACAAACAACAAAAAAAAACAGCTCTCCACCCAATCACCCTACATTCAAGACCTCCAGTCAGCATGCCCATCTGTTAACTTGTGCTCACAGCCAGCTTCCCAGTGTCTTATTCTTAATTATAATAAAGAGTCAATGATCGCCAGAGGTTTGAGATTGCTTACAGGATAAGGAGGACGTTAGAAAATTGAAACAATGCAAACAATATAGGAACCCAATAAAAACACAATTAATAGTTTCAGATATACAAAGTAAGCTATAACATTTAGGCAAAAGAATACTGCTACTAAGATATGAAGGATAAAAAGATCATTTGAAATAAATGAAACTGAAGTAAAATAGGTAAAGAGAAAGTCAAGGAGATCTCCTAGAAACCAGAACAGAAAGAACAAATGAATCAAAAGAAGATCATTAAAGGAGGCCCAACTACCAGAAATAATAGGAATTTTAGAGAGGGAAAAATAAAGGTAGAGAAGCTTCAATACAATAGAAATAAACATGCAGGAACTGAATTATGTGTATTTTCTGACCAAGGTATTCATAAGTAGACAGTATGTTGAGTGATTGATACAAATCCTTATGAAATCGAAGATTATCAATAAGTTAAAAGATCACAAAAGCATCCAGAGGAACAAAAGGAACAGATCTCATACAAAAGAAAGGAGAATATAAAGAGCTTTATTTCTTACCAACAGCACATTATTTTGAAAAAGAGTGAGATAATAACTTGAAAATATGAGAAAAGTTTATTCTAACCGAGAATTCAATATTCTGGCAACAATGAATCACTAAGAGTACATATAATATAATATAATATAATATAATA
>NW_016824336.1:409502-457098 GCF_001698545.2 Rhinopithecus bieti
ATATAATTAATATAATATAAATTACTCCTTTAGAGAATAAATGTTTGCCTACAATATAACATCATGACTTAAGTTTCTCAGAGCTAAACACCGAAAAGAAAACGAACTGAGGGGAAAGTTCCAAGAACATAATGGAAATGATAAATTTGGTACTTTTTTTTTTTCTTTCTTTCTTTTTTTTTTGGTGAGACGGAGATTTATTCTTGTTGCAAAGGCTGGAGTGCAATGGCGCGACCTCGGCTCACCGCATCCTCCGCCGCCCAGGTTCAAGAGATTCTCCTACTTCAAGCCTCCCGAGTAACAATCATAAAAGTCAGTAAATATAATCTAGGTGTATCAATAAAGAATATCAGTTGTAAGCAAATTATTTGCAAATATGCGGACAAAGCTTTGGAGGTTTAACTGAATATGGTGGCCTCCAGAAGATCAGGAAAGGTGTCACAAAGAAATCAAAGCAGAGAATGTTGTACTCTGTAATATACATCTGAATAATAATTGTCTCAAACTGTGTACATGTATCACTTTGATTAAATTTAAAAAATAAAAAGTTCTCATTAATATTGAAGTCATACTTGGGCCTAAATCCAGCAAATACATGGATAAATATCTGTCAAATACAATGCTCTCTATTATGAATTGTGCTCTAGCTTTGTTTGAAGTCAGTGAGCATGAATAAATGACTTACTTTGTTATATATGCATATAGAACACTTAGTGGGAATCAGAGCTGCAGTATACACTATTTCTACAGATCTGCCTTGATCTGAAAATATTAAGTGCATCCATTTGATTTATTCAGATGTGAGACTTGACTATTGTTTCTAGAACTCTGATTACTCGCACCCTTTGCTTCTTAGGATAGTGCATAATGTCAAGTTTGATGATTAGCATGGATTAATGGTGCTTTCTTTGTTTGGAGAACTGAAATAGGCTAATAAGTCACATACCTCAATCTAAAAGACTTTTAAAAATTGTTCTGGGACAATAGTTTACCAGGATGGATCATTGAGAGAAAGCTTACATATGTTTCAATTTATCCTTTATCTCAAATACCAAAATGTGGTTTTATTCCCATCCCTCCTCTCAGTTTTTCTTCCAGAAATTATAAAGATATAGCTACATGTTCCAATAACTGAATTCTGCTTAATTATACAGCATACTACAGCAGAAGGCAATAGAAAAAAAGATGACTCAAGTTGTCAGTCACCTTTTAAAAAGGCTGAATAGAATTTTTTAAGTGTCAACAAGATTGATTTTCTTGTACCTCTGCTGTGTAAAACAAGAAACTCACTTTTCCTCTGTTCTACATCTACTCACCACAACTAAATCAGCCAAATTATGTGTTTCCTTTATGTATATTTATTTTGAGTGTTCAAATGTGACAATTGCAGGCTGCTGAACCCATATAAAGGTTATATTTCTAAGACTGAGAGTAGCTGTAACTCAGATCAGAAACTGGTCATCTTCAGGGTAAAGCCAGTTCAAAGATATGGCTTATTTGGCCAATACAGTCTCCCTTCCTTTCTCCAAATTTAAATGACGTGATCATAAGAAAATAAGATTTTATATTAAAAACAGGACTTATGGCTTATTTTAGAAAAGGCCTGTCTTCATAGCAGTGTCTGTGAGAGATAAATAGTGGCCTCTCATAGTAGGGTGGCTTGAGCCAATTCATTTGGCAAACGTTTGATCACTTATGTTACCCATCTAGCCCCTAAAATTATTTAACATTTTACTGCTATAATGAAATACAAAAACAAATGATCAAAAATAATCTCTAGGAGTGGGAAACTTAATCAGATGAAGGGTTTAGGGCATGGTCCTGTACCATACATATTCTATCATTTGGTCGGTTTTCTAGTTGATCAGGAAAAAAGGGATACATTGCCTTTGGTATTTAGTAGCACAAAGGAAAACATAAAAACAAAAATTATTCATGGAATTGCATGTGTTTGCTTTCACGAGCTAAAACCCTTGGCGGTTTCCGTTTGCAGTTCACTTTTCCTCACTGATATGGTTTGATCCAAATCTCATGTCAAACTATAATCCCCATGTGTCAAGGGAGGAGCCTGGTAGGAAGTGATTGGATCATTGGGGTGGATTTCCCCTTCACTGTTCTCGTGATAGTGAGTGAGTTCTCACAAGATCTGATGGTTTAAAAGTATGTGACTTTCTTCATTCTCTCTCTCCTGCTACCATGTGAAGAAGATCCTTGCTTGCCCTTTAACTTCTGCCATGATTGTAAGTTTCCTGAGGCCTCCCAGTCATGCTTCCTATTAAATCTGTGGAACTGTGAGTCAATTAAACCTCTTTTCTTCATAAATTACCCAGTCTCAGGTAGTTCTTTATAGCAGTGTGAAAAAAAACTAACATGCTCACCTATCTCTTAGGCCATTCATTTAGCCCTTCATTTTACATATTATTTCTCAAAACACTCTTTCTATTCCCTCCATACTTTGCACAAATCTTTGTTCTTTCTGGAATGTTGTTGTTTTGCCCTTTCTCCATCAACCACATTCACCCAGATAACTATTTCTTGATCCTTAAGACAAGCTCATGTCTTCATTCTATTAAAAAAATATTTCAGCCCTGCACATGGGACAAACACTTCTCATGCCAAGGTAAATGTGCCTTCTCTCTGCTCCCAGATCAACTATATTATGTGCAATTTGTCATTGTTTACTTATCTGTCTACCATACGTGACTGGATACCTTAATGACAGGCACACTGAGCATTATTATTCATTTCCATAGTCTAAAATTCTAGACCATGTACTGGCACATAAGACATCAGTAAATGACTGGTAAATTAATGAAGAGCAAGAGGCCTAAAATTCCATAGTTAAAATGTAATCCATTTAAGGAAACTCGATTCCTCTTAAAGTGTAGATAGTCACATGAAAAGTATATTAATTTTGCTTTTTTCAATCAATTAGACTTGAGTGAGAATGATGCCTACAGTGCTCATAAAAAGCAGGAGGTAGGAGGGGAGAATGGAACAAGAAAAAGGACAGTATTATACGGAATGAAGACACACTGAAATGAAGATGCCAAAACTTTTCATAGTTTTACAAAGATTTATCTTGCTCAGAGCTCTATATGAAGAATTAGAAGAAAAAGTATATTTGACCTAGATATTGACAGTACTTGTCTTTTTATCATCATCATCACTGTCCCTTTCAAACCTGGTTTGAAATTTGCCCATATTTATTTGGCACAGAAATCTTATTTGAATATTATACTACATGAATTCAACTAAAGTTTATCTGGTACTATCCCCACTAGGGGAAAAAAGTTTTAGGTAATTTTAAACTGCAGATCTACAAATGATCAAATTCCAATTGAACATGAGACTTTTCATGTTTATGATTTTTTCTTGCCTTTCAAAACAGCCAAGTGAGTGTTATTTTAGAGTCCAATAAATTGAATGTCAGTGTGTTACAATGTTTTCCCCTAGATTAATTCCTTAATTTCACTTGACTAAAAAGAGATACATAAAACCATCTAACACAACTGTCAGAAACTCTTCTGTATTCCATGTACCCTAGATACACATTCATACATATGCATAAAGACAGGTTTTCAAATGCTATAATTTTACTGTTTTATTGAAATTAACTGTGATAATTTTGGGTATTGTTTTCCTATGGTCTCAGTTTATTTGTGGAATAGAGAAGGTGGTTAATGACACCTTTCTCAATCTAAATATCTGGATTCTCTATCTGATGCAGAAAAAAATATTTAATTTTCATAGAAAAAGATACATGCTTTGGCGAATCACCATAGTTTATGTGACGTGGTGCTAGCTATAGGCAAAAGCTCGGCTATATCCTGACACTTGGGTGCACTAAGACAGCTTCCTTGGCAAACAGCCATATGTATTTTGCTGTAAACCATAAGTTGGAAATGGTATAAATAAGAATAAATGCAAAGAGGGTTTGATTGGTTTTGTGTGTTTGTGTATCTGAATTAAGTGACACATACACACAAATTGTATTAGGAAAAGAATGTATAAATTGATTTAGAGCTCAGAACAAAGGTAGATTCGTTATTGTGGAACAAACTAGTGTCTCAATATAGAGATTTTGTCTCTAAAGTGTGACACGTTAATTCCCTTTCATGGGGCGTTTTCAAAAAAATGTGAAAAAACTTTTCTTAAAGATACCATAAAGTCTCCATGTTATTCTAACTTGCCATATATCTGAATCACCTGAAGAGATTCAGATTTCCAGACCAGTCTCAATCCCACTGAATCAATAATTCTATTAAATGGTCCTAGGTTTCTGTTCTCAATTCCCTAGCTGAATCTGAAGCTTCCCTATCAGCCCTGCTACATATTACAGCACTTGGGAACCACATCTTTAGATGACTCAGGTCTCTTTCACGTCTAATGTTCTCTAATTAGAAATCCTGAGCCTAGGGGAAGAAGGCTAGATAACTTGCACAAAGGGCATAATCTGTATTCCATTGTTGCCCTATAAGTCAAAAGACCAAAAAAAAAAAAAAAAAAAAACAATGCTGTGCCATCTTTAAAAAGTAAATTAGACCCTGGGAATATCCAAAGGATAACAACAATAATCTGATTTGTTCATTGAATAGACACAATATTCCTTTGGTCATTATTAATATATTCTTGGCTGTAACACAACTTGATATCTTATTGTTCATCTGCACATTTATCTCCTTCCTATCTTACTCTCTTCATTGATATCAGGAGGCCTTCATAACAGAAAATATGTGCACCTTTAGCTAAATCATCTTGCTGGATCAAGTAGCTCTAGAAAATCCCTTCTTAGCTTGATAAAGTTATTGCCATTCATAGACATTATCATCCCTTCCTTGGCTTGTGCTTCATTATTCTGCAATTACAGGGTTAGCCTTTACATTCAGTCAGAGCAAAGCACCAGCAAACGCTTCCATAAAACCTATTAACTCCACCTGTTCTTTGTACCTTTTGAGTGCAAGGGGATTTGGTTCCTAATTTTATCTTCAAGGTGCTCAATGTGCCAGTCCATTAGCGAATTATACCTGATGTGTGGCTTTGGTGTCAGTTAAATTTTATTGGCTCTATTGGTCCCTCCAGATTGTGACACTATTTCCTTCCTTCTGCTGCTTTTTGAGTATTTGCACAAAGATGAGATGCTACACATCCTGGCTTATCTCCTAATTAAGCTGATTATAACACCGTGTATATGAGGCTAATTCTTCTGGCTTTATTTTAAATTGATCACTCTGTTCCCTCTACAGAAACTGCATTTTCATCATGCTAATGGTTTGCCCAGGAAAATGCAAACACAGGTGGTTTCTGTGAAATATTTGGATCTCAGAACCCATGGCTTTCGCCAAGGTGAGGTTCAATAAGTTTGCCTCTTTATTAGTCAGGTTAATAAAATAAGGCATCTATTTATTAGAAGAGGCAATGTTAACGAGCAGACACTCAGACGAGCAATCAGGAGAGCTGAGTTCAAATGCAGCTATTAACATTGGTTGACTGACTCAGTGGTCTCCTCACTTGAAAGCTAAGGAACTTAACTGTATCAGTGCTTCTCAAATGCCAAGAGAATGCAGCAGATCAGGGACAGGTGTTAAGCTGTAGAATCATAAGGTACTATTAAACAATATGTAGGTATAAAAATATGTAAGTATTGAGCTTGTCGACTTCTCAAAACATTATAATGCATCCAGTTCTGAAAATTAGTGAAATTTAGAAAATATCTACAATCCCATAAAATTATGTAATCTAAGAACTTGACTGGGGAAGAGAGAAAAATTACCTGAATAAGGCTTCCTCATTCAGTTTTATTCTCAGCTTTATTGATCATCCCCTACCCAAAACAGAAAAAGAATGCATGATATAGAAAATATAAAGAGATGAATGGTCACAAAAGGAGGCAATGAAATCTTTGTACCATGTCATAAGGAAATTTGACCAACAAATGGGAATATTGTTTCCTCTTAAGCACGACACTCAGAAAAAATCCTTTGAAAAACAAATGGTATATAATCTTCCCTGTGTTGAGGTGGCTGGAGTTGCAATTTAAGGGTCATAGACTTAATGAAACAAAATTGTGCAAATAGCATAATATCACCCCTCTGTTCTAGTGCATGAACTATTTGTTCCTCATGGGTGCAAAAGCCCTGAATTTATAGATTTTCTTAATAAGGCAGAAGCAATGCTACAAAGGCTCTCTTCTCTAGTATTACATCTATTTGTATCTTTTCTACATTTCCCATATACCAAGGGCTGGGCTGGTTACTGTGGGGTATAAACTTTCTTCCCTCAGCATTCATGATGGGATAGGAAAAAAACAATACTTAAATACAAGCGTATGTATTCACACATATAACAAAAAACACAAGACTTAATTTGTGCAACAATATATAGCATCGATATGCAATTGCAAAACAGAGGCATTATAAATATGGTAATGATTTTGAAAGATTTAAAGAAAGAGGTGGGCACATTCCACAGTCAAGCATAATTTTACTTCCTAGCATTGATCTTGGGTAGAGAAGTGGGAGAAATTCCAAAGAAAGGAAAGTATGAACAGAGGTAAAAGAATAAAGGTTGTATCTTGTCCCATATCATGTTCAGTGTTTAGAATAAAGTAGGTGCTTAACAAATATGTGTCAAAGTTAAAAGAGGAAAAAGAAAGCATTTAGTGTACCTCGAGTACAGAGTAAATTGCAGTCAATGTAGGGCATAGGATGCCTGAGTGCCCACTTTTAAGTGTCAGGAGGTGTGATGGTTAGTTTTAGGTGTCAACTTGAGGGGTATTTCATTGATGGAATTAACATTTAGACCTGTGAACTTTGGGTAGAAAAGATTGTCCTTCATAATGTGAGTCAGTGAACCTCATCCCATCAGTTAAAGGAATGAATAGAACAAAAAGACCAACCTCTAGAGCAAAACTGACACCAGAGCAAAAAAGACTGGAGCTGTACCATAGGTTGGCTTATATTTCAAGCCCACTGGCCCACACTGAAGATTCTGACTTCCCAGCTTGCATAATCACATGAACCAATTCCTTATGACAAACCTCTCTCCCCCAATCTCCCTCAAACCCTGTTTCTCATAATCTCTCACACGTACACACACATCTCCTACTAGTTCTGTTTCATTGGAGAACCGTAATACACAGAGCCTTGAAATCCATACCCACGATTTAGAATTTTTTATCCTATATGTGCATTTTACTAAAAGGAATATATTGATTATATAAGTGCTTTGAAATATAACTCTAATCATCATTAGGATTTTAGGAAAGGAACTGAAAATTGATTCTTGAGAGCCAGCAAGAAGGGATGATTTAAAACAAAGCACCATTTTTGATGAGAAGTGACTGAATTTTGTATGCACTCAGTATCAAATGACTTGGAGAAAATGGGATAATTTATACAATTTTGCAGAATTGAAACTATAGATTTACCAACTGACTGGAGATGGGGGCTGAGAGAGAGGCAAGGAGTGAAGACAAAGACATTTTGAGGTTGAGTTCCTGAAATTATGAGATGTCATTTGCTGAAGTAGAAAACATGGGAGAGGGAGGAGATTTATGCAAAATATTGATTAGAGGTACTTATCTCTAGTAGAGTTTCTCAACAAAGAGTATCAAAATACTGAGAACAATGTTGATTCAGTTAAGTGCAGACTCCAGAGCAGAAACCATAAATCAGAAAGCGTTTTGGGAGAGTCCTTGAATTTAGAAGATGAAGAATGTTCAAACCTCTCACTGGAATCATTGGAAGGATTTAAATTTTCCCTTTGTCATTATGTCTATATGCCCCTGGTAGGTAAAGAAAATCTAATATGGCAGTAGGGGTAAGTGGGTATTCCAAAGATAATGTTGCTGATTTGAAGCTTCCAGGAGAAGGAATAAAGATGTCACAAATAATACTAGTTTGCTGCATGTGCTCTCTTGGCTGTATTTAATACTGTTTGATCATTTCTTTCTTTCTTTCATACAAATGGTATATTAAGGTTAGTAGACTCCCCTCAATTCCTAAAAAGATAAAAGAAGTGTACGTCAGGAGTTGGGATAGGGAACTGGTGTCTAAGTAGAAGAGTCATGGAATAGGTGATTCAGCGCTAAGCTTGAGGAAAAATCCTTTCAATACTACTGACTTTAGTTTTGCCTTTATCATTTCCTCTCACCATTAGTTTGTCAGCATCTTTTAAAAGCTAAGAAGCAAGAAGGGTTGCCTTGCTGATAATCTAGGTAAAGGGTCTCTTTAGGAAAAATACAGCCCATCCCATTGTTTAATAAGAAAATTTTAGGATGCAAATTCTAGCTACTGACAAAGCAGAAATTTCCTAAAATCCACTCAGTGGGCCACGTCCTATTCCAAAGACTTTATAAGTACACTTGTTTGCATTCCTCAAAATCATGTGCACAAATACAACAGAGACTAAGGGAGAAAATGCAGCTGGAATGGATCACTTAACCTTTGAAACTTTGTAAACAGTATAACAAAAATTGTAACAATCTTCAAATACCCAAGAAGTACTGAAAAAAAATATTAAGTTCCTAACAAAAACTACCATACTAACACAGAATTTTGTCTTTTAAAAAAATGCTGAAGGTAGCTGATGAAAGAGGTTGAAAAGTAGGGTTGAATCTGAATTATGAAGAGCAAAATGTACAGAGTTTGGGAAGAATTGAGAACTAAGACAAAGTCAATGGCCAAATTGATCTAAGAGGAAGGGTTGGGTGAGTTTTTGTACAACTTGCTGTGCTCAGTTGTGCTAGTGTACTTTTCAATGAGCTGTTACATATTAATATAAAATATAAAAGGACTGAAGAAATTACATACAATACACTTTCCCATTTACCAAACCTATAGAAACAAATTCATTACAATAGAAATAGGAAGGTTAGCAGATTATGTTGCATGCTAGCCAATCCTGACAATAAGTCTACAAAGTAGTTCCTATAATTATTCATATTTCACTTAGGAGAACATTCAGACACTGAAGAGTTATATTCTTCCTAAGAAAATCCAAGAAGTGGAAGAGTTGAGATTAGAAGCAGGAAAGTTTGGCTCTAGACATCTAAGTGTTTAATAACTGTGATGCTCTACTGCCCGTCAATGAGATTTACAATATATCTGGGAAGTGTTTAAGATTCAGGAATTTAAGATCCTCACCTGTATTCCACATTCAATATGAAATACAAACAAGTTGGAATAATATAGTTACATTTTGACAGGTTGAATTCACTGATAAACATTCAGGAGAACATGCTCAAAGGTATTTGACAGTGGATAAATAGAGAGTTGGCTTGAATTTTAGGAGCATTAGGAGTGGGAGTAGGGAAGCAAGAATCACCCTTGAAGAGGTAGCCATTAAAACTGACAATGATATTGCTCTTACTGGGGGTGAATAAGTTGAAATCCAAGAAAGCAATGCCTGGAAGAGAGCTAGGAAAATGCATGAAATGAAAATTTATGGAATATTTTAATAGACCTTAGAAAGAAAAGGGAATTGGTTATACTAATTTTATGGAGAACTTGAGAAGAATGAGAAGAGGTCATTGACTTCAGTAAGTAAAGGATCTAAGTTAGCCTACCCACACAGTTGACATTCCCTCTCTTTGAAATTTCATGGTTCAACATATCCTATGTATATTGGGCATGTTTGGTACAGTATAACCAAAGAGTTGATTTACAGTTGATCAGACCAGGTATTAACTGACCTTGCGAAAACCAATTTATAGTTAGAAAATAAGAAAAAATAAAAATGTTCTAATCTACTTTCCAGGGAATTTAGATATGAAGCCCTAAACAATTTGCATTAAGTTGTTAGTTCTGGGAGCTAAATTCCAAGTTCATTAGAGATAAGTCCCAAATGGGCATTATAGAAATTCAATATATATATTCAAGCTGAGAGTCCCAGAGGCAAAAGAAGAAACCAGGCTGAAAGAAGAAGTGAACAAATATTTAAAATGTCTCTGTGCCTCGAAGCATGGAGAATAGTTGCCCAATGATTCCTTATTTTCTATGTCTTATGTCTTTACTTACATCACTGTGTACCACAGAATTCCTGTATCTTTGCAACACTACTTCTATTTGAACTAGTTTGAGTGAAGTTCTGCTAGCCTTAGATACTATCTTGGTGGAGCTAATGCAGATACTAGCTGCAAAGTGTTTCTGCTACTCACAGACCTAAATCAAGGATTTTCCAGGTCTTCTCCAGTCTTTGTTCCTATAAACATTTTTCTATCTGCTACTCTGTGCCATCTGTGCCATGAATAGGATGGCCTTTCCCTTTTCCAGAAGGGATTTCTTTCTGCTGATCTGTCCCTCTAAGCCAATAGGGTGTAACTCAATATGAATTTCTATAAGGAATGCTTCTATTAGCCATCTGTGCTGTTGTTACAGACAGGCAGTGTTCCATATTGCATTTTGACAATTGTAGTCATAAATGGTTCATTAACCCAAAATTCAACATGATCTAACATTTACATTGGCTTTTCTTCTGTTTATGTATGTTAACAGAGTTATTCACATACTTTCTTTATATAAATGCATCCAATTATGTTTTATTACATGTCTATGTTCACAAGAGACTTCCAAGCAGGAAATAGACAAAAGAATCAGCCAGTGTATCCTTCATTTCCTTTTTCAAGATATTATATATTGATGTGGGGTTATCAGTCTCAAAGTCTATTCCAGTAGTCTCCTTAGTAGAGGGCATCAGCAGTTCCCTAAATGAGATTGCCCATCCTAAAAAACTTCATTTCTAACTGTTCAGAGACATGTGAGTTGACCTGCAACCTGCAAATGCACCAGAAATTGAGGTTAGAAGTATCAAGCTCATACGTTTTTATTCCTGGGCTGTGTCCTACAGCTTTCAGAGGCCTCTCATTCTCCTCTTGGTTCCTAACATTCTTACAGCTTTGGTGAATTGTTTTTGGGTAACAATCTTTCCTCCTGTTTTAATCTCTAGACTCATACAAGCCTGCTCAGTCTTCTTAGTGTCTCTAATAAGAGAAGGACATCAAATAGTGGCCATCTTTTCTACAATATAAACTTAGCTTTTTCTCCTTTGACTCTTTCTTCTGCTATGTCCATTTCTCTACAAGCAGAAAGAACATGTAGCTGTTAAAAGCAGAGAGAATCATGATTTCAAAAAGCAGAACTTATGCTACATTAGCCTTGGGCATGTATTAAACTTGGGCACGTATTAAACTTGGCTTGAAAGCAAAGATACCATTTGACGAGTACTCATTGAATGTTAGCTACTTCCAATCAAGTGAATTCTTCCAGGCTGAAATATTAATAGGCAGTATATACTTTGTGCTTTACATATTGTAATTCATTCAATCCTCACAATAACTTTGACACAGATTATTATAACAATCTCTATTTTACAAATAGGGGAAACTGAGGCATAGGGACATTCAGCAATGTATTGAAGATTACATAGTTAATATTGGAAATGCAGTTTGGGCTTAAATAGTAGGGCTTCAGATACCACACATTTATTTATTTTGTTAGTTTCCAGCTTATCTTGAAATTTATCAAGAAGGCATCCTCCATGGCCAGGTATGGTGGCTCATGCCTATAATTCCAGCACTTTGGGAAGCCAAAGTGGGAGGATCACATGAGGCCAGGAGTTCAAGACCAGCCTGGCCAACATTGTGACCCTGTCTCTACTAAAAGAATACAAAAATTAGCTGGGCATGGTTGCACACACCTGTAATCCCAACTACTCAAGAGTCTGAGGCATGAGAACTGTTTGAACTCGGGAAGCAGAGGTTGCAATGAGCCGACATCACACAACTGCACTCAAGCCTGGACACAGCAAGACTGTCTCAAAAGAAAAAAAAAAAAAAAAAAAGACATCCTCCAGATCATTGAAAAGATGGCAAGAAGGTATGATGTGTGTACCGATGTACCGATGAGATTACAATTGGGGAGAGCCCTTGGTTTATTTATTTTTCCTTTTCTAATTGCCAAATGAATTGATGGAGTCCAACTGGAAAGCTCTGACAGCATTTTGATCACTAATATTTACACATTCAAACCCCTCAGCTGCTGTACGTAGAAATTTATTGGGAATGTCAGTCTCATGGACTAGACTATTGCTCATAACAAGCTGAATCATGAAACCTTAGAATTTAGGCCATACCTAGAAAAGTGATAAATTCTTTAGTCCTCTGAAATTCTCAAACAATCATTTAAGAGTTAGGAAAATAAAACAGCATGCTAACTTGCATCATGATAGGGAAAGGATGTTTCCAACTATCAGTGCCATGGTAAACTAAACTCTGAGATGGAGGAGTTTTAGAGCCAGAAAAGACAGGCAGAGAAGGTCAGAACTCACAAGTCAAAACAGAGGCAGGGTCATGTCCAGGCATAGTTGTCAGTTTGTCACAACTGCACACTCCAAGTCCAGGATGAAAAGTTTAACATTCAAGATTTGTAAAGAAACCTTAGGTCATAAATAAAAGTAAAGTTAGGTTTTGCACTTGGTAAAAGTTTGGTGAAAATAAAATAGAATTGTTTTAAAGAACTAAGATCTCATTCTCAAAGAAAAATATTTAAAAAAATCTTGAAGGCAATTATTTAACAGCCAAGCTCTGACACATCTGTGAGTGAAAGGTGGAGATAATAACACTAGACGATGACATGAAGTGGACTCTTCCCAGCAAACAGATGTATGAGCACCTTACCTAAACTTGATCATATAACTATGCCTTTATGTTCCAATCTATTTCCAAAGTGATACAGAAAGTTCAAAATAATTAAAACAAATCTGTGCTAGAGGCCACAATGTCTAAATTCCAGCCCCAGCTTAGTCACTAGATAGTCAGATATTGACAATCCCATAATTCTTTGTTTTCCTTCACCACAGGCGCACTTACAATCCTAAGTTTAAAGCACTGCATTCAATGCTTAAAGTTCAAATGAGGGAATGCCCTGAATGATAAACCAGATCACAGAAACCACTAGCATGGAAGGTTTTCAAGGTAGGTGAGATTGGCTGCTTTCTTCACAGAGTGATTTCAGAACCACCAGACAGACTCTTCAGTCCTCAAAATACCTCTCCTAATCTGATATCTGAGACATAATGTTAAAATTAAGGCATTTATTGGTATATACCATGCAGAAACCATACTCAATTTTCAGTTGCGTGTACATTAGTATACATTCTGAGCAGTGGGATATAACTGTTTATCATAAGGATGATTAATTTTGAGATTGGATTTTAAAGTATATAAAGGAGGTCCAGATGTCCCCACAGAAAGCCATAGGGAACAAAATATGAAGTGAAATTAACTGAAGACGAATTGTCCACACACGCATGTGGCTGGAAGTAGTTTTACATAAAAAGATACTCAAATCAAGGGGTAAAAGTTTTTGTCTTTATGACACCAGTGCAGTGTTTTGAAGAGTGAAATATTAATTTAGTAAGTTGTCTTGTCTAAATGGCCTGGAATGATTGGTTTGACAGACATTTTTATTCACTTGATGAATCTGACTGGCTGATCTGGCAGTGCATAGAAGCAACCTAACATCAATCATGGGGATATGGCAGGAGAAATTGGAGTTGATTGATGGTATTCACAAAGTTACCAAAGTCTTTGATGATTTACTCCTGATATAGCAAATCTCAGAATCCTCACTCACAGATCCCAATCTTCAATGTTTCAGTGTTTATCAGGTGTTGGAGCCGAGATTCTCAGTGAGGGATTAGACATACCAAGTGTCAAAGAACTGTTGTAAAAGGTAACATCTATTCTTTGTTCTTTATATATTTTTCTTGCAGGAGATGAAAGCCCACGGGTGTCCATAATCTTGTTACATCAATTTGAGAGTCTCCTTTGAAGACATGTTGAGAACACTCTAGAAGACCAACAACTTACACTGCTTTGTATGTCTTAACTCACCATTACCAAATTATTCAGTAGCTACCTTCTCTGAATGTGGCTGGTTTACCAATCTAGAAATTATTTCTCCACTTTCAGAGCAAGTTTAACATATTTGACTGATTTCTAATATTCTGCCCCTACCCTGATAGGAAGCGAGCCACACACTAGATATTTAGTAAACACAATTTTGATTTTCAACCTGGACTCTTTTGGTAAAATTAAAATGTACAGAAGTTACTTCAAAATCTTCTGATAAAATTTAAATGTAAAGAGTTAATCTAAGGGCCAGGTGCGGTGGCTCAAGCCTGTAATCCCAGCACTTTGGGAGGCCGAGACGGGCGGATCACAAGGTCAGGAGATCGAGACCACCCTGGCTAACACGGTGAAACCCCGTCTCCACTAAAGAATACAAAAAACTAGCCGGGCGACGAGGCGGGCGCCTGTAGTCCCAGCTACTTGGGAGGTGGAGGCAGGAGAATGGCGTAAACCTGGGAGGCGGAGCTTGCAGTGAGCTGAGATCCGGCCACCGCACTCCAGCCTGGGCCACAGAGCCAGACTCCGTCTCAAAAAAAAAAGAGTTAATCTAAGAAACAACTTGTTCTTATAGAAGACTTTCTTAAATTTAAGCCACGAATTCTGATAAGAACTAAACCAGTGGAGCATCAGAACAGTGAAATAAAAAAAAGGTATAAAATGCGATTCTGAGCCACCTGCCCACAAGTGGAAGGCATGAGGAGACAAATTGCTTCTAGCCAGTGGAAGAGATGCCACTCACACAAATGGGCTTCAGAATGTACACACACAAACTCACACACCCATGCACACCATGTACACACAAGGCATTCTTTTATTTCTATACTTAGTATACAATTTAGATAGTGTGTGTTATCTATTGAAAGAAAGAAAGTAACATAAAAAGCAATGAAAACTAGGGAACAAAGAAATGTGAAAGATTAGAAGGCAGGCTACATATTCTGTCAGATTTCCACTTTCTTGCTGTGAAATTATTCTTTCTGGTACTTTGCTTTCTTAATATATACTAGCTCTCACCTAAATCCTTCACAGTGCATTTAGAACTAAATAAAGCATTAATATGCTCCTCTACGTGAAACGCTCCCTCAACTGTTACCTCCGGCAGTCATTTAACTGAAGCTGATATGGAGAACACATTGACATTGTAAAGGTTAATGATGCAATGATTAACAATACTCATTTTCAGAAAATGGCTTTAGTCATTATTTTATAGAACAAGGGGAACAACAATTTGTTCAGTAGTATTAAGTGTCTGGGAGAAGTGTCTGTTTTTATCCTAAATGAGAAGTATTATCGTTGTCCTCAAGCACATGAGTGCTCACAAATATTTAAAGTGGCTCCTGTTATGTCTTCTATAGCTGGGCATAGAAGGGTTAAATGAGGCAAGTGCTTTCCTGATGTAGGTGCAGCCCATCAGCAAATAATTGAAAAGAGTCCAATCAGGTAGACAGAGCTTGGTATTGAGAGTATCTGGTGACAGGTGGCATGAGCAGCTTCAGGTCTGAATTTACAAAGTAAAATCCATCAGGCAGATGGAACAGGACAACCTAAGAACTACGAAGAAGCAATATTTGGAGTTTCTTATTCTAGGCGAACAGTGTATTTGAAACATGAGTAAAAATAACTGTGAAAAGGTGAATCCTAGATAAATTTTAGACAACCTAGATAAAAAAGTGAGTGTTCATATTTTAAAAAGGCAGAATTCCTTATTAATACTTAAGTTCAATATAAGAGCTCAAAATTACCGCCAACATGTGAGGGTTCCATGTGCCAAACTATCAGCTTTTTCTATATGTCCCCTTAGTAATAGATACCAGTAATAGATATATATTACTATCATTCTCACATTACAGATGTAGCAACCAAGACAGAGTAGCGAGGTGGCTTATAAAAGGGTCACAGCTCCTACGTAGCAAATAGCCCACCCAGGTATAACTTGTTTTGATAAAGGCTCAGCTCAAAATGATAAAATAGCAGTTTTCCACTTCTTCGATTCTTTCGTCATTGTTGATATTGTTATCACTATAATGAGTAGCAGCAGCAACCTCACCTTAATCTTGTTACACAGACACTGTTCCCTGATTTATTCGCTCTTCAAGGTTCCTACTCCTGATAGTCATCCAAAACAATGTTCCTCATCAAGAACTGTGGCCATTAGAATTAAATCTGAATTTATCTAAACAATCTTGTACTGTTGGGGAACTTATTACTCATTACAAGTTCCAGTGAGGAAAACAAAAGCTCCCTGGGTATTCCAAACAGGAAATTTAAGCAAAATACTTTGTTACACAGGTGATAAGCTAGGAAGACTATCAGGTGACAATGAGGCTGCTCTATGATAAGCAACAGCTGAAAGGACTAAAAGACAATGGTGAGAGTGTGTGTTTCTATAGCTAAAAACTTGAGGCCATCTAACAAGGGCTGAAACCAGGTCCAGGGACATTAGTGCAAGCTGGGACTGCCGAAAGGTTTGTCAAATTGCCAAGCATCACCCCATAGTTATAGCTGAAGCATGAAAAAATAGCTCAAGTCACCTCCAGAGATACCAGTGGAGGCAGGGAGTGTTGGGCAGAGATGCTCCATTTTCTACCCTCCTCCAGGAGCAAAGTAGTAAACTACCGCATCATCAGAAAACCAGGTAGCACAGTAACCTGGGGAATTAAGCCTGAGGTTTACCCACCTTGCCCCACCGAGCAGAGCAGGGAAAGGGTGAGAAGAGGGTCCAAGGACAAGCAGAGTAAGTGCCACAACAAACTTCAAACGAGAGCTGAGCTGCCTATTTTTTTGTTTTTTTTAGAATTGAGGCGACCCTATCATCAAATCACCTAAACTGAATTTTTCATGAACCAAATAAGCTGAATTAGCTCCCCATCAATCACTGCTGCATCAAATTACAATGTTTAAGTATGACTTACAGTTCTGGAGGTTGGAAGTCTGAAATAGGTCTCATTGGACTAAAAATCAAGATGCAGGCAGGACTGGATTCCTTTCTAGAGGTTGTGGAGGAGAATCCATTTACTGCCCTTTTCCCTCTTTAAGCCACGGTCTGAATTCCTTGGCTAACAAACCCCTTCCATCTTTAAAGCCAACGAATCTCCTTCGTACTATCTGACTACCTGACATGGGCTTCTGCTTCCCTTTTAAAGACCCATTAAGGCCCCACCCATTCAAGAACGCTAGTGATTACTTTGGCCCACCTGGATAATTCATGATTAGTTAATTAGCAACTTTAATTCCATCTTTTACCTTTATTCCATTTGCCTTGTGGGGTAATCTATCACAGTTTCTGGGGATTTGGACGTGGCTACCTCGGGGTGGGGAGGCATTGCTCTACCTAGCACATAGTCTATTATTTTAATTGTATGCTCTCAAACAATACCTGATGTTGGCCAAAATTTATCGTGCTTATTTCATGCAATATAGTATCAGACAAGCAGAAAACTTATTTTATTTATGTTAATGAAATTTAATTGAATTTGACCAAAGGCCTTACTAAACCTACAATGGCATACTGGTACCTAGACATCATTTTGACCGCTTGGATGGTTATGTTCCTATTTTGTTTTTCCCTCAGGATTTTCTTTGTTCCAGACAGCTGAGCCTGCTTATGATTGACTTCTATTTAGGCAAAGTGTCACTATTCTAAGCACCAGAACTGAATAAAATGAAGGTCTACTTTCCTGTAAATTTAGATAATTGCGTATTAGTATAACAAATTAGTTCAACCCAAATGGATTTTATTTGTTTGTTGATCGCTGTTGTTCAGTTGCTTTGGCAAGGATTCCGGAGCTTGGGAGCACAAACCCACACTCTGGAATCCCCTCTAGGGTTCTTTCCTTGGAAATAGGTTCTAGGTTTTAATTCTCCCATTGAAATTCTGTCCTCCTATCACAGGTACTGATCCTGAGATAGATGAATTGCTAGGTAGTGACATACCTATGAAGTGCAGAGAAACCAACATTTGTTACTTTCTCCAAATACTCTTTTATACTATTTTTTTTCTGATAATTTCATTGGTAGCGGGGAAGATACTTTGACAGTGGGTACATTGATATAAAGGTTTGAAATATTACATTTTATTTAATTTATGAAAATGTTCAATGAATATGACAACCCTACTTTAAAAAGTATTTTTATATGCTTTGTTTGATTGTAATGTAACCTGTAGAAATTCAAATCCTTTAAATTTAATTTTGCTTAATTGTATAATATGTTTCACACATGACAGATCTCATCAATTCATTCAAGCACATGTATCTTATTAAAAGTGAGGGCAATCATAGTGATTTACAAAAAAGTACAGTTTCAATTACCTGTGTTAGAATGTTTTCCCACTTTCTAGCTCTGTGACTTTGGGCAAGTTATTTAACCTCTCCATTTACATATTTTTTCTCATATATAAAGTGGAGAAATATACTATTACCCATTTCATAAAATAAATGTCAAGATAAAATAAGGGAATATGTGGAAAGCATTTAGGATAATGCTTTCACGTAATAAAAACTATATATCTTTGCTGTTATTATTAGAATAGTGGATGCTCATTTCATTCAGATATTTTTTCCACTCAATTGAGGACGGATGATCATGTATAAGGTGTACAATATATATCCCAGAACGAGGGTGACCCATTGTCTTTTGTGCATGAGGCTTTCTACTAAACGAAAGCTTTGGAACTGGTCCATGATCTGCCTGCAAGGCTCTCTTTGGAAACATAATCTCACTTAATTTAATTTAAAAATTGTCTATCTTGCTGAAAACCCCTCCATCTTAAAGCAAATAGGGAGTCCTTAGTCTAAGTTTTTCTTTTCATAGGGCTAGATACATTCTAAAATAATGAAGAATAACCAATTTAAAAAATAGATGGACTTTAAAATTAATCATGAAAACTAGAGATTCAGCATAAAATGAATAGCAGCAGTTCCCGGGAGGAAAACTGAGTTGCTTTTATGAATGAAGGTGTGGCCACATACATGGTAAACTTTAAAAATGCATAGTAAAGCCTCTAGCTCCCCAAATATTTCCTCTCATATATTTAGAGTAATGTTTCAGGTTCCACTATTAAAGCGTCAATAATTTCTTACCTAGTACATCTTTTAAAGCGATTCAGAACATTGAAATGCCTAATAAGAAATATAACATTTTTTCTTTCTTCCTTTCTTTTTTTAATCTCAGCTGACAGCTCTTTGAGACTTACACTGCAGCCAGTTTGGGCACAGTCTTTTGGAAACTAGGTAAGCTTGGGGCATCTAAATTATTGAAGAGGTATTCAAGGCAAAGACAAGGAGTTAAATGGACAAGTTTTTTCGGGGAAAAGCCCTTCAAAGAAAACTAAGTTTTAATCCAATAATGGTCAGGGCAGGCATCAAGTAGAAGAAACTAAAACTTTGTTTTCTGATTAAGAATTAGCAGCTGATATACCCAATGTCATAGAACCAAAAGTGTGATTAGACCTTCATGCTCTTCACACAAAATTATAAATTTCACATGAGGAAAAAAAGCTAGCTTGTTTAACTTAATAAGGAGTTACTTTCTTTGCTTCTCTATATATCCTATGAATAAAACATACTATAAAGATAGAAAGTAATCAAATAGGGAATATTTAATATTAATTAATTGTATGAATACAATCAATATTAAAGGGCTAGAAAGTGATCAAATGCTACTTTGAACATTGTTTCGGTGAATAATTTAAAATATGTTGTGTATTAAATTGGACAGTAAATTGTCCAATTTAATACACAACATATTTTAAACTATTATGTGCTGCCCTAAGCAAAGAATTTCTGCATCATTTACGTGTACGTGTGTGTGTGTGTATGTTAAAGTTTTAGACCCCTTTGTCTAATTTATCCCCCTTTTTTAAAATAAAAAATTGACTTTACCCATGTCATGGCAGCAGGTTCTCTTCTTTGATATTTCCCCACAGCCTCCATAGGTCTTAAAAACATCATTCACAAAATTTGAAAAAATAAAAGCGGAAAACATTACTCTCCCAAAATTATTTATTTGCATAATTATCTTGGCAGGAAGAAAAAGTAATTTCTAGCTTGGAAGATTTGAATATTCAGTTGGAATAACATCTGTTAGGGATTTTTCCCAGTGTCCCATAAACTACACAGTTTAGGATTTTAATGTTCTTTGATTATGTCTGACAATGTGTGTCTCTTTCATCTGGCTTTTGTTTTCTCTTCTTAGTCACCCTAATATTCCTTTTAGTCATCCTAATATTCCTTTCCCAGCCTAGGTTATCCCATTGCCTAGCAACATCCTTTCCTCCTGCTAAATAGCCACATTTCACATCAGTTATTTCTGGCTTCCTCCTACCTTAATTATTATTTTGTTAAACTACATTCCTTTATGTTAAACTAGTTTTTCATCAGAGCTATGGTTCTCAAACTTGGTTGCCTAGTGAAATAAACTGGAGACCTTATAAAAAGGCCTATATCTGGACCTGTTGACATTAAATTAGAGTCTGCGGAGGTAATGCCTTAACAGTTTTCTAAGCTCCTCAGGTGATGCCAATATACAGATAGAGTGGAGAATCACTGTGTGAAACTTTCATCCCATAGCCCTGAAGAATTATTTACTTTTTATTCATCTCCCTTTCATAGCATCCATTAGCCGATTGAAGGAGGACCAGGATTTATCTCTTCCTTTGGTGATTATAGGTAAAAATAGTCATTAACGTGATCACAGCAAGGTCCATCCACAGTAAGAAAACAAGGTTATGTGTGTGCAGCTTCAGTACTTTTAGTTTATTTTCAGATATTTTTCCTCGCTTAAGAGTCTCATTCACTCATTCACTGAAGTCACTGGAAAAATTTCAGCAGGAAAAGAGTATAGGCAGAGTTGCTCCTTAGGGAGACAACTCAAATGGCAATAGGTACAAGAGGAAGTAGAGAATCCCGGGACTAGCCCCCGCAAAAGTGGGTAAACTCAGAGAGTGATAATGAGGGCAATGACGGTGAGAATATACGTTTCACCGACTGCCAACATCTGCTCAACATTGGCAAGTCTAATGAGTGAATAGACTTGGCTTTGCCTATTCACTGAAATAAAAATACAAAAAGGAAAGGACAACCCCCCAGCAGTGGTTTCCAAACTTACAGGCAAATTATCATCACTGAGCACTTATAAAATCCCCATGTCCATTAAATTCCATGCTAATTAAATCAGAATTAGGACCGAGGCTAAGGCATTAGTGCTCTTTAAATTTTTTTAAGTGACTCCAATATGCATCCTATTATGGGAACCACTCTGCTAATAAGAGCAGAACTTTTCAGAGAACAATTCAAACTTTTTTAATATTCTGGCTATAGTGTTTGGCCATGGTGGTGGGGAGTAAAGCGAGGCATTCCAACTCTTCCCTCTACTATCCTCTAAGCGGCTTACACCTGTACTGAGACTGGTTGACTACAGATTGCAGACCTGATTTCTGATTATGTATTTTCTGTCTCCCTAGCTCTGTCCTAGTCCCTTCACTGCTTTGTTTTTAAAAGGACGTTGCAAATCATGTGGGGAATTATTAAAAGGTGACATGCCCCAAATTTGATTATGTGGACCTAACTCTGGACATTTTTTTCTGGGTAAGTAATCAGTTTTGCCTTTTAGTAGTCAATAAATGGAATCCAATTGTCAAATATCTTCAAGACCCACGTTATTTCATCAGTCCAGGCAGTAGTGGTATGCAGTTGACTTGATGATTCTCTTTTACTAGAGCCCAGAAAAAATGAGATTTTTTAAAAGTTGTCTTACCCCAAAGCCTTTACGAAAAGTTATCTCATGGCACACAACATCTCATAGTAGAATTGAGAAATGGGGAAAAGAAAATAGCTTGTGTTCCTTTCAGAAAGTTCAAGTACAGTTGCAAAAATCAAACATACACTTAAAGGTATTTTAGTGATTCTCAATTTTAGGATGACTATGAACCACCCAGCATACTAGAAAATGTAGATCCATAGGCATTATTTTTAAAATTTATGGTTTCATAGTTCCTTTGTGTTTTCCTGTAATTTCCAGTTTTATCAATCTGCTTTGATAATTTTGCTGTAAATAACTTTCTAAGTCTCCATGTGCTTATATATAAAATTGCAATATTAATAGCAGCAACTTTTTATGGTAAGTGAATTATATAATTTATGAAAACCACTTAACAGCGCTGGTTCTATAAGTGACAGCCAAGTTACATATGTTATATGTCAAGTCATGTGGTATTGTGTTATTTTGTATTATAAATAAATGCAAAACCTTTTAAGTAAAGAAGCTTAGGCCGGGCGCGGTGGCTCAAGCCTGTAATCCTAGCACTTTGGGAGGCCGAGACGGGCGGATCGCGAGGTCAGGAGATCGAGACCATCCTGGCTAACACGGTGAAACCCCGTCTCTACTAAAACTACAAAAAACTAGCCGGGCGAGGTGGCGGCGCCTGTAGTCCCAGCTACCTGGGAGGCTGAGGCAGGAGAATGGCGTGAACCTGGGAGGCGGAGCTTGCAGTGAGCTGAGATCCGGCCACAGCACTCCAGCCTGGGTGACAGAGCGAGACTCCGTCTCAAAAAAAAAAAAAAAAAAAAAAAAAAAAAAAAAAAAAAAGAAGAAGCTTAAACCATAAAAAGTGAGGGGATGCAAACAAATGGTCAAGGTCAGCTGGAGTTAATTAAATAAGTCTTCATCGTGTAGATAGTTTTAAACAGCCTTGAATAAGCAGTTAAAAAAATAGCAATTACTCCTCTTAAGAAAAATGACATTTTACAATAAGTGAGAACATCACAACTAATTTGGCTGAATCGCCTTGTTATTCTTACAAAAGGTTACAGCTTTATGGCAACGTATTATAACATTGTAATTTAACATTTTGGGCAATGCTTTTGAGAACCATCTTATATCATTAAGAGTTTCTGGTTCATGTGCATATTTTGATCAAGTAAATGGCAAAGCAGTTATCAGTCCAAAGCTGTCCTTGATGTATACATGTGGACATAATGCAATGGAAAGTGAAGAAACCATCTTAGCTTTTACGGTAATTGGAAGAGCCAGTGCTAACCACAGGGACTTTACCAGCTCCAAAGCAGTGGCTACAGTCATTTGGCTAAGAACTCTGAGTTAAGAAAACACGCAAATATTTTGTACAGTCTGGCTTCAAGGATCTCGACAATTTCAAGATCATCATCCTAGTCAAGTGGATACATTCTCTTGTAATGCCTGCAAGAGCAATAATAAAATAGATGTCTGAAAGAAAAAACACTAACAAAACACCTAGAAAGACCCCACAGGACTCAGGTTTTATACCTCTCTAAAAAGGCAGGTTGTGAAGAGCTTCAAGTCCCAAACATTGATGTCCACACTGACTTTTTTCTCATACAGAAAGAATGCCTTATTTCATTTAAGACAGGACATAGAAATCTATAGTCATCCTGAAACAACACCAGGCATTTGACATGTTAGACTGTGGTAAGCCTCTATGTAGGCACTCTGTTTTGAGGTTTTATATACACAAATTTATCACAATCTAAATCCATTGATTCAAATCACAAATATTTATTGAGTACCCACTATATACTAGTTAAGGTTACATGTGTCTTGGGAAAATAAAGACAAATAAGACCTTCTTCTGTGCAAAAATTATTTGCAATCTAGGGGAGATTGGCATGTGCACAAACATAATGGAAAATATAAGTGAGACTTGTTTTTTTTTAAAGATGTCTGCATAAATCCTTGGCCTTAAAGCAAATACTTTAATGGAGGTACAAACTATGTTATAAATATCTAAAGAACATTTTCAATTTATAGATGCCTCTCATGCCTAAATCTTCAGTGTGGAGAATAAGAGTAAGCAAAGATAGTTTTAAAATGCCCCCATGGTGATTCTGATAAGCTCAGTCTCACCTGTAGTAAACCACCCAGTTAAAGGGAAGAAGAGTTCTTTCTGTCTGAGGGGATCATGGAAGGTCTTAAGAAAGGGTAACTTGGAAATAACTCCTTAAAGTATTTCAGACAAAGTAATCTTTGAAAAAAGTGTATATTTCACAAGAATAAATCACAATTTCAAAAGCATGGGGCAGAAAGTCCATGATTACTGATTTTGAGAGGGCACCTACCTTAAAAGCCCTTGTAAATGTACTTTCTATACAGTGACGCTTTCGAGTAATGAATGGGAAAGGAGAAGAGAGATACCTCAAGGCCACCTCTTTACTGAGGGCATCTGTAAGGGACACTGGTATGGTTAAACCAATGTGGTACGTGCAGGGTCAGCTTCAGGGGTGTGTGGCCAGTGCAGTTCTAAGGGACTTGCACTCAGAGGGTTAATGCTCTGCCATTGTCTTGAAACTATTAATGATTTCATCTTTGAAATTTGTGGTTTGCAAGTGAAATCCAATGGGACAATGGAACAAATACTGGCTTTTAATCTTGGTTCATGGGCAATGCCATCTCCCACCATCTCCCTGCTTCTCCAGCACAGATTCTCAACCACTGGCTCCCAGTGCCCTGAGGTCTGGGCTTGCCCAGCCTTGACATTTTCTCCCCTGCCCAAGGATTAATAATTAATACAGCTCTCCTCCTAGAGCAGGGATTGCATTCAGGAGGAGACTTCATGCAGTCATGGTCCTTCAACCCTAGTAGGGGTCTGGGCAAAATGATGAGGAAACTCAGGGTTGGATATGCACACTCCACAGTGCCTCGGGGTGACAAGCTAGCAGCCCCACAGCTGTTGGGCAAATGACTTAGTGGGGATGAGGCTCTGGGCTGGCCCACCCCAGATGAGGGTACTGAGCATGTCTGGTTTGTAATCCCTTGAAGATCAACTATCTGCAATGGGCTGGAATGACAAGCTGAGGGAAAGGGAGATTGACTTCCTCACCCATGGCTAATAAACATGTCAGTTCAGCAGCTGGAAGGAGGGGGAACTCAGTGGCTGGTAAGTCATAAATGGACACGGATTCTTGGGCCAGTGCCCTGGGTGCATGGGAGACTCTACATAATCCCTGCAAGTATCTACATGTTGCAAAGAGGGTTATAGTAAATAGAAACTTTTTTTTTTTTTAATGCAATGTCAAAAAAGAATTGTGAGAGAAAAAAAGTTTTATATTTTAGTACTTTTTATGTTTTTAGTATACAAATACATTATAAACACCCTCCCACAAAGGTATCATTATCCCCATTTTCCTACTATTACAACAAGGAGCCCTGAATTTTCATTTGCACTGGGCTGCCCACATTATGTGGCTGATCCTGGATCTATGATGGCTTTTATCCAAGTAGCCTGGGTCTAAATAAGGCCATATGGCAAAATTCACGTGCCTGCCAATATTTGGTCCTTTTCTTTTTTGGGTATATCAATGACTATATTCTAGCCACATGCATACAGACAAGTTTTGTAGTGAATTCTCATGGACAGAACATGATTGGAAATGAGGCGGTCATCTACAAACCAAGACAGTGAACAGGTGGGCCTTCTCTTTTGCTTGGGCCATCTTCTGGTTACACAGGAGACTGAGTTTCCATACTGATGGACCTGGGACCCTCAATGACTTCATGACACAGAATGTAACCCCAAGTCTTCTCAATCCCCATCGACCCAACAGACACCAAATTCTGTGAAAAATAAGTTTTAGTTGTGCTGAACAATTTAAATTTGGGAGATATTTGTCACTTAATTAGTCTACCTCAACTTAATACAAGTCATGAAAAAAGTCACCAAACAGTACTTACCTGGCTCTATTTCTAACCAAAACACAAAAGCTCTGTCTTAAATCAAATTCCTTTTGAAGCTTTTTGGAAGCCTAGAGTATGAGTTGCATATATTCTGAAAATGGTACTATGAAATTTACATTCTCTTCTTCTCTTGTCTTGATATATTCAAAAGAAAAAAAAAGATAAGGGTACCCCATTTAAGCTTGGGATGTAGGCTTCAGATCAAATCCAGAAAAGCAGGATGGCAACAGATAGACATGATAGAGAGGAAGCAGGGAAAGTGTTATTTCTGCATATGAATTGGAAAGTTAAAACAAATCCACCAGGACTTACATAAGAATGTGACTCATCAGTTGTTTGCATAGCGTCCAAGTGAAATTTGAATCTATGAACTTGGAGTAAAGAGAGGAAATATTCCAGATCAGTAGGTTCTATGAAAAGCCTTGAACCTTCAAAACTAGCTAGCCTTGCTTGTCTGGGCTTTCAGCTCCTTACATATTCAATTTTATTCATGGACAGATGTGCTGCTAAAAGGTTGAACTCTGGCTGTCAGAGCATTACAATGGAAATGACCACATTTACAGATGAAAGGAATGATTATTGTCCTATTTCTAAGCTCCATGATTATTGTAGGTAAAAAGAAAAATTAGCTTTGAATTCCTGTTTCAATTAAGCCATTTGATAACCATGAAGAAATAAAAACAAAGGAGTATATCCAAGTATATATTTGGATTTCACATAACCCATGGAAGAAAAAAAAAACTCTAGATTTAGTCATCTCTTTCACCTAAAACATGAAACGAAGGCATAGGTTCTGTTTTATAATTTTAGTGTTTTAAATACAAGTAGTCCTCACTTGGCACAGTAGTATGGGACTGTAAAATGCTAATAAAACCTGAAATCTACAAAAGGATCTCAATAATCAATGTGAAATATTCTGATTATTCCATGACCTTTACAATTTTATCAAAACATTAAATCACTATCAGTTATACATTTATAGAACACTTTTAAAGTAGAANTTTCAATTAAGCCATTTGATAACCATGAAGAAATAAAAACAAAGGAGTATATCCAAGTATATATTTGGATTTCACATAACCCATGGAAGAAAAAAAAAACTCTAGATTTAGTCATCTCTTTCACCTAAAACATGAAACGAAGGCATAGGTTCTGTTTTATAATTTTAGTGTTTTAAATACAAGTAGTCCTCACTTGGCACAGTAGTATGGGACTGTAAAAATGCTAATAAAACCTGAAATCTACAAAAGGATCTCAATAATCAATGTGAAATATTCTGATTATTCCATGACCTTTACAATTTTTATCAAAACATTAAATCACTATCAGTTATACATTTATAGAACACTTTTTAAAGTAGAACTAATATTTTTGAACACTATATTTTAAAATATTAGAAACATGGGAATTGAAGTTTAAGAATAGTTTGAGGTCGGGTGCAATGGCTCATGCCTGTAATCCCAGCACTTTGGGAGGCCAAGGTGGGCAGATCACAAGGTCAAGAGATTGAGACCATCCTGGCCAACATGGTGAAACTCTGTCTCTATTAAAAATACAAAAATTAGCTGGGGGTAGTGGTGCACACCTGTAGTCCCAGCTACTAGGGAGGCTGAGGCAGGAGAATCGCTTGAACCCATGAGGCAGAAGTTGCAGTGAGCCGAGATTGCACCACTGCAGTCCAGCCTGGCAACAAAGTGAGACTCTGTCTCAAAGAAAAAAAAAAAAAGAATAGTTTGAACATTGCTTCCCTGCCTGTTGTTGTATAACATGATAAAGAACAGGTATCTCTTCTATGCCTTGGCAAGGTGTCATATTCCTTTCTAAGTTTGGATCAGCTTCTAATATTTAACTTCTTGTAATTTCAATGTCATAAAATATTTTCAAGTGCACTTTTTTTACACAAGCACAAACTTTGCTCTCTATGTGTGAACTAAATAACAGATGTTCAGTGACCAATAACCAACAGACTTTGAAAAAACTTATATGATTGGTCAGTCTTCATGATGTGCATCTATCTTTGTGTAGTGATTCATGGACTGAAGAGCTATAGCAGTGAGGTTTGTACTTCTATCCAATTACAGTGCACATAGCATGTTTACTGAAACCATGTTGTTGGGGACTGGTGTTACTTAATTAAAGCATTGTAACAGAAATATATGCAAATTGGAATCATATAAACAGAGGGCTGCCTGCATTTTGAAATATTTTTAAATATATAAAATAATTTAGTTTCCGATATTATTCAGCATTTTTGACCTTGTTTTCCAGAACAAACACCTCTTTAACTTCTTTAATAAAATCACTATTATTATCAATTAATGTCCAAATATCAGATATGAATGTGTAACAGTTGTTATAAAATATTAGGTATTGCTTCACCTAAAGTCAGTCAAACTGGGCAAAATTGACTCATTTATTTTATTAAAAGTAACTAATTGTCGAATTACATTGTACAGTGTCAAACACATGTACCCACTGTTTTCATAGGAGAAAGCAAATCTAGATGGACGTTACAGTTCCATATAGGCTTAGAGAGGGCATAGATTTTATAGCTCAGCACAATAACACAAGTTCTCTCTCCAACTCACCTGAAACATTAATGTTAATTGAATGACATACTTGATATTTCTAGTCCTTTACTGCACAGTTTCTCTTTGCAATTTGCAATGTTTTGGATTTTCCATATATAAGAGTTGGATAATATGGGCCATGTAATACAGGGATAGAAACTTTAGACGTGTAGTTAAACTGCCATGTGAGTTTCATCCCTGCTGCTCTCTAGGGTGAAGATAGCAGAGAGGAAGAAGAATAACATTTATTAACCTGTATTTGCCCTTTATACATGTTATTTCATTTAATTTTCACAGCCACCATATGATGAAAGCATTGTTATCCCTATTTTAAAATAAGAAATGGAGTCTCAGAGAGAGAGAGTGTCCATTGCTGCAGGACACAAAGCTAGTAAGTGATGGCCTGGAGATTTATGTCCAGTTTTGTCTAATCCCAATATTCACAACATTTTTTATACCAGCAGGTAAAACACTTTTCCATTCAGTGCAGATATTTTATTTGATGTATAATTGAAATGATGAAAAGAGACAAAAGACAGCCAGTTACAATAATCACAAATTCATCAATATCATGGCATAATATTGTGTTGTGCATCATAAAAACACCTACAATGATTATGATTATGTTCTTTGCATTATCCCATAGGACTACACCATGCCTTAACAGAACTATTTATTGACAGAACCTGCTTAATCCCAAATAGATTTAGTGATAACATTGAACATCTGTGGTTGTCCCTTACTGTCTACTCAACTCGTCTTAAGCAAGTCTCTTGGAAGGAGATGCACAATTCCAGCCCCGCCTAACTGAATTTGTTTTTAGAAAAAAAATGAGATATTGCAATCCAAGAGCCTTATAAACTTCAAAATGTTCTATGGGATACATTATTATGAAGTTGTATGTATTTTTGCAGGTAAGAATAGAGTGACATTCTGAATAGGTAATTTAAAGCATAATTTGATTTCATGTGCCTAGATCACTTGAGACAAACTGCATTTGCTCATACACAAATGTGGCTGATCTGAAAAAAATCATTCTCATAAGTGTCTTTAAAATTTGCTATATAACAATAAGTAAGAAAGGTAGCCAGGTAGTCACACACTGCTGGCACTGCAGAATTAAGGCATGCTGCCTCTAGGTGGGTCTCCATTCTGATATATTCATTGGTTATCATTTTGAGTGATATAAATGAGTAATACCTCAGAAAGCTAGCAAGCTAACGTTTTCCTGAAGGCATAAGATATTTTAAGAAATAACCTTATAGCAAGTCTAACATTAATGTGAAATACTGTGAATTAAAAATCCTTGGACTGGGAAATAACAGAAATGCCACTTTCCAGAGACTGTGGAAATCAACACATTCTACTGTATTTGTCCTCACAACTTCAACTTGCTATGTAAATGGAAAAATAAATTTATGCCTTTCAGGTCTAAAGCAAAAAAAACAGAAGTTTGAGTTACATATTGCTATAAAAAGGGCCAATGAATTGGTGTCCTTGGCGATAAATAGTAAGAACAAACACACACATATTTTGGCCATTCAGACTTATTTTATTTACTTATAGCATTCATTTTCTTTTTAGAGGTTTTAAGGTATCTCCTTGAAAATGCTAACAAAAGCCCTTGAGAGATACAAGGTAACACTGTAAACTTTTAACACACAACATAACTGAGATAAGGAGTCAGTAATTTATCCAAAACAAACAGAAAGAAATAATAATAATAAAGTGGATCCTTGTATAGGATAATTTTAAGCCCCAGGAATCGTTTTCTCTAGTACAATTTGACAGTCAACATTGACAAATATTGATTGCTTAGAATGTACCAGCACTTGCTAAGTACCTTTCTTAAGACCTGCCACCCTTTGTAAGTTGATTTTCTTCAGAGGGGATCCTGAAGTTAAATAAAATAATCCTCAAATCTTTTAGAATTACATTGAAAAGATGATGTTGCTTTTAGAATCAGATTGTTATAGGACTTTTGGGATGTCGATTTTCTGGCCAGAAACCTCTGTGGCTGGTGGTTCCTTTGCTCGAGTTCTTGCTTGCGTCCAGGTAGAATGAGGTATGCAGACACGTGGAAGGTGAACAAGATGAAAAGAAGCTTTATTCAGCGTTACAACAGATGGGAGGAGACCCACAGTGGGTAGCTCCTCTCTGCCGGAAGGTCTTCTCTGCAGCTCTCAGCAGAGAAGGTAGGTAGCACCTCTTGGCAGCTCTAAGCAGAGAGGGTAGCTCCTCTCTGCGTCTGACCTTCCCATCATCTCCAGCTCTGAGCTGAGAGGAGTACTTCTCTCCACAGCTGGCTATCCTGTCGTCTCTCTGACTTCTCCTCTGGCCTTCCTGTGCCCTGCTCAGGGTGCGCCCAGGGCTTTTATGGACCTCAGAGGGGGGGATGTGCTTGCTGATTGGTTCATGGGTGGCTATGGGTGGCCCAGAAGAGGCCCACAAGTCCCCAATCTGGTCAGTGGGACTGGCAGCCCAGACTCCAGCCTTCAGGCCCTCCCTGGCTTGAAGGTATCCTTACTTGAGAACTGCCTCCTTCTGCCCAGGAATCAAATCTGCCTCCCGCTGCCATGCACGGCCCCAGGGCTCAGCACCAATTCCCGCTCAGAGATCAGAGCAGGCACCGGGAGCCAAGAGAGGCCAGGCAGCAGAAGCAAACACCTCCAAACCTACAGAGATATGGGTCTTTCCTGGGGCCCCCAAGGGTGCAGGCTGCAGAGATGCCAGGGTCCTGCGCCCGGGAGGGTGGTTGCAGCTGCACTCGGAAGCTCCCAACCTGCCCACCCCGAGCCTCCAATCCACAGCCGCAGTTTGGGCAGATGCAGGGGCACCGGGGGAGCTCTTTCCCCAACTCAGAAGGGGCGGGACTCCCAACAGCTCCGTGGAATGTGCAGGCCCAGTCACACCTCCGTGTTGCAGCAGGCGTGATAGCAGCAGCCACTGCCATCAATATCAGGGATGTATAATCTGTAAGCATATTTGAAAAAGCGGAGGTCATGTACATTACTGACAGCTGTAAGAGGAGAGTGGTGTGTCAGAGATCTTATAAATGGCACCGTTTAGGGTATTGTCAACATTCAGGATGTGGCCATGGGAGTAGATTGCTGAAATAGGGTAGAGATGATAAAACCAGGAGAGTTGAAAAGAGCAGGAAGTCTGACACTATGGTTCAGAAAAGTTTCCCTGGATAGATCTTTACTCTTTGAGATCACGGCCAGTCTAAGCAGGTTCACAGCAAGCCGGATGTTCCTTTCCTGCCTGATCTGTTTTGTTTTTTCCTTTTTGTGAAGACTGGCTCTAAAATTGGCAAAGTTGATCAAGCCAGATATTTTTAAATAATTTACAACTCTTTCTCGTTGCTTGATTTGCACAGTTGATTAGTTTCAGATTTGTTATTTTATATCTTAAATCTCAGTTATATTTCTCTTCATCCCTTTCCCCTCTGCCTTTGTTTTTCAAAGCTGCTTTTCAAGCTTTCATAATTTCCAGTTGGACTATTTTTAAAGTCTTATATCACCAACCTTCATTTCAATTAATCTAATATGACTGTTGAAGTAATCTTCCAAAAATGAAACTTTTTTTTTTTCAAATTCCATAGCTACATATTGCCTCAATGCTCTCTGAAAACTCCAGTGTCATCATCTCTGTATCATTATCTTACTAACGGAATTATTATTCCACTAGATTTTCTAAGTTGGACCTTCTTCCTCTTCCTGAATGTTTTATGTAGAAGTTGCTGATTTTTCTACTTTTGATTAAGCTCAAATCACATGTGGTTAGTGCAACTTCAAAACCATTACAGTTTCATCCTTAAACACAAATTCTTTCTTTAAAGTTCACACCAACATATATTTCATCCTATAACCCCTCCTTCAGGGGCTTCCCTAACTGGTTCTAGAAGAAGAGGTTCCAAAGTTGACTTAGTGATAGATGGATAAAGATAGAACTTTTGAGTTCCAGATAGCCTGTGTAAAATTCACCAGGGGATTAACTTTTTCTCTGCTTATTTTCTCCCTTTAGTAATTTCTTTTATTTTCTCCTCCTTTTCTTTCTCCGTCGTGCTGCATCCCTCCTTTTTTCTCTCCCTTCCCTTGTTTTTCTTGTTTTCTTTATTTGTCATCTAGCAAGAAGGAGGACAGGGCAGACTAGTGAGGTAAGGAGATTACACAGGCAATTCTATGTCTATGAAGATCTAGGAAGAACATCAAACTCTTCACTTCAGTGACCTGCAGAAATATAGATCCTGTTCTATCATTTCTATCCATTTTCAAGTTTCACCCATTCTCCTGTTCTCTTCTTTCTGTCAAGTTTCTGCTTTCTTGTAGAATTCTTCATTCTGGCTCATATGTAAAATTGAGGTAAGATTTTTAGTTAAAGGGGAAAAAAGTTATTTTACAATATATTATGAGTAGAGTAGAATTCACTGACATTTCAGTTGGGAAAGAATTGGGATGGATGAGTAAAGGCTAGAACATTTTTTATTGTACCAAAAATATTTTTCAAATAGAAGTTTCACCATTCTATATTGTAGGGGAATTTTACTGTCATTTCTCACCTTACACAATTTCTCTTTGTTTATTTCCTCTCATTTTTCCTATGCACTTGCCCTCCCTTCATCTTCCCCTTCTCTTCCTTTAGCCCTTTAAAATCAGGAGCAAAGATCATTTTGTTGTTGTTGATTGTCTTATAAGAGTTAGCTTCTTTCATCTCCATGATCTTGATGTCTGTCTCCCTCCATGTTCATGTAATTTATGAAGGTAATTTTACCAACTGTAAACAGTCAGAAGTTCATGAATAGAGCTAAGAATAAACTTTCATTTTGAGATTTCTCTTTCCCTGAATTCACTTTGCCTTACTTTTATAGCAGGATCAAGATGCTGTGTTCCCTATTGTTCCTCACTGAACATTTAATTGCTAAATCCTGACACTCTCTTGTTTGTTTAACGGTCAACTTAGCAATTTTCTCTACAGATTTTAGTTTGGTGCCAGGGATCTTGAGAGAAATATTACAGTGCTTTTGTGATGTGAAGCTTAAATCATTGTAGAGGCCTTCTTTTATACAAAATGGTAATTATAAACAGATATGACATTAAATATTTGTAATCAGTAATCATGACAAACTGCAAATTTTAAAAGCTAACCAATGCCATGAACAGCTTAAAATAAAACACAAAATGAGAAAATATTTGTATTCATTGATAGCCTGGCCATGTTCTATTCCATTCCCCCTTCCCTGTCCTACATTTTTGGCTGCAAAATCACACCTTTGTAAGACAAGATATTTATGCTAAGTTCTATACAGAATAAAAGAAAATAATGCATTATTTTACCATGGTATTTGTTTATTCATTATAGTCTCTTTATTTCTACTTCACAAGTCATTACTGGCGATATCATGAACATTTTTAGGATGCTTGTCAGATTTAGGAAAATGTCTATCGAGCTTCATTTACGGATGAGTTCTGAATTTTTTGTCGTTGCAAGTTTTCTTCCAGTGACTAATCTAAATACTCTTAATTGCCATCACTTGTTAACAAGTTTCTTGCTGATGTCTTATTGTGGTTGTGTATTATACATCTTAGGTTGTCTTCCCCGGCCTCTGAATTTCCTGACAATCTCTCTTTAGCCTGCTTCTTTACGCCAGTGGCCATCAACAACACCTGACTGGAGGACAAGTGTGATAGGGCCACTGGTATTGCGACAGCCTGTGCTTAACTGATTGCGGTTAAAATATAACACTTGATCAAATTTTACTGCAATAGATGACCTGTAAACACATTGCTAGGGCCTCTCATAAGAAAGGCAAGCAAGGGGGTCCTGAAATGAAAGTTTGTTTAACTCCATGGCAACTTGTTAACTCTTTCTCTGGTTCCTACTCTTAAGAAACTTCCAGAACATTATGATATTTGATCCACATAAGAAGCTTTACATCATGAATTTTGTTTATGTTTTCCTTCCCTGACAGTAATAGTTGTACACATTACCCATATCTTGGATGACATCCCAATAATAGTTAACAGTAATATTCCCCTGAAATAAAGAATTTTTATCAAAATACTGGAAACAACATAATTTTATATGTGGACACAGTAATGTGATTGCCAAGCTATGCAACGGAGCCTTGCATTAACAATGATATCCTATAGCAAAGTAATTTAAATTACATTTAAGTTGATGAATTGATTGCCTTTATCTAAAATTAGCATATATCAGTAGTAAATAATAAATCTGATTTTCTCCTTCAATGACCTCTTCCCTCTGGTACTTAACTTTTAACTTAAGGTTGTGAAAATCAGGGAAGAAGTTCTAGGCAATACCCACACAGCCTCAAATCCAAATGCCTCCATCTGCCCCACATCCCACTGCCTCAGGTACCATGACTCTGTTGAATAGTATCACTTACCTCTCTATTTCCCAAGGCAGAACACAGGAAGCCAGGACACTCACATTGTGTCCACTTGCATATGCTTTCTCCTTTCTAGTTTCATGGTCAGTTCCCTACTTCAGGCTTTTCTCTTCATATTTCTGAGTTAGAATAAAAGACCCCTTAACTTGACCACTACCTCTAAGATGCTTTCCTCATCTGAAAATTAATTTGGTTTCAGCATTATAGAAATGCACTTTGCAAGACATCCTGGATGTTATTCCTGTTCTTAAATTTCATCAGTCTTCTCATGGCTTCCAAGAAGTAATTTGAATGTATTTTCACAGGTTATAAGACACTTTATGTTCTGCTCTGGCCTCTATACCTTTTAAGACTTCTCTTCTACCAATGTATCTCTTGTTCAAGCTTTCAGAAATAATAAACTCCGTGGAGAATTTTGAACAATCTCTGATACATGTCCTCTTTTTCTGTAGCATGTTAGTTACACATGTGTATCTCTGATCATTCTTGCTCATCCTTGAAGTCTTTATGTGAAGTCTGCACTTCGTGAGCTCTTCCCTGATTTCCCCAGGAAGAATTAAATCATTTTATGCCTGCATTTTAAGGGAAAATTTACATCTAAAAATTTCTTACAGAATTATTTTCTCTTATGATTTACATATCCGTCTCTTCATTAGACAGTAATACCTTAGTCTACTATCTATCTATATTGACCTATGTATACCCATATATACATTTATAGCTAATATCAAACTAAATGTCTGGGATGTAATAAGCATTTAAACATTCGCTAAATGAATTACATAACACATTTGATTTTCTTCAAATGATTGTCAGCATTGATACTTTCTTCAAAGACCCCAGTTTTTGTTCTTTTGTTAACCAAAACAAGTTTTTGATAAAATCATACATATCTTCTGTTACTGTAACAGCTTTTCAGCAGATAAAAAATAAAAAAATTCTATCATAACTGCATCCATTTATATTAACGAAATAACCCTGCCTGTATTTATTGAGTCGGCAATGGAAATATTTTAGAATCTATGTAAAAGTAGACAAACATGATGATTTAGACATGCTGACTAGCTTCTTGGCCACTATATTATTCATAGCTTGGTGTCTCCCTTGACCCTCATAGTTCAAACTTGTGAACAATAGTGTTACTTAGTTTCAATAGATGCCCAGTTAAAAGATACTGACACAGTGCCTTCTTAGAACACTTTGGAGAATGACATCAATCCAGAAAACCGAGGCTCAGCCTGTAATCTCTCCAGTTCCAGTCAAGACTTTAATCTTTCCACTTCATCTCCACAAACTCTCTACTAGCCATCCATACTCCTCTTTCTAATCCACCTAGATTATTTAAAAGGCCATATTAAGTCAACTGCTTGACATCAGTCTCAGCTATTCCAAAACTACTGATATGGACCACTTTTATATTTTATCCACTATAATTTGTATGCATGCCATAGTCTTTTACTTTCAATTTTCATCCTACTGACACAATACCTTGATCACCTGCTTCTGCACTTGGAAGGACCATGAGAAGATTTTAATACTTCTTTGTCTGCTCTTCTCCGTTTTCCCCATGTAGCTGTTAAGATGTTTGTTTTGTTTGTATCAAATTGCCATTCTTATCCATTCAGAACCCAGAAAAGTGCCTTAAGCGAAGTAGTGTATTGGAGATGCTTTGAATTAGGGAATATAATTCTTATCCCAGTTCTACCAATGATCTCTTTATATTAGACAAGATATAACATCTCATCCTTTTAAGTTTGGATTACATATTAGAGAAATCCTTTTCCTCTGTTACCACTGAGAAGACTCAGCACTTCAGAAAGTAAAAGTTATATGCAGCCATAGCTAGTTTGATGAGTCTGGTCTGGAATTCAGATCTCTTGGAGCCACCATAGGTTACCCCTGCATCTATTAAATTTCCCAAGCTTTGTTTTCTCTTTTTTTTTTTTTTTTTTTTTTTTTTTTTTTTTTTTTTTGAGATGGAGTCTCGCTCTGTCGCCCAGGCTGGAGTGCAGTGGCCGGATCTCAGCTCACTGCAAGCTCCGCCCCCCAGGGTTACGCCATTCTCCGGCCTCAGCCTCCAGAGTAGCTGGGACTACAGGTGCCCGCCACCTCGCCCGGCTCGTTTTTTGTATTTTTTAGTAGAGACAGGGTTTCACCGTGTTAGCCAGGATGGTCTCGATCTCCTGACCTCGTGATCCGCCCGTCTCGGCCTCCCAAAGTGCTGGGATTACAGGCTTGAGCCACGGCGCCCGGTCTGTTTTCTCTTCTTTAACATGAGAATTATATCATCCATTCTCACCTCATAAAGTTATTGTAAGTAATTTAAAAAATCATGATGTGATGCATGATAAACAAAAGTGTCCATACTAATATGCAATATTGTTAGTGCATGACCTCCCAGGGCCCTCTTCTTTTTGTAGAATCAAAGATTACCCTTATTTCACTCTATTCTCTTAAACTGGGTTTTGATTACTAAGCTCTCCCCAATTTTTTATACACAGCAATTATATCTCTTTACATGGTAGACAAACAGCAATCTCTGTGCATGCACTGTTCCTACCATGCATTTTCCTCAAACTAGAATCATCTAGAAATAGATGCAAGAAATGTATCATGACGGAGCCATAGATATCCTGAATCTGAGACTGTAGCACAAACATGAGCAACCTTCTGGAGAAAAAGAAGGTAGGGATCAGAAATACAGACTAGAAGGAAGTAAAATCAGAGCAAGAATTGTTCCTCTGGGAAAAATGGTAAATAACAGTCATTGTGCACCTGATATATGTTGGGCACCGTTACATATATTTTCACATTTGACATTCACAAAGTAGATGGATAAGATAGCTGGAGTCACTCATCCATAGCAAGTAGAGTGAGAATGTAAACTGGGTCTGTCTGTTTATCAGTGCAGATAAATGAAATCAAAGCAAGGAGCCAGAGAGCAGCAGCTATGGGCACTTTCTTGAGCTAAATATACAGGAAAATAAGAAGATTCCCCAGATTCTGACAAGGACTTCCTGTGGGAGAACCAAGGCTCTGGAGGATGATGAGTGACTGCTGAGATTGTGTAAGAGGCCTAGCCCTGAGGCTGTCCCCGGAATCAAGTTACAGGCTTGAGAACAGAAAAAAATGTCTGCATCAGTCATGAGGTTAATGAATGTAAACTGAGGAGTCAAGCTAACGTGCTAAGACAGATGAAGTTCACCCATCCACTGCAATTTTTGGAGGTGAAATTAATCCTAGTTTCTCTTTTCAATATTACTTCTCTTCAGAATATCTTATACAGTCTTATGAAAAAAAAATCTCAAGTAAAAATCTCCAGCCCATTTTGTGTGTTTCCATATGCCTAATAGATTTATCCACTTAGGGGTTTCATGGTAAATTATACAAAGTAAGTAGCAAGAATAATTATTTAATATTTCCACCAAATTTGTATCTTTAACACCATGACCTTTGTCAGTAAATAACACTTTGAGAAGTTTGCATCCTCCTTGTTTTCAGCTCCATATACAACCTGCAGCAAGTCTTGTCAATTCTGTCTTTAAAATATATTCATTTACTCCTCTCCGACTCCATACTCTTCACCATTACGATTTTTCTCATGGATCATTTAAAAAAGCAGTTAGTATTTCCATGCCGACTCCTGTTGTCAATTTCAAATCCATTCTTCACACTTTGGCCAGAGCATCTTTTATAAATGCATAGCTGATTATGTCACTCTTAGCAGTAATTTCCCATTCAGTTTAAATAAAGTTCAAATACATTTATGCTGTAATTTCTGTGAAAGATGCCCCTAGAGTTGTGCACTGCACAGCCTGCATATCCTATGCTGAAGAGATACAACTTCCTTCTAATATATTATTTTATCAACCTGTAACTCTCCTAATCCTTATACAATTGGAAGTAATATTTTGGGCTGATGATTTATTTAAATCTTATATTTCTTGATAGACTGTTAGCTTCATTAAAACAAAAACTAGTCTGTGTAGCCTGCCACTAAATCTTTATCTTCAAGAAGAATACCCTAAACCAAACTAGTGTTGATAAATATGTGTAGAACAAACATGAATGTCAAATGGCTTACTGGATGACTAACAGTGCGATTAATTGAATAATTCACTTTTGAATAGTTTCAGAGAGATTATTACTAGGTTTGCATTTTTTGTGGCATAAATATAAAAAAAAGCTCTTACTTTAAATTTTTGGTTAAGAGAGTATTGATATCCCTCTAAGGATGTCTAGCGTGTTTTTTATGATGATTACTTCTGCGATGCCTTCTCTGAAGATGCTAGCCCAAAACGATATCTTGATTCTCTGACTTATTCTAGAATTTATTATCTGCACTCTTCCTTTTAAGCACTGATAATATTCTACCCATCTAATTACCAAGAAGACACCTAGATTTATGTAATCAAGCCCTTATATATCAGCTCCAGTGGGCTCCTAGGCTTCTGGAATTGAGTCCAAGTTTGCATTTGTTTTGTGTTCCTGACAGAGACTAACACTGTTCTGTTTGCATAGAAAATAATCAGTGATCATAACATGTATGAATAAGTGAATGAATGAACAATTTGCAAGCAGCTGCAAGTTTCAATGTTCCTTATGGTAAGGATGAGAAAATTCCTGAACACATTTATGTTTCATTGTTTCAGAATTTTAAAGAAAAAGTGGGAGAATTAAGACCATCGTGTGACATCCTTTATGACATCTGCAAGTATGCTACGGTATGAGAGCTAGATACTATTTTTTTCCATGAAATTTGATTTGTCTGGTAAGTTTCCTTCTCTTTCTTTTTTAAACAATTCTATAATATTGATTTTTGTTTTTAATTTTATTTTGTTGAAAGAAATATCTTAGCCTTACTTCAGTTTTGAAGAAAAAGTTATAAATCATAGCCCTCTTGTCCTAGTCCATCATTTTATCATTTTTTGTAATTGAATATACTTAGATTTTTGTAATTATAATATACAAATAAGTTTGTTTTATAGTTTTATGTTTTCATTTGAGAAAGTAATTATTCCATGAAAATTTTGTTTTCAGTATGTAAGAGACACATTCATGAAAAGCTTGGTATCAAGAAAGTTAGTTTTATTTTTGCTAAATTATATTAGTTTTGCTTTAGGTGGGCAGTTAATCAAGATGGCTGCTAGCATTGCTTTCTCCTTTTAGCTTCTGAAAAGCTACTAATATTTCTGATAGATTTATCTCCATTTGCTATTAAAGTTCAATGGACAATGACTGCTAATATTTAGTTTGAAGACGAATGCAATTGTAGGAAGAGCACAGCTTTAGGCATTTATAAAAGTCCTGGTTTAACTCATGATTTCAACACTTACTGTCCGTGTGATCTAGAAAAAGTTACTTTAATTGCTTGAGACTTAGTTTCTTCATCTGTAAAATGGTTATGATAATTTCTATTTTGAAGTATGTTGTGATAAAGCAGAAGTAAAATGCATGGCAATGCAAATTAAATGCTAATTTCTTTCTCTCTTCACACCCACATCTCATCTTTTTTTTTTTTTTTTTTTTTTTTTCAGATACAGGGTCTCACTCTGTAACCGAGGCTGGAGTGTAGTGGCATGGTCATAGCTCACTGCAACCTCAAACTCTTGTCACCCTATCTTCATATTTTTTTTGGCAAACTCTTCACTTCCTCTAACCTGTAGTTTCACACGTTTTCAAAACAGCTGAAACTAAACAGAGATAAATGTTGGTTTCAGTTTGACAGCCAAAGATGTTTAATTCTGTTGTATTATTTTTTCTTTTCTTTTCTTTTCTTTTCTTTTTTTTTTTTTTTTTGAGACGGAGTCTCGTTCTGTCGCCCGGGCTGGAGTGCAGTGGCCGGATCCCAGCTCACTGCAAGCTCCGCCTCCCGGGTTTATGCCATTCTCCTGCCTCAGCTTCCTGAGTAGCTGGGACTACAGGCGCCCACCACTTCGCCCGGCTAGTTTTTTATATTTTTAGTAGAGACGGGGTTTCACCGTGTTAGCCAGGATGGTCTCGATCTCCTGACCTCTTGATCCGCCCGTCTCGGCCTCCCAAAGTGCTGGGATTACAGGCTTGAGCCACTGCACCCGGCCTTAATTTTTCTTTAAAAACATCTAGAAGAATTAAAGAGTGTAAGCCTGGCAGTAATTTTAAACATATTGGTGATCTTTAATAATAACAACAGCAGCAATAAAAACACTCATAAACCCCACTGTTTATCAAAAGCTCATTATGTAGAAGGAACTGTCCTAAATATTTTACATAGATTGTCTCTAATACTTAGAAAAATTGTATAGTAATCATAAGCTTGTAATTTAGAAGAAACAAGAAAAAATTCACATGCCCAAGGGTGTGCAGCATACAAATGCTACAGACCAAGTAGCTCCAAGCAGAAATTCCCAGGTCTATTTCTTATTTTCTATTCAGTTTATACTATTTTCCCCTAATAAACATCTACAAATCAACCTATAGTATATGACTTCATTCAGTGAAAGCGTTCATTAAAAAATGAATAAAATTGCTGTTTAAAGATACCTACCGTAAATCACATGCACATTTATAAATTGCACACACAACTCATTTTGTGTTTTGAGCAGTTGTCTATCACTATTGAAGATTCAGGAGACATTACTGGTGATATTGTACTGAGTTTCTATCAGCACACAATATTGATCACTGTCCTAACAATTTTGAAGTGCTCTTACTGCCATTGGAGACTTAATTGACAAAAGGCTGAGAAGGGAGTCCAACACTGATTTCCTTGCTCTCCAAGGCATTATGTAGCACTGACAAAGAGAGCAGGGTGTATAAAACCATGTCAAAGAAGTAATTATTATTCTGAGTTCAGTTGATTAACAATGACATCATGCTTCAAAACTCACATAAGTTAATTTTTAATGTGCATATATTTATTCATTTATTCACTTATGTAGGTTTGACTCCATATTATTTATTCAAACATTATATTCTAGATCCAATACTTGAAGCAAGGAGTACTAGGATAATGAATGACAGTGCTAGATGTTAGCTCACTACAGTAAAAATGCAGTTCTATATGAAGTTGCTTGTTAAATATTTCAATGAGGAACATCTATGTTCCTTTATTATTAGTGTACCATGTATGCTGTGGTATTAGTGTACCATGAGAGTCTATAGAAAAGTGGGAGTTAGTTGGGGCATTAGAAAAGCAATCTTAGATTAAACGAAAGGGTGATATAGGACTTGATCAAGAATAGAGGGATTGGAAAGAGAATTCCAGGCCAAAATAGTGATATTTGCAAACATATTGAGTTAAGACAGAACCTGTGAAAGTTGGGAAAGAGAAAATAAAAGAGAAAGAGAGAGACAGACAGAGAGAGATAATGACATACCATCTTTTAAAAAATTATTTAAAATCAAAAGAAAGAAGAGTTATAATTCAGTTTAGATGCTATTACATGCAAGAAGCTGGCAACTCCATTCAAACTGGTAAATCCATAATGAAACTTGTGGACTTGTGTAAATATAAATGCTGAGGTTGAAAAGGCTTCAGGATGACTCAACTTAATGTCTCTGGTCCTATTTCCCTGAGACTCCCTCTTTTATACTCTTCTAAGTTGTTTTCTGGCTGATGCTAGATTCTTCAATGGGCAATAAATGGGTCTAGAATTCCACACTATCCAGATATATTTCCCTCATAATATCCCCCATATTTCATTGGCTTAAATATGGTTCTATCTCCCTACAGAAGCCAATTTTTTTTTTATTATACAACACCGGGAAGTATCTTGATCAGTCAAGTTGTTGGTCAAGTGAACTAATGATTATGATAAAGGGAACAGGATTAACTTTAAACTAATTGGGTAAACCTGTTGATTGGCCAGCAAAGTGATGAAGGAAAATATTAGTTTCCTCAAAAATCATGATATTCAGATAGAAGAATGGAATATCTAGAAGGTAGTTACTAGGAAGGGGGAGAGGGTAAATGGAAAGTGGACAAGTAATACTGTCCACTGCAACTCTCGGAAAGTAAGTTTATATTTTCATTTTAGGAAGATCACAAGGTCTACAATGTGGAAAATGTCCAGTTGAAGGAAGATGGAAAGGATTGGAACGGAATATGTTAAATTTTTTGCTTTATTCACTTAGGAGTTGATGATGCCTAAAATAAAGTAATGAAAAAGATTGAGAAGCAACAATTAAATGGTCAATTTTCCAACTTGTATTTTCAGCAGAGATACATGAGAGTATCATGAATGGTTTTGGACAAACATAAAAAAGTCATCTGTATCTAATTACATCTTTCACAAGATGCCAGTATAGTTATGGTTATATTTTTAAAGTACTTATATATGACTACTGAAAGTAGTTTTGATATAACTATATATTTCTATGTAATTTATTTAGGTAAATATCATGTTTACTGGCATTTTATTGAAATTCTATGTAATAGGATTTTAGTTCTTAACGTTTTGGATTATTAATGTATTTTATTATATTCAATATTATACTAGTATTTCTGTTGTTTCTTTTCTCTTATTTTATCCTGAAAACATTTTCATGAATAATTCCTTCTCTGTATGTGCTTGTTTTTCTTTATAGAGATTTTATAAATTAATACAGTTCTGTATTTCTGCTTCTTGCCACTCATTACAGAAGAATCCAGTTAATTATTTGTTAATTGTCTATTTATATAAACAATTAGGGCTATATGTAGCAAATGCTCATATGACTGATGATGAGAATCCATACTGAATTCTAGGTCAGTAAGCTATGAGGAAACAAGATTGTTCCAGTAAATCTCAAGAATAATTTATATTATTTCATTCTCATGAAAAAGTAAAGCTTTCTTGGAGTTCAGAAAACATTCCTCATCCTCCTTTCCAAGACTATTTCGTTTCTTATTGCCTATAACTACATTTAAATATACCATTTCTTCCTAAAAGTCCCAAACAAAACATTTTACAAATTGCATACACACACACACACACACACACGTGTATATATATATACATATATATACACACACACTTATATAATTAATTTTTGGAGCTGTATAAACATTGTGTCCCAAAATGTTTTCTGTAAGGAGGTATAGGTTTTTATCATTTTTTTCTTTTTTTGTAAAACTAGCTTTATTAAGGTATAACTGACACACAGTAAACAGATGTATAACATTCAATTGGAGACATTTTGACATATGCATATACCTGTGGCCATCACCATGATCAAGATAGCAAGCATAACCATCACCCTCAAATGTTTCTTCATCCATCTTTATAATCCCTCCCTTTCTCTCCACCCACCACCCCCACAACCACTGATCTGCCTTCTGTCACTACAGATTAGTTTGCATTTAATAGAATTTCATATAAATGGAATTATACAAGATGTACTCTTTATTTTGGAGGGTCTGGCTTTTTTCACTCGGCACAGTAGAGATTTATCCATACTGTATGTGTTGATGGTTTATTCCTTTATGTCTCTGAGTAGCGCTCCATTATATGGACATGCCACCATTTTCTTTATCCACATTCACTGGCTGATGAACACTGGGGTTGTTTCCAGGTTTGGTTATTATATATAAGGCTGCATGAACATTTGTGTACAAGTTGGTTCTCTTTGGTAAACACCTAGTATTGGAAGGGCTGTATTACACTTAACTTCTTTAAAAATTGTATTTTTTTGAGACAGGGTCTCACTCTGTCTCCCAGGCTGGAGTGCAGTGGCGCCATCACAGCCTACTACAACCTCCGCCTCCCCAGTCCAAATGACTCTCCTGCCTTAGCCTCCCGAGTAGCTGGGACCACAGGCATGCCCCACCACATCTGGCCAATTTTTGCATTTTTGGCAGAGAGAGGGTTTCACCATGTTGGCCAGGCTGGCCTCAAACTCCTGACCTCAAGTGATCTGCTTGCCTTGGCCTCCCAAAGTGCTGGGATTACACATGTGAGCCACCACACCCAGCCCATACTTAACTTTTTAAGAAACTTGCCTGTACTGTTTTCCAAAGTGGTTGTACTATTTTACATTCCCTCCAGCATCTTTTTATGTATGAGACTTTTCATTCCTCCACATCCTTGACAAAAATTGGTATGGTCAGTCTTTTTATCTTTAGCTATTCTAATAGCTATGTAGTCATTGCTCATTGTGGTTTTAATTTGCATTTCCCTAAATACTAATAATGTTAAGGATCTTTTCATTTGCTTCTTTGCCATTTGTGTATCTTCTTTAGTGAAATGTCTATTTAAATATCTTGCCTGCCTGTTTGAAATTGTTTGATTTCTTACTATTGAGCTGTAGGACATACTTTTAATATTCTAGATATGAGTCTTCGATCAGATATGTGATTTGCATACACCATGGAATACTATGCAGCCATAAAAAAGGATGAGTTCGTGTCCTTTGTAGGGACATGGATGCAGCTGGAAACCATCATTCTCAGCAAACTATCACAAGAACAGAAAACCGAACACCACATGTTCTCACTCATAGGTGGGAATTGAACAATGAGATCACTTGGACACAGGAAGGGGAACATCACACACTGGGGCCTATTGTGGGGAGGGAGGAAGGAGGAGGGATAGCATTAGAAGATATACATAATGTAAATGGCGAGTTAATGGGTGCAGCACACCAACATGGCACATGTATACATATGTAACAAACCTGTATGTTGTGCACATGTACCCTAGAACTTAAAGTATAAAAAAAAAAATTCCATATAGCAAAAGGTAGAAAATAAAGGAAAAAAGCAGTAAAATTTTATATTCAGAAAGGAAAGCTTATCAATGCTTTAAAAAACTGAGATTTAGGTAGTCCAAAAAAACATGCCATGATTCTTTGCCTTCCAATACGAAAGTTCAGGATACTTGAAGAAAAAAAAAGATTTTAATCTCTTCCCCACCCCACCCTAACCCCCCCCCAAAAAAAAACCAAAAAACAAAAAACTGAAGTCTTGGTAAGATTGCCTGGTTACTAAGTGAGTGCAGACAAAATGTGGTAAGTAGAGACTCTCTAGTGCCTGTAGGGATGAGCCTCCTTTGTCTTCAAGAAGCCAGCATAATTATGCTATCTACCCATTTCCCTCTCTCTGGAGCCTCAGCTGGACCTATTTCCAAAACTTTACCTATCTTAATTACATCAGTCTTTGAATGCCAGGAATATAGTATGAATAGTAAAGTAACTTCGTGTGGTACTGGAATTAAAGGGCTTAATGCTTCACCTTGTAGTTATTTTGCTGTAAGTGTTTTAAAGCTGATACTTTATTTACATCCAGAGTTAAATTAAAGTAGAAAACTGACAGCATCTTAGCACTAGACTGCAAGCTTCATATATAGTGCTGTAATGAACATGACAGTGCTAGTATCTCTTTTAGATCCTTGTTTAAATTACTTTGAAGAAATACCCTGAAGTCAGATTGCTGGATAAAATAGTACTTGTATTTTAAAATTTTTTGAGAAACCTCCATACGGTTTTCCATATATAGTAGTTCATTCTCACACTGCTATAAGGAAGTACCTGAGACTGAGTAATTTACAAATAAAAGAGGTTTAATTGGCTCATGTTTTCACAGGTTGTATATGAGGCATGGCTGAGGAGGCCTCAGGAAATTACATTCATGGCAGAAGGTGAAAGGGAAGCGGGCACAGCTTACATGGCCAGAGAAGCAGGAGGAGAAAGAATGAGGAGGGGCTTCACACTTTTAAAAACCAGATCTCATGAGAACTCACTCACTACCATGAGAACACCAAGGGGAAAACCCTCTCCCATGATCAAATCACTTCCCACCAGGCCTCTCCACCAACATTGCATATTATAATTTGATATGAGATTTGGTTGGGATACAGATCAAACCATATCAACATAGTAGATGCATCATTTTAGTTCTCACTAACAGTACACAGTTTCTTTTTTTCATATTCTAACATCAGTTGAAATTTAAAAAAAAGGTATGCTCACAGGTGTGAGATAATATCTCATTGTGGTTATGATTTAGACTTTCCTGATGATTAGTGGCATTGATCATTTTTTTTTATAAACCTGTTGGCTATTTGTTTGTCTTTGGAGAAGCATCTATTGAAGTTCTTTCACCGTTTGTAAATTAGGTTATTAGTTCTGTTTTGTTTTGTTTGTTGTGTTGAGTTGTAGGAGTTTCTTATACATTTTGGAAATTGATTACTTATCATTTGATAAGTATGCATATTTCAAAATATGCATTTTGAAAATATTTTATTCCACTATTTAGACCTTTATCCTCTGTTATTTTCTTCTTAGTGCAGAAGCTTCTCAGTTTGATGTAGTCCTACTTGTTTAATTTTGTTTTTGTTGCCTATGCTTTTAGTGTCATATGCATAAAATAATTTTCAAAACAAATATTCTGAAGCATTTTCCGTGTATTTTCTCCTAGGAATTTTAAAATTTCAGATTTTACATTTAAATATTTAATAATTTTGATTTGATTTTAGATAGTGTAAGATGAGGATCTCAGTTTTCTTCTTCATGTGAATATCCAATTTTCCCACCATAATTTATTTTAAAAACTTAATTTTTTTCATCATATATTATTAACTCCCTTGTTGAAGATCAGTTGACTATATCTGTATTCTGTTCCATTGGTCTATACATCTGTTTTTATGCCAGTACCATACAATTTTGATTGCTGTACCATTGTAATATATTCTGAAATTAGGAAGCGTGATGCCTCCAGCTTTGTTTTTCTTTCTAAAGATACATATTGTAATTTAATTTGGATAGTCATAATTCTTCAAGGTATCATATGAATTGTAGAATTGTTTTCATTTCTATAAAACATGCCATTGAGATTTGACAGGGACTCCATAGAATCTGTAGACCCCTTTGGGTAGCATAGATATTTTAACAATATTGAGTCTTTTTCTTTAATGTTTGGTAGAATTCACTAGTAAAGCCATCTGTTCCTAGAGTTTGCAATATACATTTGGACTAATCCAAGTGCACTTCTGGATTATCTTGAAGGATAATTTTTGCAGGGTATAGAATTCTGGGCTT
>NW_016824336.1:459242-494650 GCF_001698545.2 Rhinopithecus bieti
AAAAAAAAAAAAAAAAAAAAAAAAAAAAAAAAAAAAAAAAAAAAAAAAAAAAAAAAAAAAAAAAAAGCAAGGTATTCAGGCAACAAATAGTAACATTAATAGAAAAGTCCCTCACATCTCAATACTAACATTGAATGTAAGTGGCCTAAATGCTCCACTTAGAAGATACAGAATGGCAGAATGAATAAGAATTTACCATCAAATATCTGCTGTCTTCAAGAGACTCACCTAACACATAAGGACTCACATAAAGTAAAGGTAAAGGTGTGGAAAAAGATATTCCATGCAAATGGATATCAAAAGCAAGTATCCCTCATCCCTGTTCTACCCTTTCCCCAAAATCCCCAAAGTTCATCATATCATTCTTATGCCTTTGCATCCTCATTGCTTAGCTCTCACTAATGAGTGAGAACATACAATACTTGGTTTCCCATTCGAGTCACTTAGAATAATGGTCTCCAATACCATCCAGCTTGCTGCGAATGCCATTATTTCTTTCCTTTTTATGGCTGAGTAGTATTCCACTATATATATATCCATTAAGTACATTACACATTATATATATCCCACTATATATTATATATTATATATATTCCATTTTCTACATGTGTATGTGTGTATATATATATAGCTGCTGATAGAACAGAAAACAACATCAGTAAGGTTAAAGAAGATGTGAATCAGAAAATTAACATACTAGTATTTCGTTATATATATAGTATGTATTATACACTATATACGTATGGAACCAGACCAAATGCGCATCAATCAATGAGTATATAAAGAACTGTGGTATATATATGGTATATATATATCATATATACAATGGAATACTACTATGTATCCAGAGGTTTTGATAGATTGCATCACTATTATTGTTCACTTCAAATAATTTTAATTTCAATCTTGATTTTATTGTTTACTCAACAATCATTCAGGAGCAGGTTATTTAATTTCCATGTATTTGCATGGTTTTGAAGATTCCTTTTTGAGTTGATTTCCAATTTTATTCCACTGTTGTCTGAGAGAGTACTTGAAACAATTTCAATTTATTTCAATTACTTGAGACTTGTTGTGTAGCCTATCTTATGGCCTATCTTGGAGAATGTTCCATGTGCTGATGAATAGAATGTTTATACCGCAGTTATTGGCTAAAATGCTCTGTAAATATCTATTAAGTCCATTTGTTCTAGGGCAGAGTTTGTTTATTTATTTATTTATTTTACTTTCTTCTTCTTCTTCTTCTTCTTCTTCTTCTTCTTCTTCTTCTTCTTCTTCTTCTTCTTCTTCTTCTTCTTCGTAGTAGTAGTAGTAGTAGTAGTAGTAGTAGTATTTGAGACAGAGTTTCACTCTTGTTACCCAGGCTGGAGTGCAGTGGTGCAATCTCAATTCACTGCAACTCCACCTCCCAGGTTCTCGCGATTCTCCTGCCTCGGCCTCCTGAGTAGCTGGGACTACAGGCGTGCACCACCATGCCCAGCTAATTTTTTGTATTTTTGGTAGAGACGGGATTTCATCATGTTGGCCAGGCTGGTCTTGAACTCCTGACCTAAGGTGATCCTCCCACCTCATACTCCCAAAGTGTAGGGATTACAGGGGTGAGCCACCACACCCAGCCTATTTATGTTTTGAGATGGAGTCTCACTCCTGTCACCCAGGCTGGAGTGCAGTGGTACAATCTTGGCTCACTGCAACCTCCATCTCCTGGGTTCAAGTGATTCTCCTGCCTCAGCCTCCCAAGTAGCTGGGATTACAGGCACCCACCACCATGACTGGCTAATTGTTTTGTAATTTTAGTGGAGATGGGATTTCACCATGCCAACCATGCTGGGCTAAAACTCCTGACCTCTGGTGATCCAACTGCCTCAGTCTCCCGAAGTGCTGCGATTACAAGCATGAGCCACCGCGCCCAGTCGTGCATAGTTTAAATTCATTGTTTATTTGTTGGCTTTCTGTTTTGATGACTTGTCTAGTGCTGTCAGTGAAGTATTGAATTCCCTCACTATTGTGCTGCCGTCTCTCTCATTTGTTAGGTCTAGTAGTAACTGTTTCATAAATTTGGGGGCTCCAGTGTTAGGTGCATATATATTTAGGATTCAAAAAGATCAAATATTTCCTCGAATTTCATTGTCACGTTGTCTTTGATCAAGGAGTACTATTTTGTGGACATGTCTTAACTTCCAAACATTTAAAAAGGTAGGGAAACTTGCAAACTGTTTGATTTCTGGATTAATAGCATTATGGCCACATAAAATTTTTTCCAGTTGAAATCATTTGATATGTGTTACGATTTATTCTATTTCTCATTAAATGGATAATTTTTGTAAACATTCCCTGTGTGCATTAAATCCCTTTCCTTCTGCATTTGTAAAATGTTCCTCTGAATTTTCTGTAAGGTCAATTATGTTAATTTCCTGATTCACATCTTCTTTAACCTTCCTGATGTTGTTTCTCTGTTCTCTCAGCAGCTAAGAAACATGTGAAAACTTTTCATTATAGTTTTGCCTCTTTGGCTTCTTTTTAAAATTCTGGAAGGTAAGCTTCACACATTTCAATTTAGGTTATTAAGTGCATACACATTTAAAATTATTTTAGCTTACTAGTAAAATATTTTTATAGTTAACAAGAGTCCCTTTTTTATTTCTAGCAATGCTTTATGACTTAATGTTTATTTTATTAGCTATTAATTAAGATATTAATATATGCTATCTTTTGCTGGTTGAGATGACATAATATTTTCTATCCTGTATTTTTATGCTTTCACAGGCTAATGTTTCATATGGCTCTCACAGGAAACATTTGAGTTTTATTATTTTATCCAATCTGATAATATTGATTTTTAATTGGAAGAACTTAGTCCATCTACATTAAGGTGATCGCCAAAATTATGATTTTAAATCCATTACCTCATTATATATTTTCTATTTCTACTTTCAGTTCTGTATACATTTGCTTTCTTGATCTGTTTAAGATTTTGTGTTTATGTGCGTGTAAGATATTTTATTTTCCAGAGAAGTTTCAGGTTTACAACAAAATTGAGTGAAAGGGAAATATTTCCCATGTATCTATTGCCTCCACATATGCATAGCTTCCCCATTATCCACTTTCCCCACCAAGGTGACATATTTGTTACCATTAATGAACATACATTGACACATCATTGTCATCCAGAGTCCACAGTTCATATTAGGGATCATTCTTGGTGTTGGACAAATGTATAGAAACATATGTCTACCATTGTAGTATCATAAACAGCAGTTTTACTGCCCTAAAAAGCCTATGTGCTTCACGTATTCATCTATCCCTCCCACCAATTCCTGAACACCATTCATCTTTTTACTGTCTTCATAGTTTTATCTTTCTGTAGAATGTCATATAATTGGAATTATACAGTATGTAGTCATTTCAAATTGACTTCTTTCACTCAGTAATATTCCCATAAGTTTCCTTGCCTTCATAGCCTATGTCATTTTAATACTGAATAATATTTCAATGACAGAATGTACAGGTTATTTATCTATTAACGTTCTAAAGGACATCTTGGTGACTTCCAAATTTTGCCAAAATAGAAGAATAAAGCGTCTATAAATATCTGTGAACAGATTTTTGTGTGGACACAGTTTTCAACTTCTTTAGCTATATATCAAAGTAATGTGATGGTTGTATCATGTGGTAAAAATACATTTAGTTTTGTAAGAAACTGTCAAAGTGTCTTCCAAAGTGGTTGTACCATTTTGCATTCTTGTCAGCCATAAATGGGAGTCCTGTTGTTCCACATCTCTATCAGCATTTGGTGCTTTTAGTGTTCTGGATTTGGGCTATTCTAACAGGCATGTGCTGATATTTTACTGTTAGTTTGTATTTTTCTGAAGACAAACAATGTGGAGTGCCTTTTCATATGATAATTGGATCTGTATGTCTTTTTGGTGAGATGTCTGTTAAAAGTTTTGGCCCATTACAGAATTTGTTTGTTTGTGTCTTTATTGTTGAGTTTTAACAATTTTTTGTACATTTTGGATAGCAGTACTTTATATGGTATGTTTTCTACAAATATTTTCTCCCTGTCTTTGTCTTGTGTTTTTATTCTCTTGACAGTTTATTTCAAAGAGCAGATATTTTAGAAATGTTAATGAGCACCAGCTTATCCTTTATAGATTATACCATTGGTGTTGCATGTAAATATATGTAATATGTATTTATATATTGTATATATAACATTTTAGATCTGCGCTCCATTTTGTGTTTATTTTTATGAAGGGTGGAAGGTCTGTGTCTAGATTCATTTTTGTGTGTGTGTGCATGTAGATGCCAGTTGTTTCAGCATTGTTTGTTGGAGATCTGTCTTATTTCCATTGTATTACCTTTCCACCTTTGTCAAAAATCAATTGACTATATGTCTGTGGGTCTATTTCTAAAAATTCTGTTCTGTTCCATTTATCTGTCTACTCTTTCACTAAAACTATATTCTCTTGATTACTACAGCTGTATAGTCTGTTTTGAAGTCAGATACCATCAGTTCTTCAACTTTATTCTACTTCAATCTTATGTTGGTTTTTCTGGGTCCTTTTTCTCCATATATAAACTTTAGAATCAGTTTATCAATATCTACAAAATAACTCTATAGGATTTTTATTGGGATTTAATTGCATTTAACGTATTAATACTTTAGTTTATTCATAGGTCAAGTTGAGAAGAACCGGAATCTTGACAATTTCCAAGTCCTCCTATCTATGAATATAAAATATAGTTCCATTTATTGTTTTTAATTTCTTTTATCAAAGTTTTATATTTTTTCTCGTATCTTATACATCTATTCTTAGATTTATATTTAAGCATTTAATTTTGGGGGGTACTAATGTCAATGATGTCCTTATTTATTGCTAGTATACAGAAAAGTAATTTATTAGTTCCAGGATTGTTTTGCTGCTTTTTTTTTTTTTTGTAAATTCTTTTATTTTCTACATAAACAATCATTTCATTTTTGAGAAAAATCAGCTTTATGTCTTTTTTCTCAGTCTATATACTTTTAAATTTTATTTTCCTGTCTTATTGCACTAGCTGGAATGTCCAATATCACATTGAAAAGCAGTGGAGAGAGGAGACTTTTGCCTTATTTCTGGTCATAGCAGGAAAGTTTTGGNTTTTTTTTTTGTAAATTCTTTTATTTTCTACATAAACAATCATTTCATTTTGAGAAAATCAGCTTTATGTCTTTTTTCTCAGTCTATATACTTTTAAATTTTATTTTCCTGTCTTATTGCACTAGCTGGAATGTCCAATATCACATTGAAAAGCAGTGGAGAGAGGAGACTTTTGCCTTATTTCTGGTCATAGCAGGAAAGTTTTGGGTGTTTTACAGTTAAGAATTTTGTTAGATGTAGGTTTTTGTAGTTGTTCTTTAACAAGTTAAGGAAAATCTCTTCTCTTTCTATTTTACTGAAAGTTTATATTAGGAATTAATATTGCATTTTGTTAAATGCTTTTCTGCATCTATTGACATGATTATGTAATTTTTTAATTTATTCACACTAAACTGTAGTTTAGTTACATTATATCAACAGATATGATAGATTACATTAATCAATTTTTGAATGTTGAACTGGCTTTGCATAAAAGGAGTAAATCCCACTTGGTAGTGGTGTATAAGTCTTTTTATACATGTTGGATTAAACTTACTAATATTTTGTTGAAGATTTTGCATCAATGTTTAAAGTAGATATTAGTCTATTAGTTTTCATTTCTTGTAATGTCTTTGATTTTGATATTAGAGCCTCCTAAAATGAGTTAGGAAGTATTTCCTCTACTTCAATTTTTAAAGAGCTTGTAAGAAATTGGTATAATTTCTTCCTAACATGTTTGGTAGAATTCACAATGGAACCCAAATTAGCCTCGTGCTTTCTGTTTTTACATGTTCTTATTTATTGGTTCAGTGTCTGATATAGTTGGGATGTTGTCCCTGACCAAATTTCATGTTGGAATGTAATCTCCAGTGTTAGAAGTGGAGCCTGGTGGGAGGTGATTGGATCATCGGAGCAAATTTCTCATGAATTGTTTCAGTACCATCCACTTGGAACTGTACTTGAGATAGTGATTGAGTTCTAATGAGATCTGTTTGTTTAAAAGTGTGAGGCTACTTTCCTGTTTGTCTGTTTGTTTTTCAGCCTTTTTTCCCTTTGCTTTTCAATATTGATGGTTTCTACTGAGACGTCTCCAAGCTCAGAAATTCATTCTTCAGCCATTCCCAGTTTACCACTAAACCCACCAAAAACATTCTTCATTTTTCTTACTGTGTTCTTGATCTCTAAAATTTATTTTTGTTATTTCTAAGAATTTTAATTTCTATGTACAATGTCCATCTAGTATTGCATGCTGGGTCCTTTATCCATTATAGCTCTTGGCATCTTAATTATAGTTATTTTAAATTCCTGTCTGAAAATTCCAACATTTCTGCTACATTTAGTTCTGGTTCTCATGTTTGCTCTATCTCTTCAATGTAATATTTTTAATTTGTCTTGTAATCTTTTTCTTGATGGCTAGATAAAATGTACTAGGTAAAAGAAAGGCTATGAATGGGCATTCAGTGATCTGCTGGTAAGGCCTGGGAGAGCAGAAGCATTCTATTATTCTTTAAGTTGGTCTGTCTTTTATTGAGCTTGTACCTCTAGGCTGTGAGCTTCACATGTGTTTCTCAGGGCTGTTCCCCACTTTGGTGGGGCACAATCACTAGAGTGTTTCCTTTTTTTTTTTCCTCCATATGGAAGGCTAAAGCTGACTAGAGCTGAGTAATTTTCATTCTCCAAGGTTAGACTTTAATAAAACCCCAGCAGGTTAGGCTCCGGTTACTTTTTTCTGAGAGCGGAGCTTGTTAAGAACAGAATGCTCTGGCATATTTTTAAATGGTTCCTTTACCCCTCTCCCTCTAGAGGCAAAAAAGGTTTTGTTATTTGTTTGCCATCAATATTCATTGTGACAACCTGGTCCAGCTCTTAGAGGTAAAATCACAAAATATTGCAGCTCCTGATGACTGTGTCTCTCTAGAGATTTTCTTTCAGGATTGTGGATGCTGAACCTCCAGTAACTCAGTAGTTACAATTCCACTTCTCCTGCCTCAACACTGGTTCCTGCAGATGGTGGTGCTATCAGTCTTTTCAATTTGGGAGCAGTCGTTTTCCCTGTGACTACACCTCTCTGATAGAGCTAAAAGTAGTTGATTTTTCAGTTTGTTCAGTTTTCACCTGTTTTTAGAATGCAGAAACAACTAACAGCTTCTTATATGACAAACCAGAAAAAATGTGGGTGTGAGTTTAAATTATTATTATTTTTTAGTTATTTGGGACATCACATACACTTGTTATTTTATTTATTACTCTGAATTTAATGCTTTGCAATAGAGCTTTATGCCATACAGAAATGTTCTAGGGTTGTGCTGTCCAGTGAGGTAGTCACTTGCCACATACGGCAATTGAGCACTTGAAGTGTGGCTAGTGTGACTTTTTAATTAAAGTTTAATTAATCTTCATTTAAATGTAAATAGTGACTAAACTATTTAAAAGAATAGCGTCGAAACTATAACCTGAATCCTTGACATATCATAATCTAGTGCAATTTTGTTTTTTTATCTCATTCACTTATGATATTTAGTCCTTCAGAAACTTTAAATTATTTACTACCTTTCTACTAAATTAAATACATTCATATATTTACATAAACACCCCCACATATGCAAACATAAATATGTGTGTTTATGAGATAGTACTTTTGTATTTTCAATAGTGTGTATATAAACAAAAATGTCGGTAAAACATATATATGTATAGACACATACACAGATAGGTATGTACATGTATTATGTGTGTACATGTGTATTTGCAATTTCATTGCTGTTGATTTCATTCTTCATCCCTGGAATTTCATTTGGTGTCATTTTCCTTCCGCTTAAAGTACTTTTTATTATTTCTTTTAATGAAGTTTTTCTTGTGGCAAAGTCCTGTTAACTTTTGTGTGTCACCTTTGCTCCGGAGGGCTATTTTTCCTAAATATACAAATCCTGGGTTGGCAATCATTTTCTTCCAGCACATTGTAGATTTATGTTTTATTTTCTCGGTTACAAAGACTAAATATTTCTCCTTTGAAGACAGTCAACGTTTTTTCCTTTTCTTAGATGTTCTACAAATTTTGGTGATGTGTTTTGCTTGTAATTTCTTTTATTTGTTGCCTTGAGGGGTTTTTTGTTTTGCTTTGTTTTATTTTGTTTGATTTATTCAATATGTGCTTAGATTTCTTTAACTCATTTTGAAAACTTCAGATGTTACTTCTTCATATATTACTTCTTTTCCGTTCTCTCTTCTCATTTTAGCATTTTGCATAATTAGATGCTTGACCTTCCTATTGTACACCTTATCCTTGGAACATCTCTCTACTTCGTGCATTTATTTCTTTCAGCTTTATTTTGGATATTTTCCCCTGACTTACATTCGGGTTCACTAATCCTTCTTCAAAGATATCTACTGTTTTCAATCAAGTTTTATTCTTAACTGTGGTTATTATTTTGTTTGTCGTTCTAGAAATCTTATGTGGTTCTTTAAAAGATGTGTTAAGCATTCAAAAAATAGTTTTCAGCTCCCTAAAAACTACTTTAATTTTTTATTTTATTTTGCAAACATAAGTATAGTTTTTCCAAATTTTGTGTAGTATAGTTCTAATTTCTAGCTACCTATAGTTATCATGTATTGTATATAATGATTCTTATTCATGTTGCCTTGCCTCTCTGTGTCTCTAGTTATTTTTGGTTAAGTTCAAAAAATTGTGACAAAAAATCATGTGACCTACGATATTGCTTATTGAGAACTTGTTTTTGTTTTTGTTTTTTTAGATGGAGTCTCTCACTGTCGCCTGGGCTGGATTGCAATGGCGGGATCTCGGCTCACTGCAACCTCCGCTTCCCGGATTCTCCTGCCTCAGCCTCCCGAGTAGCTGGGATGGATTACAGTCACCTGCCACCATGCCCGGCTAACTTTTTGTATTTTTTGTAGAGACAGGGTTTCACTATGTTGGCCAGGCTGGGCTTGAACCACTGACCTCATGATCCACCCACCTCAGCCTCCAAAGGTGCTGGGATTACAGGCGTGAATCACTGCGCTCAGCCTATTGAGAACTTTTATTTGCTCCTTTTTGGTGCCCCGGTATGCTAAAATCTTACAGAATGCCTTAACCCAGTTTTGAAGATTGAACTATTTCTATGGTGCCCTAGAAACAAGTTACTCAATATTAAGCTGAAGCTTGCACAAGTGCCTGCTTATTGCTATTTAATTCTTGTCTCAATGATGTAATAGTTTGGATCTCTACTCAAGATATGAGGGTTTTACTAAAACACCACACAGGTGTGTCTTGAATGGCACCATTTATACTCCAAGCAGATGACGTTGTAAAAATCCAATCTCTCAGTTCCACTTCTGCATTGGCAAACAGCAAAGAGCAATAGTAGCCACAAAAATCATGGATTACTAATCTGCGTGTTTCTCTTCTGCCTTCTGCTTAATCGTGGGCTGATAACTTTGGAAACTAAAGCAAGCAAACACATGAACAAATAAAACCTTACACACTGTTCTACAAAACCCTGTGTATGCTGAAGTCTGTACCTAGAACACAAATTCCATGGAGTTATGCTGACTGATGGGATACTAGCATAATCTCTGGAGCTGGGAAAAAGACAAACTACCAAAGATCCCACACTTTCCATTTTTTTTCACGGTAATGATAATCTAATGGCTATCAAACATATGACCTGCAAGATGAATAAAATATCTTAGTGGCTTACTTCAGATAGATTTCACTACTTGTTACATCTCCGTTTATTTCTTCAGAAGATAATGAGTCATGGAAGAGACATTCCAGCAATCTAACATTGCCACTGCGATTTTGACACAAGAATCTTTACGTAACTTTATTATAATTATTTTCTGAATGGAAAGTAGACTTTTATTTTAAAATTATCTGCTAAATCAAAATGTTCTTTCTTATTCAGACAAAAGACTTCTACAATTTATGTCAGATTCTTGTGTTTGTCTGATGTCTCCTATACTATTTTATTTTAAAAACATTTATATTCTAAATATAAAACAAAATTTGTGTATATACATATGTACATGTGTGTGTGTATATATATATGGAAATATTTTCTGTGCATTGAACGCATAGGAATATTTAAACCAAACCATTTAGGAAATTACATTTTCAAAGACACAAATTGTAAAATTAATGATAAATCTTCCCTCTACTTTTTGTTGAACTCATTCCAAAGCAGAGACTTGAATGATTTTAATTGGAGAAAATAGCCCACATAGTAAGAAATTATTATGTACAAAATTCAAGTGTGTAATGAATTAAGAATTACGAAAATAAAACCAGAAAAATAAAACAACCTTCTCCTGTGGAAGGACATCATATTGAAGTCTTTAAAAACCCTGCAGTGTTGCATACCAGGCTTGCTCCACTAAAATGTAGAGTTGCGATTAGATAATCAAAGCTTTCAAGACACTATTCTGCCAAGTGAGAGACCTTAGTAGTATAATGAAATAATTGATTATCATTAATTATTTAAAGGTTGGTCAAAAAAGGCAAGATTATGCAATGAGGTTTGAATTTTCTGAATGAAAGCAGCCTATGACACGTATCCTCAGCAAAGCAACACGCGTCAAAGGCATCCTGGGCTAGCCTGTCTGGTATTTAGTCAGTAAACTATGAAAAAGAGGCCTTTGTGACAAAGGCTGGTAAGCAGAGTCAAAAAAGCCCTATTTGCTATGCTTAAGGAGTTCCTACTTAAATTTCATGAAAGAAAAAATTTAATGAATGTTTGCAATAACGTGAATTATATAATAGTGTGGATTATATCATATGCAGTCCTAGAATGAAATGCAAAGACAATAGCCAGCCTCGTGTATTCCAAAGTGTTGACATAGGTGGTAATTATAGCATTTATTGTGTAAAGCTATTAATGCTGCTTAACTCCTTTAATCTTTAACATAGCTCTCCTATGAGTTAGAAAATGCTCTTCCTTTATTCTTATATAAAAATGAAAAACACAGAAGCTTAATACAATTGTCTAGTGTCCTAAAGTTAGCAAATACAAGAGCCAAAATTGGGATCTACCTAATCTGGCTTCAGAGTCAGCTGTTTTAAAACTGCATTTAAGTTATTTTTAAGGAATAAGGAAATGTGCAACAAAAGATCAAAAGAAAGCCACCCAGGCTTTCTTGAGATGAGACATCTAGGGTCATGAAAAAGTAAGATTCCTGAGAGTGGGGTCAGAATTCACTGGGCACCATCAGGAAAACATCGATGCTGCTTGAAGAAGGAACATGCAGTCTCCAGCTCTGTGAAGTTTTTCCTGAAGACGAGTAGTAGTCGAGGATATGGGCGGACTTGGAGAAGAAAGGAACAGCATGAATATTCAATTGACTTTCTAGCTCTCTGACTAGGAAGCATACTTTGGATTTTTAACATCATTCGGGAGGTTAATAAGGAGCAAGTTGCTAATGGAAACAACCAATTTCTTTGAGCTCAACTTCACATAAATAAAACCTGATGCAGACGCAGTGCTACATTTCAGTACAGTCCCAGTGCACCTCCAGGACTCTTCAGCTCATTTGGTTATAGCACAAACTCTGGGAGAACACAGTTTATCAGTCAAAATAGCACGTTATGCTGAGGTAAGTACATGAACACAACAGAAATATATTTCTAACACATACACTCACATCTGACTTGGATGAGCTGGGGGTTTTGCTCATCATAATTACTCTGGAATCTAGAATATTAGAGGCTTCATTTTTAAATATGTTTCCAAGACTGTTGAAACAGGATAGATTAAGGAGAATTACATACTAGCTGAAAAGCTTCCATTCAGGAAGGAGATCCACAATTTTTTTTGGCCGAAGGAAGTAATACGGTCATGCCTACTTTCCAAGGGGGCAGGGAAGTGAAGTGCCCTAATGCTTGGAAATAAATGGTCATTGATACAAATGTATGCCACACACAGAGTAAATAGGATACAAAAGCCCTGGAGATTCTATGGGCTTTCCTCAGCCAACCAGGCATTAAAAGTGGGTCAGAAAGTGAGTATATTCTAGGTGGTATAACTTAATGGGTTTTCTTTCAGAAATAATATAATATAATGTATTGAGGATCTTGAATCACTCAATTCAAACAGATGGCAGAGATTTCCATACTGGAATAATAATGAATCTTTTGTCTCCTTTATGCAGACAGTTAAGATTGTTAATTGAATGATTCACCATTTTTTATTGAAACAACTAACAGTGGCTCTTTGATGAAAGAAACCAGAGCTGAGAAGAAACCAAACTTACAACATCTGCCAGGACCAGTGATCTACAAAGGCTTGAGATTTGAGCAATTTCTTCAATAACTCAGCCAGGCATGAGCAAGAACACTTTAGGGCAGTGAGCTGTTCAGCTACTGATGTATTACAGTTGGCACCTATGGAGAGACACCTGAGGTGAGAAATGAGATGCAATTTCCAACACATAAATAAGTTCTGCCTGCAAACTCTTCACTCAGAGAAGAATGCACAAAATAACCTTATGAAGCTATGTTCCTTTCCTTTGTCAAAATGATTTTGTCATCCAAAAATAGTCATGATATTTTCTTTTCACGCAGTAAGTTAAAACTTCAATTAGAGCCTCTTTTAATTACTTAAATATATACTTCCATATATAGTGAATGGACAAGAGAAAGTAAATAAATTTCGTATCCTGTTTTCACTTAATTGAAGTAAGTAAAATATAATATTTAAAAGAAATTATTATCTTATGACCCTTTAGGAGGATTATTCAACTAGATAGATAATTTTAATACTTTAAGAGTGGTTGGAATTTGGAATGTTCATTCCACAAACTCAAAAATCCCTGATGGCTACAAGTAGCAAATTTAAAGACATTCATGTCATACATATTTCTTCTGTATGTCCTTTGGAGACATTTTTTCTTAGCATAAAGTGAGTTACTTTTATTATAAAGACAAGAAATCTGAAATTATGCAGCTCAAAATATAACCATTTGATTATACATGGAAAATATCTTTTAAAGATTTTAAATACATCATTCCATTTTAGAAAACAAAGGTATTACATGTCTTAGGAAAGTAACAGGAAAAAATATTTAAACAAACTAAAGTCAATATTCCTTAAATTTGCATTTCCCAGATACAGACATAGGAGATCTGAGTTCAAATCCTAACTCTGCCACTTACTCCCCATGGAACTTTTGCCAAGTTATTTAATTTCTTAGAGCTGCATATTTCACATACTATTTTAATGAATATTTGACATATATTTTTACAAATTTGTACTGTGAAGTTTGACCATAGACCTAAGTAAGAGACATTCTAGTATGCTCTATTATTTTATAGGCAATACATTAATATTTGAGGCCATAGCAAAAATTTAGTAGTGCATAGAGACGCAACTGGCAAAGTGATAGGGGAAAATCATGGCAAAAATTAAGAAAAATGAAAAGTTCTAGATGCACCATAGGTTTCATTTATTAATAACTGGTTGTAAATATTGATTGTATTAGTGTAAGACAAGTTGTTTTAATGTGGTAGTTTTTAAAAGAGAAAAAAGAGATCTTCCCCTTCTCACTTTTGAACCTTACTGATTCAGGGGTTGTTATTGTTACACACACACACACTCAGAAACATACATATTAAAGCTGTTGTGTTATTGTTACACACACACACAAACTCACAGACATACATATTAAAGCTATCAGTTCATCTGTTTTCCAGTAGTTAATTGATTTCTAGCAATAGTGACATTATATTAGACAACCTGAGAAACTAGATGCATAAAAATTGCCAAGAAACTACATTTGCCGTTTTCTAAGTAATACAGCATTGCTAGACTAAAGAAGGACTGATAATCTTTGCCTTTGACATGCAACATGCAACTTTTATCTTCATGAGAAATGCCATGAAATTATAACAGGCTTGAACTGTGATTGAGAAACAAAAGACCATCTTCTTCATTTCAAAATAAATCTGAGGTCACTGTGGAATAATTTCATTTAACCATGTGAGGGCATGTGTTACCTTTAAGGAGGATAATAGTTGCCTTTGTCTCCTGTCTCAAGCCTGAGCAAACATAAAATCAGTAATATACGTGCATCTCTATCACAGACAATACGTTGTTCACTGATAATCAGTTTTGCTCTATTTCAGGGCATAAAACGAAAGGTACCTCCCTACCAGCTTCATGTTAGGTAGAATCATATGACTTGCTCTAATAGTAAAATGTGAGTGGATATGGAGTGATATTCCAGTTCTAAGTATTTAATGCAAGGGCTCCTGGGATTGTAAACGCCTAGGCTCCTGAGGAGGTGGAATGCAGCACTTTTCCAAGCAGGAAAGTTGTTCTGGACAGTAAGTATGTACAGAATGTAAGCCTTTGTTCTTTGAATCATTGAGATTTGGAAGCTCATTTGTTTACATGGTACAGGCAATCCAGTCCTGACTTATATAAGCACTTTCTCCACCAGCTTCCAGAGAATCCTCCTGCCTATCCGTTTTTTTGTTTTTTCCAAGAAAGGTGATCAATGACTCATCCTTTCAAACTAAGTGCATCCAGCTATTCTTTTTTCTTATATATGCTACAGTTCCAAAATAGCTGATTCATGAGAAGATAAATGAAAGGCAAGATATTGTTTAAAAATACAAAATAAGACAACTTTCAAACAGAAGTTTAATTTGATGTCATCTTTTCAGAAAAGAAATTAACTGAAACCTCAGTTTTTCTTAGGCAGAATTCTCCTTGATTACTCCTAAAATGAGCCTAACAAGCTCTTTCCTTAAATCTGGGCATATTTGCTGTTAGGTAGCTCTATATACAAGAAGGCATTATGGATTATTTCAGTAGTATTCCCTGAAATGGTTTTGCTACTCTCTCACCTCTATCACCAGCATTTATGACATTACTATCTATTTCTATTGCTTTTCTGTTTTAAAAACATAAAATTTCTACAGTTGCTCCTCCAGAAATAAATTATTCAGCAATTTATTGAATTCTTAGTAAGTATTAGACCTGGGATTAGGCATCAATTTGAGAAGGTATTTGCTGCTATTGTATAGATCTTAACAGGATGTAATCCGTCTCTTCAATAGTTTACAATCTACTCAGACAGCAAAGCTGTATGTAATAAATGCCCCCCGTCCACAGAAAAAATAGCCAAACAAAAAACAGCAATCAGTATATCTAACCGTGTCAAACCCATAACATCGCCAAATAAGAAACTACATGGAATGCTGTTTCTCTGAACTGGCATTTATATTTCTAAGGCAATAAATGAGTCACTTATTCACTCTTGATGTCTTAGGCTCCATGTCTATAAAACGAGAGATTGGACCAAATAATATCCAAGGTTCCCACAAACTCTGCAAAACTGTAATTCAGAATTATAAAGCACATGATAGTACTGATATTTCTATCTTTAGAATTTATTCATTCTATCCACAGAAATGATGTTTCTGAGTCTTAATTTCTCCATTGTAGGATGCAGTATATCCAAGTATTAGCTCTGAGTCTGCATAGATTTAGCATATGGTTTTATACATCAAAGGTAAATGTACATTCACTCAGAGCCTTCCAGCATGATGTCACGCTTAAACAGGATTACTATTCAATGTCTGGATGTTGAGAAACACCTAGACAGAAAGCGCCCTGTGCTTACAGGCAACCCAAGGCACAGGAGACAGCAATGAGGCTTTCCAGACTGATGAAGACTTGATTCACTGAATTTATTAATGGCATGTTAAAAATGATAGAGAAAGAAAATTCTTTGTTCTGAAAATTAGAAAAGCCCAGTATATAAATCACCGAAAATATCATTCCTTTTCACTGACAGCTTTGGAATCCTATCAATGTCCTTTCTTCCCTATATTAATGTATTATAACTAAAATATTTCTGTCAAAAAGGCAACCTCTAATCGATTGCCTAACTAAAGATTTTTTTAATTACTTATCAGCCAATTCAGACTTGAATCATTGTATTTCCCCCATTATGAAGTATGTCTCCATTTCTCCAGTTTATATTTTAAATATTTATTCTAATATTCAGTTGAGGGAAAAATTATATTGAATTTTAGTAAAACAGAAATGACTGCACAACCATAATTTGTGTTGGATTTTAATGAGTACTTTAGTTGATTTATTATCTTATCTGCTGGAAATATTTAAATCTTTTTTTGTGTGTGAGATACAGAATCTCACTCTGCTGCCTAAGCTGGAGTCACTTATAGCTCACTGTAGTCTCAACCTCCCAAGCTCAGGCAATCCTTCTGCCTCAGTCTCCCAAGTAGCTAGGACTACAAGTGAATATCACCATGCCTGGCTAATTTTTAAAATTTTTTGTACAGACAAGTTCTTTCTATGTTGCCCAATCTGGCCTCAAACTCCTGACCTCAAATGATCATCCTCCCTTGGCCTTCTAACGTGCTGGGATTACAGGCAGCACTTTACAGCCTGACCTTAATTCTTGAATAGACATTTTTACTGTTTGCTGGGGAAAACCATGATAAACTTTGAAAAAAGATGATAAAGCAAGGAGAGATTTTAAAAGTAAAGTGTGATTAAAATATTTTTAAAGGAATCAACAAAAGGTAAAAGGAGAAAACATTGGTAGAAATAAAACAGTATAAATAAACTATACTGCAAATAATGAGCAAAAGAAGCTGAAAAATTTAATGGAAATACAATAACACACCATTCTATAGAACCTACTATATTCCAGAGAATGTTAAAAAGAATTTACAAATATTAATATATTTAGTTTTCACAATATCTTCATGAGAGATTTGGCACTATAAATACAAATTAACAAATAATGAAGAGACACAGAAAGTCTTTGTGTTTTGCACAAAGTCATGTACCTGCTAGTAAGTGGCAGATTCAGAATTCTGATCTTCTATATTCTGACTGCCTTTATTAACTAATAATGTAATTAGACTAAAATCTTAGTTTAAAAGATAAGAAGAGCAGGCTAGATTCTAAAAATACAGTTTTATGCTATCAGCTTGAATCAACCTAAGACATGAAAAAAAGAGAGAAATACTAAGAAAGATAATAAAAAGGATTTATTAGGCAAATACTAACTTAACAGAGTTGGTATCATTAAATGAATAGTTATTAATGGCAAGTAAAACATAATTTATTTTTATTTAACTAAAATAAATTATTTTAATAAAGAAACAATTATTTTGAATAAAAGAATATTATTTTAATAAAAGAATTGGTTTACTTTCACACAATATTAAAAGGTTCCAAATTTTCTTCAAATTATTAAAAACAATGAATCTAAACTCATCTACCACAAGAACCCCGATTCTATAATCCCCAAAAAAAAATACTTGCGACACAAACTGATGGAACTATAAGGAGAACACTGATAAATGTTTTAGCTCTTTTCCTAATTAATAAATTTAATGAACAAGAATACAAAAATAAATTTAGAATATTTAAACAATGATTTTAACCTACCTAGTGGATGAATATAAATATAGCAACCAACAATTGTAGAATTCATAAACTTTGTTAAAAATCTACTGTGTGCTAGGTATACAAGTCTGACAAATTTCAACAGTTTCAAAGTCTACATATCAGAAGTTCAACAACAATGTATTTTGCTTAATAATTACAAAATTAAATTATGGTTAGCAATTTAAAACAATTCTAAATAAGTCATGAATTAAATAATTATAATGGATATGAAAAATATTTGTAATGGGATAAGAAAATTAGTATAGTTACAACTTAGGGATAATGCTAAGGTAGCAATTAAATGAAATTTATAGTCTTAAGTATATGCATTCAAAATGATGAAAAATTCAAATGATTGAACTAAGTAACCGATTTCAAATGTGAAAAGGAGAAAATTTGGAATCATTTCAAAGAAGTTAAAAAAGGGAGAAAGGAAGAAAGAAAATAATAAGTTTATACGATTCATTGAAATAAAAATCAAATGAGGAACAATACATTCAAAAGTTTCCATCAAAATAATAGTAAAATGAACAGCAGTCAGCTAGATTGAGGCATAAACACAATATTAGCAATTTTAAAACCATAAAATACTATAAAAGCCTTATGCTGATTCATTTGAAAATCTAGATAAAATCCATAAATTCTGAGAAAACACAACTTATTGCTACTGACACAAGAAGAAAACAAACATGCTCGGAAAAATATTCTTACAAATCAACTACAGGGCCTAGTTGTTTTATAATTAAGTTTATATATTCTAAGGTAATCCCAATTTTAAACAAAATCATATACAGAATAGGAAAAAAATGAAATGAAAAAAGAAGTACTACTCAATGTATGAAAAAGAGAAGAATGAAATAAATGAAGAGAGAAGTAATACTACTAGTCAAATAAATGTATGTTAAGATGCTTGTAAAGTGTTGACACAAAAACCATTGATAGTACAAGGAAAAAAATCCATCCATACGGAAGAAAAATCTTAAGTAAAATTAGGCAACTATACGTAGCAATATATAAAAGAAATAATACATTATAATTTTTATTTCTGTAATGCATATGTAAGAAAATTATACAAGAAAAATATAAATTACCTGAAATACTTTATCAAAATACATATTTATGTCACATTTTAGGGTTGAAATTTCTGAAAAGGGAGGAATAAAATGGACAGATCTGAGCAAGCGTACAGGGGTTTCATTATTATATATCAAACTGGCCTCTGCATTTACTATTCCATTGGGTAAAGATAATCGGAAACAATACGTGATGAATCACGAATTGTGAGTCAGGTAACCAGACTTCCAGGATGTGTCTGTAACTGCAGGACATTAGGCACATCTTTCATTTATTAAACATGTTTATCTAGGATGTGAAAATGTTTACTTAGGAGTGACCAAAGAAAATTATTATGATAGGTGGAATGGAATCAAGGGAGGAAGAGAAATCCATGCCCTGGTGTCTAAAATACATTTTGCTGCTTTCATGAAAAGAAAATTTAAGATATCTTTCTACTGTGTTTGTTTATAACTGCAGCTTTTACTATGAAAATGAGGTGGCATTTTAAAATACCATTTGATTCTCTCACTAGCCATTTACAAAACATTTCTTTAACTTTCATTGTTAAAGGATAAGATCCATACACTCTTGAGTTGAAACCTCAATAATATTGTTCTAATCAATTTTTCAGGTTTTTCCCATTATTATTTTCTATGAATACTGCTCTGTTCAGGTTGACTTAGTGTTTCCCAAATGCTTCGTTCATTTTCCTGTATCACTGTTTTGCTGATACATTTCTAATGCAGAAGGCATTTTGGTCATGTCCCTGCTTTGAAATACTACTAATTCTTCAAGACCCAGCTGAAACAATTCTGATTACAGAGATTCACTCAGTTGTACTTTTCCTGAATATATTTCTTCTTTCCCTGAAGTACTAGATAGCAGCAGGGTGTGTGTACAAAGTAAAGAAGTAGACTTAATGAAGTGGGAAAAAACCCTCTATTTTATTTAGTATCTAATGAAACTAGAAACATTAAATATGTAGACTAATTACAGTAGCAAAAGTATACAATCTGTAAACTAATATATATTTATGAGGATAAGTTAATTTTTACTTGTAGGGGAGTATGATTAACATATAATAGCCAAGTACTTAACCCCCTTGATAAAGTCAGTTTCCAATCTAAACTTTATCTCAGTTAAAAGGTAGTAATAATTAATAGTACTTACATCTTAGGGTTAATATGGATATTAAATGAGTTATACAGCAAGTTTTAGGAAAATGTAAAGGTACTAAAACAGCATTTGACCCATGGTAAATATTTTATGGGCTAGTTATTTTTACTATTGCCATTTTTTCAAGTCGATGTCTATTTTAATGAAAAACTGTCCACCTGCACTTCAGGAAGTAATTTCTATAGCCAAATGTTTATTCCCTAAGCAAAGACTGTCTGTCAAACAATGAGAAGCAAAAGAATAACACAACAAAACAAGCTTTTGCCTGACTTCCCCACTGTACATACCCACACACATTTCTTACACTCTTTCCCTTCCTTTTCAGTTTTGATATAGCAAATGTGTTATATATATTATTATGCATTTTCTTTCTTATTTATGAGGGCAGGAAATTTGGTCTATTAATGTTCACAGTTGTATCTCCAATGTCTAGAACAGAGCCTAGCATAGGAAAAACAAAACAAAACAAGTAAATATAGTTTAATCTATGAGATAAACAACAGCAACACAATATTACTTTCTATATAAATTTAATAACCTGTCTCTTATACCAAGTGAGTAAGTCTTATAGTAAAATCTTGTATATTCTGGAATTTGTGGAAACACACATCTTGATTAGCTTTTCCTTTTTCAACTACAAAAATGTAATTTGTCAAGTTATTTCCTACTCTATCTTTGCATCATCTTACATACGATGAATAATTAGCAAATATTTGAGTATAATCTGATATTTGAAAGAAAAGACCAAGAAAATAAACTTCCTCAAAAGAAACAGCAAACTGAGGCAGCAAAAGGTCAACTTTTAAAGTTCTGATTTTGTCTTCAGAAAAGTAGAAAATATAGACTATTCTTAAAACAAAATATAATTTTATGAATAAAGTGCAAAAAAGTAAGAGTTCTTAGAAATCTGAATACAATTTTCAAAATAGTCATAATTATAACCATAGAAACATGAAAGGTAAACTTGGGGCTACTTCCCAAACTGTGGATCAAATATCAAGGAGAGTGAAAATATAAAACGGATAATAGAAAAGAACATTAATTCCGGATTCACAAAATTGGATTTATGGGTTTCAGAAAGAAAAACAGAAAAAAAAGAAATTTATCAGAGAACCAATGTGAAATTGTTTTCCAAAGTGAAATGGAGATACACATCAAAAATTTGAAAAATATATACTAAGTTTCAAGCAAGACAAATAATAAAAGATCCATATTCCAAATTTAGATATATTTTAAAATTTCTCCATACTGATAAAAATAGAGAATATCTTAAAACATAAAAATAAAATAAAGACAGGGGTTAGACATTTAATTGAGTACTTTGGTTGTTAGAATGCAATGAGGGAAATTTCCTTACAATTGTGAGGGTAATGTTTGAATCTACAATCAGATGTGTGAGAGCAATATCATGAAATTTACCAAGATGTAAATTATCATAAAGTCTATCTAACAGATCTGCTTAGTCATAGGAAGTCATTGGAAGAAGAGAGTAAATCAAGAAAATGAATGCAAATGATCCAGGGGAGACTGAATTTAGACACGGAAAAATGAAGACCCAGGATGCCACCTGTGCAGCTGGACTTGAGGGCATTACATCCAGGCACATTGAGAGGGACTTCATGAGGAAGGTCTTGGAAGAATAAGGCATGCCATGAGCTACAGCAGGGGTCCTCACCTCCCAGTCCAGACTGGTACTGGTCTATGGCCCCTCAGGAACCTGGCCGCTCAGCAGGAGGTGAGTGGCAGGGAGTGAGTGTTACAACCTGAGCATCGCCTCCTGTTGAATCAGCAATGCCATATATTATCACAGGAGCGCAAACCCTTATGTGAACTGCGCACACAGGGAATCTAGGTTGTGTGCTCCTTGTGAGAATCTAACTAATGCCTGTTTGATGATCTGAGGTGGAACAGTTTCATTCTGAAACCATCCCGACACCCACCACCCACCATCCCTGGGAAAACTGTCTTCCATGAAACCGGTCCCTGGTGCCAAAAATGTTGGGGTCCCCTGAGCTAGAGGATATGTTTGAGCATTTTGAAGAAGTTTGGGTTATAAAGACAGATGCAGGAAAAAAAAAAAAAAAAAAAAAAAAAAAAAGGTCAAAAGGTCAATTCATATGCTAGGAAAAAAAAAATAATTACCCAAGAAAACAATAGGTAATTACAATGTTCTACTTAACTACAGTAAACAATATTCACAGAAGCATAAAAAAAAGATACTAATTATTGACTTTATTCCCTTGAAAGGAAACAATAGATGAAATATAGAGTACTTAGGGTTGCAAACTGAATGTAAGCATAATCAACCTTGATATATGAAAATAAATATTCAGTTTACAGAGGTTGGAAGGTGAAAATGGAGACAGTGAGGAAAGGTCACAAGAATAAAACTTTCTTGTTACGAAAGTATAAAACTTTCTCCCTCTTTTTTTTTTTTTTTTTTTTGAGACAGAGTCTCACTCTCTCACCAGGCTGAAGTAAAACTCTTATCACAAAGGGATTTTTTTTTTTTTCGCTAGGGAAGACAGAAAATGGATGTTAGGTAGAAAACTAGTTATCCAAGCTACAGATTGATATTATAACCAATATAATAAGTACAAATAGGATTTTAGGGCTATTGAGCAAGTAAGATAAATTCTCACCCACCCTTGTAAAAAGTCAATAGTTTATTCAGCATATGAGTCCATTTATAATAGTATAAGCTCATTGTTTAAGGTTGATTATTTTTTAAATATAGAAATTAAAAATGTGAACAGCAATGATTATTTGTAGGGCACAATATTGGAGATAGATGCTTGGAAAAATATGTTGCTTTTCATAAGCTGATTTTTGTATCATTTGACATTAAAATATTTACATTTTAATTAGATTACAAAATAATTATAAGGGGATTATATTATTGATTATTCCTGTGTATCACTAAACTACCCTGCACACAGTAGCATTTTGTAGATGTTATCGTTGATGTTATAAATTAGCTTAAGAGAATAAGCTAATTTGTTATGCCATGCATAACAAAGCTTTTGAATTATAGATTATCACTGAAGAATAAAATGTGATCTTCATTTATTCATCTTTTTCAAATGTCCATAGAAGCATTGTATAACTTATGTACATGCTTTTCTTTTAAAATTTATCGTAGGCATTTTATACTATTTTGGTAGTATAAAAGTGACTTTGATCTTATTATATAGGAGCAGTTAAATATATAAAGAAACAACACTAATAGTCATATTAATTTTATAAACAGCCATCTTAGCTGAATCTCTTAGGTTTTCCAAGGATGCATATGTAGTCATAACTAATATCTTTTTACAAAATTTCTTAATTGCCATCGGTAACACTTGCAACATAATGTTAAGTGGTATTAATGACAGTGGATAGTTATATCTTACTTTGGTGGTAATGCTTCTCAACGAAGATAACTTCTCTCTCGTTTTTTTTTTTAACCCATATTAAATATTTTATTTTCAGAAAATGTCCACCCTTACCCCACCCCAACATCTTCCCCATCTCTATCTCCATCTCCATCACTAAAGGCACTACTTTATTTTTCATTAGAAATGACTACTTTTCTTAAGTACTTTTTGTCAGGTATTGAGCTAATATCACTGTGCTTGTGATTTACTAACATGATATATTTTTGTAAAAAAGCAAACTAAGAATTTTAGCAATTGAAAGAGTTTAAATAGCAAGAAAGCGATCTGTTTCTTGAAACTTTAAAATAGTTTAGCCAGCATAGCTGTTTTTGGAAGGTCTTTCTTTGAAAGTTTCATCACAAGCCTTTTGTGTGAAGGTCAGGAGACATTTAGTTGTGCCTAGTCAACTTTAAGCAGCCACCCAGCTAGCTGCTGCTTATTCGAATAATTTCCTACCTCTTCTACTCTTGCCTTCTCTGATGACTCTCCTAACTGACTTGCATGGTGGGTGGAGGAAAATGGTCTGATCATGCTGTTCTTCACTCAGTAAAGAGAGACTGAGGGTATCCTCCATGCTAAACGGTTCACAATACCACAGACTGGACCTGCCTACATGAATGCTTTTAAAGATGTTTTAACTTCTTTATTTAATTTTCTTGTATCTGCCAGGTAATATTTTTCAGAGCATATGGTATGCAATAATGGCCATTTTAAAGATGAGTACAGATAGTTTTTTTTTGTGTCTTCAACTTTTACTCATTTCAGTGGGCTTCAGAAAGTAAGAAAAATAAAATAATAGAAGTAATTCAGGTCAGGCGCGGTGGCTCAGGACTGTAATCCTAGCACTTTGGGAGGCCGAGGCGGGCGGATCACTTGAGGTCAGGAGTTCAAGACCAGCCTGACCAACAGGGTGAAACTCTGTCTCTACTAAAAATACAAAAATCAGCCAGAAATCACTTGAACCCCGGAAGTGGAGGTTGCAGTAAGCCGAGATTGTGCCACTGCACTCCAGTCTGGGCAACAGAGTGAGACTCCATTTCCAAAAAAAAGAGAGGTAATTCAAAGGGGCTCCTTCCTGAAGTCTCCACATACCTTATTTCTGAACCTTATCTCTCTTTGACCTCCAGAGAGCTTGTGCTTTTATGTCTACCCAATTATGTAGCAGCTCTTCCTAATTCACTGGTTTGCGAATTGTTCTGGAACTTGGTTAATTTCCTTCCCCAGTCTTTTGGTTTCCTTTTGGCTCTTGTCTTAATCTTCTTGTCTGAATTCCCCACATAGCCTTTATGAGTAAAATTTGCATTTAACAGATTGAGTTGGGTGTTCTTGGGGCAGGATATCAGAGGGCGGTCTTGGAATTTCTTTAGTGCAACATTCCCAAAAAATTTACAGAGCTCTGTGCAGAGCAGCTTCCTCATTTATTTTGTATTTTACTCCATGTGATAGTCTCTGGAATAAACTCTGCCATACATAAATATTCCAGAAAAATTCAAGACACCATATGAGTTAGATCAGTTTGTGTCTTTGCTTTGACTTTGAAAGACAAGTTCTGAACAAGGAAAAAGTATGACTTTCCATTTTGCTTTGAATCATGGCAAACAATGTGATGTGTTTCTCTTATTATTCTATATTGTAATATCCCATATTATATGCTTAGGTATTGTATTTTATAAATTGCTATAAATAGTACTGACTATGTTGTGTTAGGTATTCTTGAAATTTCACAGTGGTTTTTGAACCAAAGATGTATTGATTTCACAGGAATAAATTTGAGAGAAAAGTCTCTGATTTTCATTTCTTGCATTTTATTTATACAAGTTGTGGCCATTAGTTTAAGATAATTCATATGATTTTTATACACATTAGAAGTGTGAAGAGAACTGTAGGCATAATTGTTCTAGGGAAGGCTTAGGTTCCAGCTGTCTGTTATTACTCAAGTCCAAAAAACACTGAGATCTGGCTACCTTTGAATGTTCAGGACCAGGACACACTTCTGCAGATCAAAGTCTGAGAGTCTAAATTTTTAAATCAACTTGCTAAGTATGCAGACTAATGAACTCTGTTGTTGTTTCATGCTTATAAATTTTTTACTGCTGTTTCACTGTGGCCACAGTCTGTTTTCCTTGATTTATTAATTTCTGTCTATCCCAACTTTTTTCACAAAATCACCCTAATTGACTACCATGTCACTATGGAAAAATCATGTACTCATGTTCCCAAAAGTTCTCCTTCCTAATGGTAGTTTTAGTATACTGATATTATAGTCCAGAAAAAAAAATATGTGTATATATATGCATACATATATATGTATATTTTATTAAGTATTCAGAAGAACACTCAGTGTAACATTTTGGTAAGTTTGTTTTACACGTGCAGATTTCAAAACGTATTTTTTAACTCATCTTATTATCTAATGTGGGTCTTTTGAACTTCCTCACATGTTTCTGATGTTATTTTTCTAACTGTCTAGTCATGATATACAATAAGCTAGTATGAAAAGGAAAAGGAAAGAGCTCTTCTGGAAAAGGAAATACAATAAACATTTAGGCAGCTCGTGCCCTGCTCATGTCTATTAATGCTGTGTGTTTGTAGTGAAGACATTTGTTCTTGGTGTCTCTTTCTTCAGTAACCTTTTCACTCTTCATTCATTTCCTTAAAGAACATTTTCTCTGTCCCTATGTGTCTGTTAGAATTTTGATTATACAGATGATATTTCTCTTTACTCTAATAGACAATTAGCCAACAAAACAGAGAGACTCAAGAAATAGACATTTAGCTGAATTTTGTCATTGGAAAAGGAAATTTTGAATAGTGTAGCATCCCACTGACACCTGTCAAGTCAACTCAAGAGTAATTTATTGAGCTTGTTCCTTCATTTTTAACTCTGGCTCTATTTCTAACTTTGGTACTCTATGGAATACCAAAATGCACAGAAGAGGAAACTCCTGCTCCAAAACAGTTTGTTTTTTTAATATTGAAAGCATAACATGCATGCAACACATGTTTAAAAAAGAGTGTAAAGGAGATGAACATGCCATATATTCTGGTAGAGACTCCTAGAAAACAGAAATATTAATGTGGAAATATCAAGGAAAGATATAACTAAGCAAATGCTAACAACTTCTCCTATGTGAAAGGAAAGTTCAATTAATAACATTTTATTGAACCTAAACTTTTATTTATTTATTTATTTTTTGAGATGGAGTTTCGATCTTGTTGCCCAGGCTGGAGTGCAATGGGTTGGTCTCAGCTCACTGCAACCTCCGCCTCCCGGGATCAAGCAATTCTCCTGCCTCAGCCTTCTGAGTAGCTGGGATTACAGAAGCACACAACACGACCAGCTTATTTTGTATTTTGTCGAGACGGGGCTTCACCATGGTGGCCAGGCCAGTCTCGAACTCCTGACCTCAGGTGATCAGCCCGCCTCGGCCTCCCAAAGTGCTGGGATTACAGGCGTGAACCACAGCGCCCGGCCTGAACCTGGGGTTACAGGCATGAAACACAGTGCCTGGCGTGAACCTAAGCTCTTATCAGTAATAAAGAGAATGGTAATACCAGATATATTGAAGTGTGATAAAGTTTGCATATTAGAATGATGAAATACGATATATCGATATTTGTGCTGGAACTTTTGTAAGTATGCATTTTGGTATACTAATGGATCAGATTAGTCCATGGTCTTAATGTTTAATTTGTATATTCAACATGTCTAAACCACTCCACTTGGATGTATTTTTACCTGCCTTTCTCCCACGTATGATCTCTGCAATCATGATGGCTCATCTTTCAAATGTATCTCAATTTCATCACATTTCATTAACACAGCTACGCTAGCCTAAACCACTAACATCCCTGTCCTGCAGCAGTACACTCCTTATTCTTGTTGGTCTTCAGACATACTAACCTAAAATCCATCTACCAGGAAGTAGCCAAAGTGACTTTCTAAAAGCTTAGAACAAGTAATATTGCTTCTCTACCTAAAAGCCTGCAAGGTTTCTCATTGTGCCCCAAATAAATGCCAAAGACTTACCACAGTATACTGTATTGCAGTTTCATCTGATATTTCTCTTCTCCTCACCTTTCTCAGCCACACTGAGATGCTTGTCATTCATTGAGTACTGTGACCTTTTATGACTCTGATATCTTTACAACCTTACATAGACTGTTTTTTTCTATCTAGAGACATCTTCTCTCAGCAAGGCAGTGCAGCAGTTAATAATGTGGATGCTGAATCCTGACTTGCTAGGTTAAAGGCCTAGCTTTGACACCAGCTAAGTGCATGACCTTAGAAAATTGCCTAGTGCCTGTGACTCTCAGTCTGTCAGTCAAATGAGGATAATAGTTGCACCTACTTCAGAGAGTTGTGATGGGGATCAAATGATTTTATTTGTGTAAGATGCTTAGAAGGTGGCTAAGTAGAGAAAGTGGCTGAATACTGTCTGTCATTGTTATCTTGTCATGAAATGCTCCCTCCTCAATTGTCAGACCACTTAACTATCACCTCTACAAGGTCTTCTCTGTCCACTGTATAAAAGAGACACCAACCACTCCCTTTATTCTCTTAACTTTTTAATTTTTTGTCATAATAGTCACAAGTAGTAGAACTTACAATATTTTATTGTTTATTATTTATCATATGTTTCACTCTCTAAGATATAAGTTGCATGAGCACAAAGGCTTGGCCTTTCTTGCTCATCATTGTATTGCTAGTTTAAGGAACATTGCCTGGTGCATAATAAGTACATAATAAACACTTGTAAAATGAAAGAGAGAAAATGGAAGTTCCAAAATACAGCTGTAAAAATTGTAGTGATTTTGTTTCCTAGCCAATATTCTACTAAGTGTTGGGTTTGTGAAATATACAAAGAAAATCACAAAAATCCTGTGGCTCAGGTAATATTTTTCCCCCTCTGATCAAATTTCATTTCTTCCAAAGAGTGTGTGAGCAAGTGAAGAATCTGCTTGTTTACATGATGTGATATGAAACATATTGAAATCTGTCTCAACCGTGTTACTTCCAGACTTGAAACACACAGTTTCTACAATACCAATGTCTCCAAAAAGTCTCTATATACCAATGTCCTAATGCAGCTATTGACTGTGGGTGAAGCCCTACTATATTCTTAGAAAGGAGAGTCCTTGGAGCTAAGACTCCACGCAATATAAGCACAATATTTGAAATGATTAAGGAAAATATAAAATATTATCTGAGGATGGCTTTCAGAGAAATATGGGCTAATCTGGACTTTTAAAATATAACAAATTCAAACTAAAATTATTTGATGATAGTGCCTCAAACAGTTTAATGGTTAAACACCTCTCACTGTGCATAATAATGTCAAACCTGTACCTGGCTGCTTCAATAACAATTTACAGTTTTAATCCAACTTCTTCACAAACAGAATTTTCCAGTATTCATTAATTATAAAAGAAAAACAAAAAAAGTTAACTACTGAGTATGGATTTTGCATTATGTATTCTGTTCATGTTTTCTGACTTCACTTGCTATGCTGGTCATGTTTCTCTGGACTCTCTGCTGTGTATTAGAACATGTAGAATATTTGGAATTGAATCTCTAGTTTGTCAAATATAATTTAGAGTTTGTTTATGGGGTCTCGTTTCAAAAGTCTAATTAAAGATGGTTCTGAAACATAAAATAAGCTGCAGCTAAAGAAAGAATGATTGGTGTCGGAGCAGTACTGCTGTCATTCATGGAGTCTGCTGATGTTTGAGACATCACCCCATCAATAATTTGTGTTTTTTACTTTTAATGTGCCCTTAATTAAAATGACTTTCTCATGCTTACCTGCTTAGATGACCTATAATTTCCCCAAGGTATGGAAAATATCTGAAATAACCTCAAAGTCAGTGAGTTAAATATCTGTATGGATGGACAGCATAGTTATTGGGATAATGAAGCCCATGTGATCCAGTAATCACAAATGCTAGACTATGACCTGGCACAGCCATGGCCTGATCATCTTGCCCTAATCAAACAGATCAAATATGTCTTCTTGATATTCACAGAAATGATGTTAGAGTGAATAGATGGGCGTGTTAATCATAATATCTCTAAATTTTAAAGAGCAATTTACAACATTTATCAGTGGATGTAGAGTCACCTAAGAGACAGGGTATATTATGGGTCCTTTTTACTAAAGGCTCATGATTCTAGGTAGGAGTGTCAAAGAGTAGACAGTGAACATCAAACAGTCTAGGGCATATAAGGGCTCAGAAAACTGATACTCTGTTCCTTTATCTGAAAAAACAAAATGAAGTCATCTAATCCTCAGGAATAATAACAATAAAAAAAAGCATTTAAGAACGTCTTAGACAGATACAGCCCTATAGATTCACCTAGTAAGTACTGTGCTTGTGACCAGTTGAGTTACTACTTAGAAAGCAGAGCCAATGGAATCGACAGCTACATTATTTGGTTCTAATGAACTCTCCTCTCTCATTTGAATGTGAGGTAGTTAACTTAACTCTGTACCACATTATGTGTGTATTCCTCACCCTGGTCAACTATCCTTAACACCTGCCAGAAAAAAATAAAGAAAGAAAGAAGTAAAGGTTAAATGTGGGACAGGATGTTGTCGCCTCGGGTCATAGAACTGATGAGAAGAAAACAAGAGGCAGCATAGAGCTCACAAAGTATGCCATCCATACCATTGCTCAAAAACAGAACTGATCTGGACACAAGAAATGCAAACGGGAAAAAAGAGGAGCTGGGACACACTTTACAGAATTTGCATAGCCTGCGCCAAAATACGAAAAAACGGGCAAGCTCTGAATAGCTGGGGGAAATTTAAACTATGAAGGATAGGATTCTACTAGTCCAAGGTGCTCATAATTACCCGTGGAACTGAGCTGACTAGAAATCCTAGAACAATGACTCTCAGTAGAGGCAGACATGAGCAGGGTCTCTGTATTTACTCAAGAGCACCCTGAAAGTGAGCCACTCTGTGTGAAGTAATTGTGTCCTATCCTGCTGCTATGTTAAAACCAAAACAAACGACAAAAAAGGAAATGTTAAGAATTGCTAAACAGGAAACAAAGGTTACTTTTGAATTCCAAATTAGCCAGAAAAATAGTGGGTTATCTGATGAAGGCAAATTAAAAAAAAAAAAAAAAATCATTAACCTAGTACGTTTTACTAGTCAGTAACAGTTAGAGATTTGATTCTCATTGTTTCAGTCAATAATTAGACTGCAGTACTACCTGAACATATTATGATGAAATGAATCCTGCAGTTATTTGCCTTATAAACAGATTTTAGTTATGGAGACATGACTTCAGGGGCAAATAACAATTAGTCTTGTGGTTATGTCAAGTTTATGCCTCTTACTACCCACTTACAGTACAGCGCCGCAAGTTGCTAATATCATTTCGTCTCTAGCATACTTTAGTTTTTTTCTTATTAATTTTGCCTGTTTGCCGTTAAAGATGACCAAAATACCCTTACTCACTCCCATATTCCCACCTCAGTCACAAAAAACAAACAAACAAACAAAAAAACACCCTGAGCAATAAAAGTAGTCGTTCATGAAGACAGAAACCTACTTTGCAGTTTTAATCTAGGCTAACCCATGCAAGCTAGTCAGCCACTGTATTAAACTGAGAGCTGATAACAACAAGAAATAACATTTTGGATGCATAAAAGAGGTAAAAATAAGTTAGCAAAGGAAGGGAAAATGACAGAAGCTTTAAAAGAATTTTGAATTTCTCAGATGAAGTCAGGTTAACTTAAAAGAGACTATTTCAGGGTCTTATTTGCATTTGGTGGCAAGAAACAGTTAATGATTATTCTAGAAGTAAATTCCTAGAGGAAGTCCCCTTGTCTGGAAGTGGTACTTCAAAGTATATACTTTAAATGGTCTTTGTCCTGCATTTGAATAGGGTACTCCAGGTACTGAGTTAGTTTGAATTTCACTCTTATTTTCAGTTTCCCTTCCTCAGTTGACCACCTTCACCAGTTTTCTCATTTCTCTGTTAGATCTGCTCTCCCTATCATTTTCATACCTACAGTTAACAATGATCTATGCACTGGGTAACTTTTCAATACCTTCTATTAATAAGGGGAAAGACTAACCTGCTGTAAATAAGTACCCCACAATACTGTGAGCAAATTTAAAAAGAAAAACAATTTATTCCCTTCTCACAAACAATCTCAAGGTTGGTCCTGATCCTAATTGTCATCCTGGGACTCAGTTTCTATGAATTTACAAATTCTGTGATCCCCTAGTATGTTGCATCTTATGGGAAAGAAAAGAGAAGTCCAGGCCACATTCAAAACTTTAAAGTTAAAGATGAGTCAGAAGTTTTATACATATATATATATATATATATATATATATATCGACTTATATCCCATTGGCCGACATTTAGTCAAATACCAAATCTAAATGCAAGGGAAGTCAAAGAAATACTGTATTTTTCTGAGAAGGCCTTGGCTTAGTCAGTTCAGGCAGCTATAACAAAGTACCATAGACTGAGTGGCTTATAAAAAATACAAATTTATTTCTTACCATTCTGGAGGCTAAAAGTCTTGAGCAGGGTGCCAGCATGGTTGAGTTCTGGTGAAAGTCCTCTTTTGGGTTGCAGGCTGCTGATTCCTCATTGGATCTTTACTTGCGGTAAGAGGATGACAGAGCTCTCTGGTGTCTCCTTTAAGGGTGTTAATATCATTCATGAGGGTACCACCTATATGATCTAATTAACTCTCAAAGACCTCACCCTCTATTATCACCATATGAGGGTTAAGATTTGAACACAGAACTTGGAGGAGGGGCACAAACATTTAGTCCATGGCAGTTATGTTTCTGGCTACAAATTTATTGCTATAGGTTAAGGTAGAAAGCATTCCTTGGCCAATAAGTAGTCCTTACAATATGTTTATTTATGTAGAGAGTGATATCTTAATGAGTTCTTCAAACCCATCATGCCTATGTAGTAGTCATCTATGACTGCAGTTAAAAAGACACTCTGGGACATGATGGCTTATAAAAACAAAGTTTGTTAACTAGCAATTTCGAGCATTAGGCATTCAGAGACTGGATGGTTCTGACTCCAGGCTTCTCATGAGGTTGCTAAAACCTTTACTCAGGTAGCATATGCTTCTAGGTTGACACACTTGCATGGCAGTTGGCTGGAGTTCTCAGTTCATTACTGGCTGTGGCTAGAAATCTCAGTTCCTGTCAACATGAGCCTCTCCACAGAGATTCCTGAGTGTCCTCAACACATGGAAGCTGGTTTCCTTAGAGTGAATGTGTGAAGGGGAGAGGGATAGATAGGAGAAGAAGAAGACAAAGAACAAAGAAAAAAAGAAGAAGAAGAAGCAGAAAGAAAAAAGAGGAGAAGCAGTGAAGGAAGAGGAGAAACAGCCTAAGATAAAAGCCATGGTCTTTTATAACCTAATCTCAGAAGAATCTTCACTTCTGCCATATGCTATCGGTCACAGAGGCTAACCTTGTGGGGTACAAGTTGGAAGAGGACTATACAAGATTAGAGAAAGAGGTGGGGCACAGTGTAATCCCAGCACTTTGGGAGGCCGAGGCAGGCAGATCACAAGGTCAGGAGGTCCAGATCAGCCTGGTCAGTATGGTAAAATGCCATCTCGATGAAAAATACAAAAAAATTAGCCAGGCATGGTGGCGTGTGCCTGTAGTCCCAGCTACTTAGGAGGCTGGGGCAGGAGAATTGCTTGAACCCAGCAGGCAGAGGTTGCAGTGAGCTGAGATTGCCCCATTGCACTCCAGCCTGGGCAACAAGAGTGAGACTCCGTTTCAAAAAAAAGGTTAGAGAAAGCAGAAGATAGCATTATTGGGGGCCATCTCGGAGGCTGACTACTACAACTCCCAACATTATGATCTTTCTCTTCAGAGGCTAAGATTAAGGATTCATGAAATAATTTTTAAATGCAAGATATTCAAGATATTAATGTTACTAGAAAACAAGAATATTGGTGTTTAGTTAAATTTAAAACATGGGGGGAAATCAGAATATTGAGTCTATTTATCACATAGGTAGAACTGTCACAGTCCTTTGTCACCAGTGAAATATTTGTTCTTCTTCAACAATGTTTCATATTCTTTGTCTTTTCTTGATTCCACTCCTCCAAATGCTAAATCTCATCTCCTTAGTCTTCTTTGGAGCCAATGACTGAGATGCAATAAATTAATTTTTTCGAAGTCATTAATGGGTTCCTTTTCTAGGAAAAAAAAGTGCTTTCCCTTGAACGGGCTATTTTGAAGTAGTTATTTAAAATTAAACAAAAATCCAAGCAGGGCAAGTTATTTTTTAAAGTTTATTTTATAATTTATTTCATTTCATTGATGGATCTTTTAGCACCACTTATTTCACAGCAGTCTAAGCAGATTATTGTAAGCTTTGTCATGTTAGAGGATCACTTTGGAGCATGACTTACACTTTTCTAATCAGGACACAGGAGGTAGTATTGTTTCTAAGAAAACAGAACTGAATATCAGCAGATTCGAGTTCTACTCCTAACTGTACCATGAACCAACTCTGATTAGATTGCAATTAAGTCATTTAACCTTTTGGGGCCTCAGTTTCCTCATCTCTAACTGATGACTAAAGTACAGCTATACCTTAGGATGACTTATGCACCTGAATTTCTCTTAATTGATTTAGGTTTTGGCCACCGAACAACTATTTCATCAATGTCAAAATGTGCTAAGAGATAGATTTCTGTTATATGAATGAACACAATGCAGAATGCCAACAAATCAAGTCATACCAAAATCATGTCTAAGTCCAAGATTATTTAAAACCCTTATACTCTGTAACCTTTTCCTGACCAGCTTGATTGCAGAACCTACAGGGAACTAATAAAACTGAATCTGAATAGAATGCAAGTTCTTAATGATTAATAATAAACAGAGTGATCCAGGCCCAGAGGAGCCAGGCCACTCATTACGCTGAAGCAGAGTCAGAGAAATGTATTGCCTATTCTCTGTTTTCTTGAATTTATGACTGTGACTACATTATTCTATCCTCTAACAAACTTGAAGAAAACTATACACAGGTTTTTTTTTTTTTTTTTCTACTTAAACTGCCTTCCAAATACTTGATATTAAACTTGATGTTAAAATAGAAAGAGATTAAAACCAGACTGAATTTAGCTCACTGGTTTCGCCTCCCAAGGATATTTCTTGTCTTGTCTGTTTGCTTTGCACTCGCCTCTTTTCCATCTGCCCACAAATGTTCTTCATACTTAGAGTAGCCGCCATTTCCTCTAAAGACTTTGTACTCTGTAATGGCCTCTCTATGACCCTGGGTCCCATCTACCTCTCCAATATGTTTTGAATTCGAACCCTAAAGTCAATTACCTCTGCCTCTTTCATATTGGTTGCTAGCCTTTTAGTTTCTTTATCTCTTCTGCTGTAAATTATTTATGCTTGTAATTCCATTATCTTGAATTGTTAAGGTTCTTCGGGATACCTGTTTATATTAAAGATGCTCTGTCAAATCAAAATGCGTGGCACAGCTTGCCTGTTCAGATGCAAATGCTCTTGTGGAATTGCTTTATGCCCTGCAGCTGAACTGGCATTGTTTCAAGATTGCATTTTGGAGGCTTTATAAATTATTCTGAGAAGGAGGATGGACAGGAGAAGCAGGAGATCTGGGTTCTAGTCCAAGCTTTTCTATCACAGAACACTTTAGTGTAGTTTTTCATCTCAGATTCACTTAAACACTTACTAAATACATATCATGAGTCAGTTCCTGTACTTAACTCAGGATAGTAAGATAAACATGAATGGTTCCTTACCCTGGTGAGACACAAATGAAGAAAAAATGGCAATGCTATTCAAAAGGGCAGTGATTCAGTCTTCTACCAAGTGCTAGAGTAGCACAAGGAAAAAACAGACTTACTTATCTGCAGTGAAAAAATTTTCCAAGACTACATCACAAATAAACTGAGATGCTGAAATCAGAAGAAATTTTCCAAAAAAAAAAAAAGGAGTCAGATAAGATAGGGCAACATGTGCATGGAATTAGAAAAGCAAGTGACAATTTCTTGTTAAATTGAAATCATATAGGTGGCTCCTCCCACAATCAATTCCAGTAAAACTAAAGAGAAAAAGAGAAGTATGAATTTGAGGAACTATATGAAAGAAAGGAAAAGAAGAAAGAAGGAAGGAAGGAAGGAAGGAAGGAAGGAAGGAAGGAAGGAAGGAAGGAGGGAGGGA
>NW_016824336.1:494812-519411 GCF_001698545.2 Rhinopithecus bieti
GAAGGAGAAGAAAGGGAGGAAGGAAGGGAGGAGAGGGAGAGAGAAAGACAGAAGAAAGAGAGGCAGAGAAAGAAGAGAGAAAGAAAGAGAAAGAGAGAAAGAGAGTGAGAGAAAGAAAGAAAGAGAAAGAAAGAGAGAGAGAAAGAAAGAGAGAAAGAAAGAAAGAATGAAAGAAAGAAAAAGAAAGCAAGGAAAGAAAGAGACAGATGGCTGTCTTGAATTTGTATGCATTTTAGAGATGAGGTGGGTAGTGGGTGGCTGCAGGTGAGGTCTGAAGGAAACAGTAGAGGGCTTTGGAGGTGTTATTAAGTTCAGCTTTTACCACTTCCCGGGGATACCTTAAAAGAACCAGTGCAGGCCCTTCTTCCACACAGAGGTCATTAGCAAAATCCCGGGTTTGGAGTGGGTAGAATTAGGGCTTTGCAAAGGCCTACTGAGAAATCAATGTCAGCCACTCATGGTGTCGCCCTTTCCACTCCCTCCCTTCCAAACACAGCCTGTATCAAGAAAGCTTTCAGGTTTTAAGGAGGTCAGGTAGATTGTGACCTATTTACCTCCTGCCAATAGTCTGTTTCTAAGGAGTTTAAGGTGAGCCCTTGACCACAGGGTTTTTTCTGCAGGTGCCTATGCTATGCTTTCCTGTAGTTCATTTCCTTCCCTATCTTTCCACTCATCTAGAGGTACCTAAATTTTTGGCTGAATTTCTGCCCTTCGCTGCCACACCTTAGAAGACACAGGATTGGATACAGAAAGGGAGTTCATTTATGTAAGATCACAGGCTAGTAAGTAGCAGGGATGGGCAACAGACCAGCAGATCTGATTCCAAGACCTTATGTTATTCTACATGTATGTCACGTATTAATGTGTATACCCATCATGACATGCAGAAAATGACTACATGTACAGCATCTTACACACTTAAACTAAAGCACAGTCCCAGATAAATGATGGTCTGAGCTGTGTACTGACCATTTGGGCACATTTAAACATGATGGTGTTTGTTCCTGGTTGGCAGAGGGGTGGGGGGACAGGGGCCAATGTGCGGGCTTGTCACTGCAGGCCAGAAGAGGATATGAGTAGCTACACTAGAGCTGAAATCTGGCCTCTGGTCTTGGAAAAAATCAGCATATCTGAAATTCTCAGAGTAGGTATATAAGGAAGAAATTAAGCTTAATGAAGGGTCTAGGCACATAAGTCTATTCCAGAAGCACTGAGAAAGCACTAATTTGAATTTAAGAAAGTGCAGTGTTGCCCATCTCCCCTTTCTAGAAGATAGGGAATTTGGAGTTAGACACTGTAATTCTGGCTAAAATCCTCAGAATGAACCATGGGCTTATATAAAAAGAAAAGGTGATTTGGAGCATGTGATAGACAAAACAATATTCAATTTAACAGTAGGGTAGCCTTGATAAATAGAAAATTATCCATATTGCTGGGTGCTTCTGGACCCAGGGAAGAGAGCACAAGTGGCTACAAAGAAGAGCTGAGATGAAGTAAGAGAGATTGGCAAGTTTTACAACTTGAGGCAATGGATGCAGTAAGAGAAACCATTTTATGGAAACTTTGTTGCTGAACTTGTGGCCATGGAAATGACCATTTTGGTAAAGAATCAGTCCAAACACATACAAATTAATTTTTTTTCTGGCCAGTTTTCTCTATTAATTGACTTCATGAAATCTACTCTTTTGTTTTTTGGAAAATTCTTCTTAGTTTTTTTCAGTGTATACTCTGGCTCTACTTTCACTCAAATGCTTTTGACTTCAGTTATTTGTGATTTTTCTCTTCCACAATGGCACAAATGAAGTCTCTTTTATTAAAATAATTACTTATCTGAATTTAAGATACACTTTACATGATATACCCATGACTTGTCAGGCTATAAAATTCTGAAAAATAAATAAACAGTAGTCTTGTTATTAATTATATCTTATATTTATATAACACTCTACAGCATATAAAATATTTTGTGTATATAATGAATATAAAACTCAATAAAACCTTATTTTTAAGTAAACTTTATGAAATACATTTTATAATTCAGGATATTAAGCTTCCAAGAGTTTTGCAATTTAAGAGGCTAAGCTTCAGAGAGTTTCAGATGGAGGTTACATAAAAATAACATTTTAGTGAACTCATACTAATATCTAACAATCATTCTGTTTCTTATAAGAAGTATGCAATGTAAGCCATCTCAGGGCAGGAGATCTGACTTATTATTTTGTATACCATTGTTGCCTAGAGTATTTTCTGGTACTTAGAGTTAAATATTTGTGGGGTAAATTATTGTTTAATACTATTGTTAGTGCATAGATGAAAACTTACCTTTTGACTATAAATCTGCCTCAGTTCTTCTAAGAAAGCAATGCAGAACAACAAAGTCATCAAAAAACGTATTGATTATAAAGAAAGCAAATTGTCTTACTGTTTTCTACCCACCATGGCCCTTACATAATCAATTAAGCTTCAGATGAGAAAAACTCCAGGATTCACTTAGCCAGGGCCACTTCATAGGGAGCCACCCACCTCAACAAAAGCTAGACAGAACATACTTAAACAGTAATTCTGAAAGAAACTCATTTCCAAACACTTGAGCCCATGCCATAGGATGAAGATAAAGGAAAAAACATGTAGAGTGTAGAAGACAAGTTTCCTTTAGGTGCCAAATGACCCATAGTCATTTCTCTTTATTTTCTTCCATAAATCAGCCACTTGGACTGTTCTCTGTTGCTCAAATATGTACTTCAGTGTTTGTATTTCTATTTATACTCTTCACCCTTCTTGGAATGCTGTTTCTCTGCTATCTTTCCTCTGTTTACCACAACCTTCCCTTTCCTTACTCTTTGTTAAAGTTCGTGACAGATTTTCTCAATGAAAAGAAGCCCATTTTTTCCTGCACACTTTCATGGTTCTTGTATATTACAGAACTTATCAGAGTATATTTTATATTGCAATTGTTTGCATCACTCTCTGCCCTACTAGAAGACAGTGAGTTGAGGGTAGGAGCTATCTCTTTTTATGTTTTTAGACTTTAAGTGGACATCATGGTATCCGATCTCTAGCAAAGCCTCAACAATTGCTAGATTCAATGAAAATAAATGCCGAGAGACACTCCGGCTCAGGGAAGTCCTTGTGTTTTGTTTTGTTCTTGTTTTTGTTTTCTAAAGTGCAATCCTTGCACAAAGCTAGCCCTTGTTCTCGAGAAAACCTCATGAAAGCTGCAGCTTGGTTAAAGGGGCTGCTCAAGGAGAATGCCGACTTTTAACCTCTACCACATCCATCCTTTCATGGAAGACTGTACTTTTGCAAAGGCAGCAGGCCAAAAGGAGGAATGAGAGACTGTAATTTGTGAGGTATCTGCTTTGTCTTAGGTGTTGTTCTCAGGGTAGTTCAGTAGAGGCATCTTGGAAAAACTTGAACAAAACTTAAGGGGTGGGCTAGGGAAAGAGGCAGGAGCTCACACTTAAAGGGATCACATGTAGCACAAACGACTGGTAGAGCTCCAACACCCGTACGGTGACCAGGGGGAAACCTGTGAATCGGCTCTGAGTTCTCAGGCAAAAAGGAACTAAGAGAAAACAAGGTAAGTTATGCCTGAAGCACGGATTGGGAGTTACTTCTTTTAAGGATTTATGGTGGTGGAGAAGTCTGGGACATAGAAAAATTGGAAATCAGGCAAGACCTTTATAAAAAAAATAGGCAATAAGATTCAGGGTTAAACTTAGCAAATAATAACAAATCACAATAAGATACATCTAAGAAATAATTAATTAACAAAAATAGGTCATTAAAATCAACATGAAAAATAACTTAAACAGTTGGGTGCAGTGGCTCGAGCCTGTAATCTCAGCACTTTGGATGGCCAAGGTGGGTGGATCAGTTGAGGCCAGGAATTCACGAACAGCCTGACCAACATGGCAAAACTCTGTCTCTACTAAAAAATACAAAACAGTTAGCCAGGTGTGGTGGTAGGTGCCTGTAATCCTTTCTCAGGTGGCTGAGGCTCAAGAATGACTTGAACCCAGATGGCAGAGGTTGCAGTGAGCTGAGATCACGCCACTGGACTCCAACCTGGACTCTGTCTCACAATAATAATAATAACTTAAACGTCTGTTTATAGTTAAGATCATAACAGACAACTGTTTTTAACATTTTCAACTGTTGGACATTGAATATTTGAATTTTTTTTTGTTTATTATTGGCTCATTATCCAAGATCTATGTCATCTATGATCAAGCCAGACATAAATCAAATTTTGAATCAGAAAATGTCAAACTTTTGTGTCCCTGTTAATAGGGAGTTTCTTTATTATTTTAATCTCATGCACTTTTTAAAAACAGAATTGTATTAATTTTGATCCCTAGGGAAAGCACCTGTATCTAGTTTCTCTATTGTAGATTATTCCCCCCCAAAATTTATGTATCTTAATTTAACCAGATGCATTCAGTAACGATTCATTATTTTCTTTCACATTTCACATACAATCTATCAGAAAATCTAGCCATATTTATCTAAAAAAAAAATCCCTCACCTTTTTACTACTTCTCAGAATCACCCTGACAGACTGTCTGATCCAAGCTTCCATTGGCTCTCACCTGACTTATTAGAAAAGCTTCTAACTCTTCAGCCTAGCTCCATCTCATCCCCAGACCAATGCTGATTATTCTTAAAACCACAGCTAGAGCTAGCCTAGCAAAATGTAGTTAGGTAATGGCACTTATTTTTCCTAAATCTAGACCCTTTCTTAGAGCTATATTCAATTTGCATTTTATTTCTTTTTCTGGCATTTGATTGTCTGTTTAGCAATAGTATGTGTTGGCTTTAGAGGAGAAAATAATTTTCGCTTGTGTACATAAATGGCATATCAACTCATCCTTTATAGATGTGAAGTATATTTTACTTCCAGCATATATAGAGACTGAGAAGTTCTTATTTATGCAAATAAGCTACTTCAAATACATAATACATAAGACACTGACCCCAATTCATCACTGATATGTTTTTAATGTAGAAAACATAGAATCATGCTAATGCTACTTCTTAATTCCTTTTACGAGTCATATTTCTTTCCTGACATTAGCCATATTTATTCACAGTGATGACAGTTTCATTTAATTCAAGCAATCTACAATACCTAAAATAAGAACCTATTTTTAAAACCTCTTCCTAATTTTTTTAAGATTAAATGCTGTTAATATTCCAGAGGCAATAGAAATTATTACGGTGAGTACACAAAATAAATCATCTAGCTTACATCTTTCCCAATTAAAAAATAGTAATTCTATTGCATTTTATATGAAGGATAATTATGACATTTTCAGATGTCCTGATGTTGATATCAACAACTTATATTTTCAGATATTTTTAATAGATTTTGTGAAGTTATCCCAATACTAAAGTCAGCCTAAAAGAATGTCATTGAAATTAATAACTGAATTTCACCATAATGAATGCACGAATGTCCTTATGTGAATTTGTGTATCAGATATTTTCCAGCATGGCATCTGAGTAGATTTGTCTGAAGGGAGATTTGTTTCAGACTAATGAGTCCAAGTTCAGAGGCACACTCAAGTTGGAATCCTAGGTCTCAGAGGGCAATCTAAAGCCACTAGACCCCTTCCTGGTCTCAGTCTAAGTCATATCCCTACCTGACATCATTTACTTCCTACCTCCCTCACAGTGGTTATCTTTTCTAATATACAGACTCTACTACTTCTCCACTGTGAAATTCATGCCAATACATCCATCCAGGAGCTCTTCTATATGTCTGTAAGCATTTTGCCACAATTTTTTGTCAGCCCACATTGTGAGCATCATTATTTACCCTGTTTTCACCCTGAGCTTCAGTCACACCCGTTTACCACTTCTCAAGTATGCAGTGTGTGTTTTCATATCTTTGTTGATGAGATTTTGTTTGTCTAAAATGCCTTCCTGCGCCTCAAAAATCCTCAATCTGTTTTTTGCATTTTTTAAATGCCATGTTTGTTAATGAAAAATTCAGATCAAGCTGCCTTAAATCTTTTATTTTTTGAACAAGGTGAAATTGTAAATAAATAAAACGCAGAACAGTTGAAACAAGAAAATAAATCATCCATTCCCATCATCTAGATGTGTAAGGAAATGTTAACAGTGGTTGTTGCTTTCATCTTCCCCCTTCTCTGAGTAAATTTGTTCTTCACACAGTTATTACAATATACTGTATATTTTATTTTTGTTTTCTTGTAACATTAGCTTGGGTATTTCTCTGTGCTATCATGAGGACTTTGAAAACATTGTCTTATGATTTCATTTCCTCCACTGAGTGTCCAAACATGCTTACAGAGATCTCGGAGCCTTAAGTGTATTCCCATTTTCCTGTACATCTTCTTCTTCCCATGGGGAGGCTTGCTTATGCTCCCTTGGTATCCTTTAAAGAGAAAATCTGAACTCTAAATTATCTGTGCCCTACAGTTCTTAGCTATAGCCCTGACTGTGGAGCTGTTACAAATAAATTACAAAGGTACAATGAAGAGTGCCCCTATATCCCTCATTCAGTTTCCTTTACTCAACCACTTACATCACAATAGGGTATTTATTTACTTTATTATTTATTAAACTTGGTTAAATGTCCATTCTTTCTTTTTTATATTTTTTTAAAAATAATTTTTATTGTGTATAAGGTATACAACATTATGGGATACATATAGATAGTGAAAAAGTTACCATAGTAAAGCAAATTAATATATCCATCATCTTACATTGTTACCCATTTGTGTGTGTGCATGTGTATGTGTGTGTGTGTGTGTGTGTGGCAAGAGTAGCTAAGTCTACTCATTTAGCATGAATCTCATATTTACAATCTAATTACCTATAGCCCTCATGTTGTACCTTGGATCTCTAGACTTGTTCATCCTACATATCTGCTACTTTACATTCTCTTATCTACATCTCCAATTCTGCTCTCCCCACCCTCACAGGAGTAACTATTATTTTGTTTTCTATGTATATTTGATTTTTTTTTTTTTAGATTTCACATATTAGTGAGATCATGTAACATTTTTCTTTCTGTGTCTGGTTTATTTCACTAAGAATAATGTCCTCCAACCTTATCCATGTTGTGAGAATGGCAAGATCTCATTCTTTTCTGGGGGCTGTATAATATTTCATTGAATATAGGTACCACAGTTTCTTTATCCATTTGTTCCTCAATGGACATGTAGGTTGTTTATCTTGGTTATTGTGAATAATGCCACAATGAACATGGGAGTGTGCAGATATCATTACAAAGTGGTGATTTCATTTGCTTTGAGTATGTGTGGAGAAGAAAGATTGCTGGGTCATATGATAATTCTGTTTTTAATCTCTTTAGAAACCTCCATACTATTTTCATAATGGGTGTACCAATCTACATTCCTACCAACACAGTACAAGAGTTCTCTTTTCTCCACAACCTAGTCAACATTTGTTATATTTTGACTTTTTTTTCTTCTCCTTCTTTCCCCTCTCACTCTTGACTTCTTGATATTAGCCATCCTAACAGGTGTGAGGTAGCGTCTCATATGCATTAGATTTGTAATGTCCATTCTTTCTATCAATGTTTTTTTGTTGTTGCTATTTGTTTGTTTCAAAATGGAATCCAGGATCTCACATGAATTCAGTGGTCCTGTCTCTGTAGTTTCCTCCCATTTGTAACAATTCATCACTCTTTCTTCTCTTTCATAACATCTTTTCGTGTTTCTTCTTTAATATTTTTCAACTCACTTTTGAAGGGTCAGCTAGTATGCTGAATGTCCTTCAATTTGAAATTGCCTAACATTTTCTTAAGATGAGTTTTAAAGCTATGCATTAGTGGGAAGGACACAACAGAACTGATGTGCACTGCGCATCATTTCAGAGGGTACGTGATGTTGTGTTTTACTGGCAATATGAACCCCAAGCAGTTGACTAAGGTGAAGGCTGCCAGGGTTCTCCACCCTAAACTACTTTTTACCTTTGTAATTACTAAATATTTTGGGGAACATACTTTGAGGTTATGCAAACATTCTGTTTCTGCTGAAACTTTCACCTACTTATCTTAGCATTTATTGGTGGATCTTGTCCAGGAATTTATTACTGTGATGTATTAATGGTGATTTTCTATTTCCCTCACTATTTATATATTTATTAATTGAAATTTATTGCAAGAAACACTTAGCACATCTCCCTGTCCACTTTTTTTTTTTTTTTTTTTTTTTTTTGAGTCAGAGTCTCACTGTGTCACCCAGGCTAGGGTGCAGTGACATGATCTCAGCTCACTGCACTCTCTGCCTCCCAGGTTTCACCAATTCTCCTGCCTCAGTCTCCTGAGTAGCTGAGATTACAGGCATCTGCCACCAGAGCTGGCTAATTTTTCTCTTTTTAGTGGAGACAGAGCTTCACCATGTTGGCCAGGCTGGTCTTGAACTCCTGACCTCAGGTAATCCACTTACCTTGACCTCCCAAAGTGCTGGGATTATAGGCATGAGCCACTGCACCCAGTCACCCTGTCTACTTTTATTTATTTGTTTATTAAATATTTATTCATATAAGTATGAACTTATGGATTTTTTTTTTCTTTTTTTTTTTTTTTTTTTTTTTTTTTTTTTTTTTAGTACATTCTTACTTTCTGGCACTGCCAGAAGCTCCAGGCTTGTCTTTATTTTCCCTGCCCAAGCCCCAGAATCAGCCAGTTTACTAAGGAGCTCTGATTCATTGTTGTTGAGGATGGTATCAGAAGCCAAGATCTAGGTGCTGGCTGTGCTCATTGCTAATGGATGTCACTGCTTCTAGTCACTGTCAGTGGATAGCGCTACATTTTTGAAGCACAGGAAGGCATTTTAGAGAAACAGAAATGCTTCCACAAAGACTTTCATATGTATGTATATGCACACGTAAACTCATGCATATACACGTTTACATTTATTACCTGTATCTCTTTATCTTTCTGTGTGTGTATGTTTTCATGCAGTCTATACTGATACCTTAAGCTCCAGTCTAAAAACACAGGTTTTATTCTAGTTCCTACTTTTTCCTTCATTGTAGATGCTTTCTCCAGCAGTGAGAAACATTACTTTCATTATTTACAATTTATTTATTCAACACCAGTATATGAATAAAATGGTTCTGGAATTCCTAACCCATATCCCTGTGAGAAAACAATGTATCCACTAGGACACGATGTTTATGGTCAGTTCTCTTTGTTTTAGCCTCACAGTATCCTTCCTGATTCATGTTTGCAACTCATGGCTCACATCTTCTGTGAGACCTCCTCCCATCAATGACTCCTCTACCTGGGTTTCCATGGAGATGAGACCACAATTTTATAAGTTCCTGTTGACCCCTGGGATATAGAGAGACGAAAGACCCATCTCTGCCCTCAAGGGGTTTGTTGCCTCAAAACTGGTGTTGTCTTTCTGTTTGCTCACAATACTGGATCATGTGGTCATAACATGGTATCTAGAATTAGAATGATTTTCACAAATATTATGTCAATAAGTAAATGAGTGAATGTATATTCTTCTTCTTCTTTTTTTTTTTTTTTTTTTTTTTTTTTTTAGAGAGAGTCTCGCTCTGTCACCCAGGCTGAAGTACAGTGGCACAATCTCGGCTCACTGCAAGCTCCACCTCCAGGGTTCATGCCATTCTCCTGCCTTAGCCGTCCGAGTAGCTGGGACTACAGGCACCCACCACCACGCCCGGCTAATTTTTTGTATTTTTAGTAGAGATGGGGTTTCACTGTGTTAGCCAGGATGGTCTCGATCTCCTGACCTTGTGATCTGCCCGTCTTGGCTTCCCAAAGTGCTAGGATTACAGGCGTGAGCCACTGCACCCGGCCCGAGTGAATATATATTCTATGTAAACAAGAGAAAGAAAGGGGTCTGGAAAGTCATATAGGGGCTGAAGACACAGAATCATTCGATGGTTAGGAGTCCTGACTTTGGAGTTGCAAATACTCAGGTTTGAATTCCAATTCTGCCACGTACTGCTAGCTGTGAGAACTTAGCTGCATGTGATTATTAGAAAGAATTACAAGTATAAGATAGCACTGAAAAGAATACATTGGTGCAATCAAATTGCACAGTGTGTTTTAGAAAACCCAGCAAATGTTAGTGCTAGCAAAATCTATGACAATCTAGTGGTTATATGGGAGATTAAGATATTCCCATCATTCAGAGATACAAACACAATGTTAAAATAATTTAGGTCTATACACACAGACATTTAGGTTTAATTCACTTGGTATCATTAAATTTGAGTATTGTTCATGAGCTTGTTTCTTCCTTAAGAAGATAAAGTAGAATTATTTAAATTCCTTTTCCCATTCTAGCCAACCTTCAACCCCACAGTGATTTTAGACTGTTGCTGGTTATGGCTGATATGCAAATTACATTTGTGAAGGGGCAATTAGCAGAGCCCCTTAGAAGACATCAATTATTGTGCTCTCTTTTATTTTGTATTTCTCTCTCCCTGTACTTGGGCTTAAACTTGCAAACCCTTCTCTGAGTAGATAAAAAGCACCTGCTTCAGCTACAGGTATTTTCAAGTTTTAGTGATTCGTCTGAGTAGATATCAATGAAATATTCCATGAGGTGTTCTAACTTGATAAAACTTGACTAACCAGATAAAACTTGATGGTGCTATATGTTTCTTCTTATATGATTATGATGCTTGCTGAAGATGAACTTTGCAGAATTAGGAATAATAATACAAAGGCTATGAGTTCTTTCCTCAATATGGATCTATTTCCACAGCTCTCTGTTTTTTCCATCATTCCTAATCATAGTGTCATAAACCTTGACTTGCTAGATATAGTCAGACAGAACAAAAACTATAGATTCTCCAGTAGTGTCTATTCCACAGAAGCAAGCACACTGAGGACATACTTGAAGTCTATGAATCCCATGAGGCCCTGCACAACTAACCATCCTTTTCATTCTGAGGTGAGGGTTAGCTGTGAATACATTTCGTTGAAGGAAACTTTAAGAATCTATAATGATGAAGCTCTGATTTTCATAATTGCACAGTAATCTAAATAAATAAAGGAAAATTATTTACAGAGAGGACATATGCAAAACGGTGAAGAAATATAAGAGGACTCCTTGTGACCGTGCAGAGACCAACAGCTAGTAGCACCAATAAACTGGGGGAAAAATATTCTGTTTTGCTTATTGCTGTAGCCTTTGTGGCTAGTATATGGTAAATGTACAATAAATAATAGCTGAATTAGTTAGTAAATACATGAAATAATGAATAATTGAGTAACAGTGTATACATATTTTACCTCCTTAGTTTTTTCCTCATTGATCTTACCAATTTTTAAAATTCCTTCTTCTATTCCTACATCTCATCTTTGCCCTCCTCCTTTCTCTCCCCTGTTCTTTCTCTTCTATTTCCTTCTCCTTCTCCTCCTTCTATTTCTCATCTGTCTTCTCCTTCATAGAAATATCTTGTATGTTCAGGTACCCTTGGAGTTTCACCCTAAAACACTTACCAATTTTTTTTTTTTTTAGAAGGAGTCTCACTTTGTCGCCAGGCTGGAGTGCAGTAGCGCAATCTCGGCTCACTGCAACCTCCGCCTCTCGGGTTCAAGCAATTCTCCTGCCTTGGCCTCCTGAGTAGCTGGGACTACAGGCATACGCCACCATGCCCAGCTAATTTTTGTATTTTTGGTAGAGATGGGGTTTCACCATGTTGGCCTGGATGGTCTCGATCTCTTGACTTCGTGATCTGCCTGCCTTGGCCTTCCAAAGATTTTCCTAATTTTTGTTTAATTCAGGGCTTCCTCTAAATAGAATTCTTATGGAGTCAATTTTTTATATCTCTTACACAGCAATTATTTATTGAGCGCCAGCTTTATTAGTGCTGTACTAGCAAGCATTGATAGCAGGAGGCCTGTAGCAGACATAATTGCTATTCAATATGGTGGGAAAAGGAGATATTAATCAAATTATAAATTATGTATTTGGATCATTATTAGAAGCAGAGATTAGTACAATGACGAAAAGTGATAAGAAACCATGAAAGGATACTACAGAAGGAAAGATGTAGTCTAGAGATTCACAGAGGGCTTTCCTCGGCAGTGAATCTGAGTAAAGAAATGAAGAAATATAAGAAGTTTATGAAGCCAAGAGAGACTGAAAGTCTGCTTGAAGTAAAGGAAACAGCACATGCAAGGTGTTGATTTAGAAGGAAACATGGCAGACTGTAAAAATTAAAATACTGGTGGTAACTGAAGTACTGTGAACAAGTTAGACAAGGGTAAGGTCATACACAATTATAAAATCATGTAAAATCAGATTACATATTTTAACTTTCTTATCAGTAAAACAGAAAGCCATGTAAAAGTCTTGACTGTTGACTTTTAAATTAAACTATCCCTTCAGCTGCAATGCGGTGTAGAGAACAGATAAGAAGGCACCATAAATAGGTATATAGAGACCAAGTAAGAAACTTTTGCAGTTATACAGGTGAAAAACAATGGCAGCTGATGACTGCAGAGATCAAAAGAATGGACAGATTTCAGCAATCATTCAGAAGAGAAATAAACATGACTAAATGAGAATTGTACTTCTAGGATGGCTGTTTTCTGGGCACTGTGTTATTCAGAGAACATAGAGTTGTTTAGAGTAGCTGCCCTGAAGGAGTAGTGATCTTCAGCTGAAGGACGTGCCTCCTCAAAAGTGCAATACAATCCCTGGTATCCCATAAATAGTACAGTGTTTCTCTGTTTTTCCAGCATAATATAAGCCACTATTTAAAATGTATAAAATATGTAAAATTAATACAGTGACTAAGCTCAGACTAAGAGTTAAAATACTGTAAAAAAAAAAAAAAAAAAAGAAAAGGAGAACATGCTAGAGCATTTCATTACAAAAATAAAAAAACAATTTATTTTTTCCATGCTACTAGGGAGAAGCTTTTAGATTTTTTGGTTTTTCTTTTAAAACAATGTGGGTATGAACATTTATTTCTATATCTCTCAACATGCTTATGTGAGGGTTTCTTAATATTTACACTTCAGCAGTACAAAGGAGTGCTTTACATCTTCCCCTAACGTTGGAATTGGCATAAGTTGAAAAAAAAAAGCAAACTGTAAATCTAATAAAATAAAATTGTGTTCCATGTAATATTTTATTTTTATGAATAATTTGATTATTTTGCATTACCATCATTACTGTTAAAGTTCTGAATCTTGACAACTGTTTATTAGTTAATCACGTTTCTTCCATAAATTGCTTGTTTGTATCTTTTGTGTACTTTCTATTGGGTTGTATGTGTGTGTTGGTGAGTCTGATTGATTGGTAGACTGTATTATATATAGCCTGAATTTTGTCTTTCTCGTACCAGTAAGTGGTAAATATTTTCTCCCTGTTCTGGTTGTCTTTTCATATTTTCTGTTATATTTGGGGTTTTTTTTTTAATTAACATTAAATGTGATCAGTTTTATTTTATACTAAGTGCCTTTCATCTCTTTTGTGAGAAATTCTTTCATTTCCCAAATATATATTGATATTCTCTCATATTTTGAAGTTTATTTTTGTATTTATTAATTAATGCACTTGGAATTTTCTTTATATGTTGAGGACGACTTAATTTTTTTTTATGTGGAAGCCAATTATATTAGCAGTGCTTGTTAAACAATCTTCTTTCTCTGGTCTTCTACATTGCCACCTAATTTACACATTAAGATTTAGGCGTGCAAAATGTTTCTGGATTTGACTTTGTTACATGGGTTTGTATCTGTCATTTTCCTTCATTTTAATTTCTATCATTTAATGATACATCTTGATCTCAAAGTAGGACACACACACCTTGCTCTTATTCAAAATCACTTTATTATTGGCACTTTAATTATCTACATGTCACTTAGAACTAGGTTTTCAGTTTTCTTTGGTTGTAATAGTATTATATTTATAGAGAATTTAGAAATAATTGACATTTCTAAAATATAATCACCCTCCTCATGAATGTAGGGCATTGTTCTTTTATCTTAATCCTTTTTCAGTAGTATTAATTTTCTTCATAATTCCATTCAGGTTTATGTTAGTTTCACATTTATTTTAACTTTAGATCTTTTAAAATATAATTTTACTTTCTAATTACATGTTTAATATGGGTAAAGTCTCTTATTGGTTTAAACGTAGAAGAAATAATTATCATGCTTACAGATAGTAATATTAGACTTCCTATTTTTCTAATCTTCATATATTTCATTCATTTTTTGTGCTTCAGTTCACTTAAGGAACATCTAGGAAAGTACAAGTTAAAAAGAACATTAATATTGGCAATTATTATCTTATTCCTGATTCTTAACATAAAGTCTTTAAGATTTTACCATAAAGATAAAAATTGCTGGTTCATTTTGTATTTCATCAGGCTGAGTATATTTTCTTCTAATTAAATTTTAAAGATGTATACATATATATATATATAACTATGCTAAATAAATGATACCCATTTTTCTGCATTTTATAATGATAATATGCTTCTTTTCTACTGTGTGCAAATAAGTTAAAAATATATGGATATATACATATACATGTACAGTCATAGGCCCTCATGGATTTGATTTGATGATTATAAATTTAGGATTTTCTGTGTGTGTGTGTGTGTATGTGTGTATATATATATAAAACTTTTTATTTTTTTGAGATGGAGTCTCACTTTGTTGCCCAGGCTGGAGTGCAGAAGTGTGATCTCTGTTCACTGCAACCTCTTTCTCCCAGGTTCACGTGAGTCTCATGCCTCAGCCTCCCAAGTAACTGGGATTACAGGCACACCCCACCATGCCCAGCTAAGTTTTGTATTTTTAGTAGAGATAGGCATTTCACCATGTTGGCCAGGAAACTCCTGACCTCAAGTTGATCCTCCTGCCTCAGCCTCCCAAAGTGTTGGGATTACAGGTGTCAGCCACTGTGCCCAGCAGCTACATGTATATTTATAAGTAATATTGTTAACTAATTTTTTGTATATTGTGATGGCTAATTTTATTTGTAAACTTGACTGGGCCACTGGTTGCCTACATAGTTGGTCAACTATTTCCATGAGGGTGTGAGGGTGTTTTGGATGTGATTAACATTTAAATCTGTAGACTTAGTAATGCAAATTGCTCTCCCTAATGTGGATGAGCCTCAGTCAGTCAGTTAAAGGCCTGAATAGAACTAAAGGCTCAACCTCTTCTAAGAGAGAATTCCTCCTGCCTGACTGCTTTCAAACTGGGACATTGGCTTTTTCTTACCTTCAGACTTGAATTGAAACATCAATTCAACCTGGGTCTTGAGATTTTGGCCCTCAGGACAGGAACAAAAGTATCTATTCTCTTTGTCCTCAAGCTTTTCAGCTCAACTAGAATTTGCATCATTGGCTTTCCTGGGGATCCAGCTTGTTGACTCACCCTGCAGACACTGGGATTTTCCAGTACTCATAATCATGACAGTGAATTCCTTCTAATACATTTCTTTCCATATATACATCCTGTTGGTTTTATTTATTTAAAAAACCCTGGCTAGTAAATCTACTGTCCTTATCTAATTTGGACGTATGGTTATTCTAGTCTTATAAAACTAGTTGAAAAGAATTTTTACTCTCTTTTCACTCAGTGGAATAGTTTGCATAATATAGGAATTATTTCTTCCTAAAATTTGTGTGACACTGTCAACAGAGCAATTTAGGCCTTGTGCATTCTTTCAAAACCTTTTCACTTTCTTTAGATGCCAATATGGTTAGAAATGGACATTCTGGAAAACACTCTCGCCTTAATTACTGAACACTGCTCAGTGTGTTTTCAAAGATTTTTTTTTTAAATAATATCCTCTTATGTTGCCTAACTCTTCTCTTTTTCTAATGAAATATGACCTTTCTAATAATGATAAATAGGGTTTTCTCATTTTCCTGGTCAGTCTTCCAGAGGCTTATCTATGTACTTTTTTCTCTTAAATTATATGCTTACAGCCATTTTCTCCTCTTTACTGTATGTTTTTTATTTAGTTAATATTTACCACTATATTTAATTCTATTTCTTCTTGCAGTTTTTACAATGTTTTTTTCCTTATTCTAACTTCCTAATTTAGATGATTATCCCAATAAGCATTTAAGATAAAATTACCTTGAAGTACTACTTTAGCTGTACCCACGTTACGTTATGTAGAATTTTCATTTTTTTCTTTTGATTAAATTTATAAATGTTTTAGTGATATGGTTTGGCTGTGTCCCCACAACCCCCAAGTCTCACCTGGAATTGCAATAATCCCCACATGTTAAGGGTAGGGCCAGATGGAGATAACTGAATCATTGGGCTGGTTTCCCCAATACTGTTCTCGGGGTAGTAAATGAATCTTAGGAGATGTGATGGTTTTATAAATGGGAGTTCCCCTGCACAAGCTTTCTTGTCTGTCACTATTTAAAACGTTCCTTTACTCTTTGTCTTTTGCCATGATCATGAGGTCTCTCCAGCCATGTGGAACTGTGAGTCCATTAAACCTATTTCCTTTATAAATTACCCAGTCTTGGGTATGACTTTATTAGCAGTGTAAGAATAGACTAATACATTTAGTAAAATATTTATTATTGAATCCAAGACCTATTTAGAAGGAACTTTAATAATTCTCAAATATAAAAGCTTATGTAAAATATCTTTGGTTTCTGAGCATTTAAAGGAGTTATAGAGAGTATGAGCTTATGACATATGGTCCTTCAAATTTATTGAGCATTAATAAAGTACCTCCTGTTCCATTTTAAGAAAAATGTCTCATGTATGAGTTAGAAAAAATTTTAACATCATAATTTGCAAGTTCTGTGTTCTAGAATGTCTGTTCATAACTTCTGTATATCCTCATTATTTTTTGTATTTAATATTTTTCTTTCTTTCTTAGAAAACTCTTCTCCATTGTGTTGATAAATTCAATAACATGTTCTTGAAATTTCTCCTTTCTATTAGGTATATTTTTGTTTTATATCTTTTGAAGCTATATTATTAGACATAAAAGAGTTTAGAGGGTTTTTATGGCAAATTGTTTATTACTATGCATCAATCACTGTTTTCCTTAATACATCTTTTATTGTTATAAAGTCTATTACTTTGTTATCAATATACCACATTAATGTGGGGGTGGGTAATATATACATCATATTCCTTTGGCTATAGTCTTATTTTCAAACCTTGTATACTTTATATTTTATGTTTAGCTATTTTAAAAAGCATAAAATATCAAAATTCAAATTCAGAGAATTCAGATATTAATTTTAAGAAATATAGATTACAACAAAAGTATATATTAATATATTTGCAGAAACAAAAGCAGAATTGTATAGTTCCCCTGGACATTTAAACTGATGTTTTCATCTTGAAAGTTTCTTCTTTTTATACAATCTTTAACCTTCTGGTTATTTTCTTTAGATGTACAGAAGACCACCTGGTTTGTGTGTATGCCCTGAATTACAGTTCTTTCCTCCCAAATGCAACATTTAATTTCAATGATTAATCTCTATATTTTATTTGAGTTTGATACTACCTCACTTCTACTAAATGTAGGCAACTTTGCCAAACATTGGACATATAAACATTGGAATATACTCTCTACTTTTGAGGGCCTTTGGCCTAGTTGTCTAGGCCATTTATGCCTGTGAAAATATAAATAACAATAAAAGCACTGCTGTATTTACTATACACAAAGTGACAAATGAATGGTCCACATAGCTAACTGCTAAGAACGTTCATTATCAGCCTCTTCTTCAAGCAGACAGATACTTAATTTTTATATCCCTCAGGGTTCATTGTTTGCAGTTTTCCTTTCTATTCAGCACAACTGTGGCAGCTGGAGTAATGTTTAATTTGAAAAAAACAGATCATCAATGTCATCCTGCCATCAGCTGGATCATCTGTTAGAAGTGCTTAAAAGTTGCAATTTTATGGATGTGTGGGTGTATTAAATTCCAAACAAGTTCAGGTCAAAACATTTCTCTAAGTAGGAAAACAAATTAAAATTCCATCACCTAGAAAACTTAAAAAAATACAAGAATCTGAAGCAATAGTTATTTTTTAAATTAACATTCACTTTGACATTTTCAGTAGAATTGGGTTGCTTTCCTCTGATATGTATTAGTAACTATAAAGAAGAAAATGGATATTAGTCAATGGATAGCAAGAGCAAAGTCTAATCCTTTCTAATTCGCAATCCACAGAACAGTTTCTGAAATAACAGACATACTATTTAGTATGAAATAAATTACAGCCCCTACTCTAAAAGGTAACTTACTACAAAAATAATTAACTTTTCATAATCTACTAAATTATTTCAATTTCTGTCCAGATACAGATGTTTAGGGATGCATTCTATAAATCCTTGTTTTTACTTTACCACAGAATTGCTTGTTTTTCTTCCAAGTTATCAGTATTCTGGCAATTGTCTCTCAAACTGTGTCATCCTGCTTATTTTTAATTTTCTCTAATGTCTTTGAAAAATCGGCCTTTAGTTTAGACATAACAATTTTCTTCTGCTTTTCATCATGCAATTTATTAATGCTCAGCCATAGGCTTTGCACAGTTAATTTAGTGTATGGAATTGGTTTATTTTTGTTTCATTTCTCAATTCACCCCTTTCTGTCACTGAGGTCCAAACAAAGGGCAACTGATCTGTCATTCTGTGATTCTAGAAAATTCTTTTCCTCTCATTCCAGTGTCCACTGATATTTATCACATGCAAAACACTGAGGGGAGGTTTAAGTACATCTGCTTGTGGCCTCCCATTACTTTTACATTTGAACTGTTCCCTGATTCACTCAGTTTTGAATTTGTTTAAAGAAAAAGTAATCTCATGTTCCTGTTTCTCTAAGAAAAGATATATTAATTTGAAGAAACATATTGATTTGAAGAGCTTTAGAAAACGTTGTTTTATTTGTAACCCCTCTTCTTTTTATGACTCCACAGTGATTCTGTATCTGCTATTGACAGGGTGGTCATATGGTGAAAGACCTACAGTTCCACGGCCCTGATGTGGTCTTATTTCTTTGTTCAGAAAAAGTTTAAAACATTTGCAGAACAGCAAAGCTCTGATTCAAACTGGCAACTGACTACCAATCCCAGCATAGAATACAATTGCCTGTCTAAATTTCACATATCATAGGATTGAATTTGGGAAAGGGGTATATCTATGATCTAACTGCTGCTAGAATCTGAAGTGAGCATAGAAACTGAAATAAGTAAGACTAAAGATGATTACACACCAAACAAACAAAAAGGCAAAAGCAAAAGTAGTTTTGAATATGTGCCATTATATGGAAATGGTGATGAGAATTCTGTGTAATAAAAAGTTTTGTGTAATGAAACATAAGTACTATAATATTATCCTGGAAAATATTAAAATTTTAAAAGTACTTTTCTAAAAAATATTGAAACATTTATCTGATTCTGAACAGAATATACACTCTTTTTTCTCATTAGACTTCCTATTGTCTCATAAATGTAAAGTGAATGTTTTATTTTCTAAATCTTCAATTTATACACTTAGTAAAATGGTCTGAATTAACACAAACACACACAGACATACACACACACAAGAGTTTTTACATCCTTGGATAAATCTTACATTCTTGTTCTGTGTTTCTTACTGAATTGTCTCCCTAATATTTGGACAGAAAGCAAATAAAATCTACTGTTAGGTTAAAGACCATATCCACTGAGATATGTTTTACTCAAATATTTTTTGCAATGTTAATGGGCAGGTATGATGTGTACATGAGTAATTGGGGGAAAGGGGCCTCAGTATTTTCTTTTTTTTTTTTTTTTTTGAGATGGAGTTTCACTCTCTTTGCACAGGCTGGAGTGCAATGGTGTGTTCTTGGCTCACCGCAGCCTCCGCGTCCCAGGTTCAAGTGATTCTCCTGCCTCAGACTCCTGGGGCAGTAGCAGCTGGGATTACAGGCATGTGCCACCACGCCCGGCTAATTTTGTATTTTTGGTAGAGAAGGGGTTTCTCCATGTTGGTTAGGCTGGTTTCGAACTCCCGACCTCAGGTGATCTGCCCACCTCAGCCTCCCAAAGTGCTGGGATTACAAGCATGAGCTACCGCACCTGGCCAGGGCCTCAGTATTTTAAACGGCTTTGACAGGTGCACATGTATACCCCCACATATGCACATTAAAGGCCAACACTTGATCAAAGAAACATTGCAATCTGAATTCTGAAAACAGGAAGTCCAGGGGGATATGATTAACTGGATAAAATTAAGAAAGAGAGAAAAAAAGATATAGCATAAGCTTGATTATAAAAATCCCAGGATACCAGAATGATTTTAAATTAGGCCAAATAAATCACAAATTTTACACAGTAAAAGCAAAATTAAGATGTTTGCTACTCCCAAGAGGTTAAAGAGCCTAGAGAGAAAATATCTGCAAAAGAGTTTAGAAAAAATTATGGATAAAAGTTACAATGAGTTTTAATTTGAAAACATTTTTTGTTTCAATTGTGGTTTACCAGAGAGCTTTATAAAACATGAGTTACTTTACAGTATTAGATATCTACACCAGGAATTATATGGTATTTATTAAATGAGTTTATTTCTACAGGCTCAGAATTACATATGAACATCAAATATCTTTGATAATTCAAAAATTACCAATTAATTTGATTATTAATTTAATTAATATAATTGGTTGAATATTCTGAAAATACTTGTGTATATTTGATTGAGATGGGGGCAGACTTCAGATCATGGAAGACGTGTAGTGGTGAGAGGGTTGATGCTGGGGTCAGCCTACCTGTTTGGAACCCTGGCTATACAACTTAGTTGCTGTGATTGATGTTGAGTTTAAATACTTCTTAATCTCTAAACTTAGTTTCCTCATCTATAAATTTGAGGATAAGATTACTCCTCTTACATTTATCGTTTAGCATAATAATAATCTACAGCTATTTTGTGCTCACTAATACTAGCACACAATAAAAGTTGGCTCTTTCAGTGAAGCTACTTATACCCCATCCCCTTATTTTCTCTGTTGGTTAAATATCAACTCAAAGGCGAGAAAATCTTGCTGTTTTCTCTAATTAGTTAGAGGCTAGTGAATAAAAATAACACACAAATTCCTTCTTATGACAGTGTTGTGCTAACCTTTCTTCACCTACCTTCTACACTAAGTACGTACATACAGCATTAAATAAACTTATTCTGTTCTAAATCACTATGCATATATAATTATTATGACAAAAGTTTGGGAAGAGTTGTGATCTAATATTCTAAAACGTAGTTAGATAGGTAAATTGTCTCAATTCTTCTATACACAATTTTCTTGCTGCCAGAATTCACAGGGCTCTTGAAAGATAAACCAGAATTTTAATGGAAATCAGCTGGTATAGTCAACATAGTTGGATTGGACCTCACTCTCAGTTGCTGTTGCTACTTTGAATGTTCTCCTGTTTTGATTCACTTTGATGTGTTCTTTCCAGCTTTTAATTTTAACTCTGCAGTCTATTCTCAAATTGTGTTCCTCATCTGGTACTTTCTAATGGCTTCCCAGACCACTTAAGACAAAGGCTGGCCAGGCACGGTGGCTCACGCCTGTAATCCCAGAACTTTGGGAGGCCAAGGCTGGTGGATCACTAGATCAGGAGATCAAGACCATCCTGGCTAACACAGTGAAACCCCATCTCTACTAAAAATACAAAAATTTAGCCAGGCGTGGTGGCGGGCACCTGTGGTCCCAGCTACTTGGGAGGCTGAGGCAGGAGAATGGCATGAACCCGGGAGGCGGAGCTTGCAGTGAGCCAAGATTGTGCCACTGCACTCCAGCCTGGGCAACAGAGCAATACTCCGTCTCAACAACAACAATAACAACAAAGATAAAGGCCTACAGGGAAGGCTCTTCATGACCTCCTTCCACCCACTCCTCCTTTACCTTTCAGAGCCTGTCTCCTGCCATTCTCCCTCTTGTTCCACCTATCCACACTCATGTCCTTGGTGAGCCCTTGATGTATTCCCAACACAGAGATTTTGAATTTGTTGCTCCATTAACTATGTTGTTTTTGACCCAGATCTAGAACACTGGGTTCATTCTAGTAGCAGAGATCATTTTGTTGTATCATATCAAGTGTGGTGGAGAGGACAATGCTCTGCCTCCAAAGTAGTCCACATTCTAAGCCCCAGAGCATGTCAGAACATGTGTCTATGTTGCCTTACATAACAAGAGACTTTGCAGAGTGATTAAAGATCTGGAGGTGGGGATAGTATCTTGAATCATCCAGGAGTGCCTAATATAATCACAAGTATCCTAGTAAGAGAAAGGCAAGAGGCTCACAGTTGGAGAAAAGGCAATGCAATGATGAAAGCAGAAGGAGAAGAGACAAGGTCAAATGGAGCCATAATCCAAGGAATGAGGACAGCTCTAGAAGTTGGAAAAGGCAATACAATAAGTTGTCCCTCAGAGCCTCTGGAAAAAGCACAGCTGCCAACACCCATTTTAGAATGTCTGATCTTCAGAGCTGTACTACGATGAATTTGTCTTCCTTTAAGCCTCTAAGTTTGTGGTAATTTGTTAAAGCAGCCAGAGGAAACTAATACATCAAGTTTTCCTTGATAGCCCCTTTGCGTAGGATTGAGTCATGTGATTAGTTCTGATTACCAGTCTGTGAGCAGAAGGAATATGTAGGGCTTTGAGACTGAAGCATGTATAATAAAAACTGATGTGTGACTCTCTAGTCTCTCTCCCACAGTACAGAGACATCCAGAGCCATATGTTCCTGTGCAGTCCAAATAAGATGGAGGTGCCACCTGTGTTGGTGCCTCACTGATTATGGGGAGCAGAGCACCTCACCAACGCTTGCTGAACATGCAACAAATGCAAGAAATCATCTTTAGTTACATTATCCCGCTGATATTGCAGAGTTAATTTGTTACTAGAGCATAGACTATCACTGTGAATTATATGCTTTTCCTTAAGTTCTTTGGCCAAGTGTCACCTCAGAAAGAACTTCCCTGACCACATTTAATTTTTTAAAAAGAAATCTAAAAGCCACATCTTTCTCTGGTAGTAAATTTCCCTCTGCCTTGGTTTATTTTATTTTTTTTATTTATTTATTTTTTCCAATGGCGATCTTCACCAAACAGTGCTCTACATTTTATACTTATTTATTTTTTATCATCAGTCTCTCCAACAAGAAAGCTCCAACAGAGCCAAGATTTTTATCTGCTTATCACTGTTTTTTTTCCAGCACAGAATAATGCCTAACATGTGATAAGAGCTCAGTAAATGATCACAGAAAGAATAAATGGGCTTGTGAGGCAACTATCCATTCATTTTTGACCATTTTGTTGATGATTAGAGTTGTTTTAACTCATTTCCTGACTTTGACTTCTGCCCCAGGCTGAATAAGCCCACTGCTTTATTTCTGAGCCATTTCTTCAATTCTTCTGATCTACAAATTTCACTTTGCCAAGTGTGGTAAGAGCTCTTCCAATTCTTTTGTCTCCCCTGCACTTTGATAGAAACAAAAACATGAAGTACAGAACAAGGAATGAGAATATTTGGACCAAAAACAAACCACATGCTAAAACTTGGGGTACAGAAATAAAGGTAGCCAATCTTGAAGGAGCTCTTAATCATGAGAGAGATGGTATGCAATCAGGACAAAGTTACAACCAGTGACTACAAACATTCATTATCGGTTACCAAAATACTGAGTGTAAGGCCCAGAATCTAAACATAATTTTCTGGATGATGTTACGTTAAAGTTGGGTAATTTGTCATTTATTCAGAAAATTTATTTACTGACTACTCACTATTTAGCAGTCACTCTAATAAGTGCTGGAAATATAATAGGAAGCCCAATACATATGATGATTGCCCTCATACAGCCTAGTGACCTATGGAATTAGTAGAGACTTGGGAAGAAAGAAGAGTGACATTATTTTCAGCAAAAATAGCAAGAGAAATTGCATGTTGGCGATAATAAATTGCAGATGATCTGAAATGTCTAAGTTACAGGTACATGTGGGAGAAGGAGCAGCACATAGAGAAAACCAGTAGAGGCCTTGTAGTAACAATATGTCAAAGGCTATAGAAGTTTTTCATGAAGAAAATTTGGGGTCACTAAAATGATTTAGAAGAATAGTATAATCATGTATACAATTTAGAAAAAATTGTTCTGTAAAAAATGCAGTAGATAGATGGGAAGAGAACAAAACTGTGAGTAGGTATCCTATTAGAATTTCATTATAACAATCCTGGTCAGGTGTGGTAGCTCATGCCTGTAATCCCAGCACTTAGGGAGGCTGAGGCAGGCAGATCATCTGAGGTCAGGAGTTCAAGATCATCCTGGCCAATATGATGAAACCCCGTCTCTACTAAAAACACAAAAATTAGCTGGGTGTGGTGGCACATGCCTATAGTTCCAGCTACTTGGGAGGCTGAGGTGGAAGAATCTCTTGAACCCGGGAGGCAGAGGTTGCAGTGAACAGAGATAGTGCCATTGCACTCCAGCCTGGCAACAGAGCAAGACTCCGTCTCAAAAAGTAAATAAATAAATAAATAAATAAATAAATAAATAAATAAACAACAACAAAAAAATAGAAGAGTGGCTGGGTCAGCGGTAGAAGTTATTATAAGGATAAAATCAG
>NW_016824336.1:523357-536152 GCF_001698545.2 Rhinopithecus bieti
ACTCAGGGGTCAGGGACCCACTTGAGCAGGCAGTCTGTCTGTTCTCAGATCTCAACCTCTGTGCTGGGAGATCCACTGCTCTCTTTAAAGCTGTCAGACAGGGTCATTTACCTCTGCCGAGGTTTCGGCTGCTTTTTATTTAGCTATGCCCTGTCCCCAGCGATGGAGTCTACAGAGACAGGCAGGCCCCCTTGAGCTGCGGTGGGCTCCACCCAGTTCAAGATTCCTAGCGGCTTTGTTTACCTACTTAAGCCTCAGCAATGGTGGGCGCCCCTCCCCCAGCCTTGCTGCTGCCTTGCAGTTAGATCTCAGACTGCTGTGCTAGCAAGGAGGGAGGCCCTGTGTGTGTGGAACCCTCCCGTCCAGGTGTGGGATATAATCTCCTGGTGTGCCATTTGCTAAGACCCTTGGTAAAGCGCAGTAGTAGCGTGAGAGTTACCCAATTTTTCAGGTATTGTGTGTCTCAGTTTCCCTTGGCTAGGAAAAGGGAGTCCCTTCCCCCTTGCACTTCCCAGGTGAGGGGATGGCTCACCCTGCTTCAGCTCTCCCTGGTCAGGCTGCACCAGCTGACCAGCATGGATTGTCTGACACTCCCCAGTGAGATGAAACTGGTACCTCAGTTGAAAATGCAGAAATCACCCGTCCTCTGTGTCGTTCACGCTGGGAGCTGGAGGCTGGAGCTGCTCCTATTCGTCATCTTGCTCCGGAAACAATGCTGTTGATTCTTAACCATAATAACAGCTTTGACTTAATGAGTGCTCATTTGTACTGAGCCTGAGATAAGCTCTTTATATACATTTTCTCACTCAGTCTTAACAATAGCCATATACACAGCTATGTCTGTATTAACAAAGAGGAAAATGAAGCTCACACAACCTAAATCATGTTATTTGTTGAGAAAGTAGGAGAGCAAGATTTGAATTTATAGCTTTCTGGTTTCCTCACTCATTTCCAAACCATTGTATTAGGATACTCTAGCCTAGGTTTTAACCACATAATGATCCAGGGTAGTAGCTCTTAATGATCCAGGGTATTAGCTCTTCTCTTGCTCACTATAAAGGACTTTGAGGGTTCCCAAGTGGATTGAGTAGATCATTAAATTATTAACATCCCAAACAGTCAATCAGCTGGTTTTTCAGACTAGGATTCCAACAAGTGACAAAATTTAACTAATTTTCCCAGAAGTCAGGATGAGTGTGAAGGTGGTAGATATGATGAGCATTCTCACCAAAGGCTAAGAAATGTAAAATAGCAAGGAAGTGCATGTTTTTGACACTCAACTCTGTTTTTACGTCATATCTGTGGTCACTGTGTTCCTACCAGCTCCTGGACAGGAGAGCAACAACCAGCATTACAGACAGGTGCCTGAATATATGCTGATGCATTTAAGGAGGAAGGAGCAGGATAGTTGGACCCATATTATACCTGCATGGGCAGGGATTATGTCTTCTCTATGGCATGGTAGGAGAACGACTGCAAGTGAATAATTATTAACTATCCATAATTTAGAATACACTGGACTCTGATTGAAGCTGGACAGCTGGAAAAAAAAAATAAAAGCAGGAAGTAAACAAGCCCATATGGTGGTGTCAAGTGGCATCTAGTCCACAGCAATAGCAAAAGATAAGCCAATTATAAAAAAGAAAAAAACTCAAGAATTACAACTCCTAGTAGAAACAGCCAGGAATAAGGAGAAAAAAATAATCAATGAATTTGATGTACCCTGGGAGTATTTTCTTCGTTTAATTGAAAATAATATGTCATCTTATGACTTCATTAAAATTGATGACCATTCATGAAAGTGGTGACCCTCGACCACCACTGTCCCCACATTTGGAGCAATATTATCTTCACTGAAACTCATGCATATTGCAATCTAGATGCTACGGGTTCTTTTGTTTGTTTTCATAGTTTCCTGAAATCTCTGCCTTCATTTTTATTTCTCTATCATTGACTGAATTATTTGATATGATGCTCCTCTGAGTCTCACTATTATGACATCCATTCTAAATAGCTGCTTTTTGGATGAGCCCCATGCTCTTTCTGATTATTGAAATATTTTCCTAGCAATTTCATTTAAAGAACCTCTTCAGATTTACTCATTATGGCAATTGTGACTGCTGAGGTAAACCACTGTGTGATCTTAAGAGGTGAATGTAGTCACTGGTTGAATTAAACAATTCTGGTAAAATATATAACAAGAAGAAACAGCCAGCTAAGACAGGTTCGATTTCATTTTGGCCCAAATGAATACTATGAGACTTCCAGAAGGAACTATAACTGACATACACTGTAAGAGATGCTGAGAAGTCAGCTGTTTTAACAGGAGTTTTCTTTGCATGAGCATTTAATGATTCTTTTAGGAAAACTGTCAAAGAATCATATCAGGAATGTGGAGTGAGTCTCTGGACAGTCTCTCCCAAGTGAAACCTGGTGCACACATCTCTTTCCAGTATTCAGAAATAGTGCCTTTAAAGTGCATCCTGAAGAAGAAAAGAGTTGAAGGGTCTCGACAATGGACTGAGAGATGGATTGATAATAACAAGATAAAACAGTGTTTCTTTGAAACATTTTATGGTATCAATTTAGTGTTCTCTGCCATGTTGACATACATATGTATGTATGTAGCCAGTAAGGTAGACCCAAAAGTGAGGGACCAAGCTTAATATATTATTTGTAACCCTGGAGCATCCATAAGAAAAAAGAGAAGGACGTCTACAGCCATACCACCCTGTACGTGCCCAAGCTTGTCTGATCTCAGAAGCTAAGCAGGGTGGGGCCTGGTTAGTACTTGGATGGGAGAAAAGAGAGAAGGGCTTTGTTGAATCCTTATGAAAGGAACCAAGAAACATAGAACACTCTTGCACTTCTGTGGGTCTTGCTGAAGTTCTGATAGAGCTACTATTAAAATGAACAACATTAACAGAGGCAGAAGGAGTGATGGAAACAAAGGTAAGCATACATATTAAAAACGTAACCAGCAGGGTTCATTCAAAAGTGAGGGATGAAGCTTAATATATTAATTGTAACCCTGGAGCATCCATAAGAAAAGAGAAAGAGAAGGGCTTTGTTGAATCCTAATGAAAGGACTCAAGAAGAACACTCTTGCACTTTTGTGAGCCTTGCTGCAGCTCTGAAGGAGCTGGTATTCAAATGGACAACATTAGCAGAGACATAAGGAGTGATGGCAGCAAAGGTAAATATTAAGACAAGGTGTAACTCTGGTAAGATTTGAACCAGGAAGCAGGAATAACATTAGCAGTCACTTGGTAGGGAGACATTATAAGGCATGGGTAGTGACAACTAGTGAAATTATGTGGTTCTGCAACAGAATCATCCAAGTTGAGAAAAACAAGCCTGCACCAAGTGGATAGCAACCACAAGGAGGAGAGGTGAGCTCCATTACAAACAGGAGATAGAATTGAAATGGAAGAGTCATGGTTCCACAGTGACACCATGGAGAGCTGACAGAGAGGCAAAGCACATTCATTCTCCTTAACTATTTCACCTAAATTTCCTTTTTGTTCCCCTGACTGAGATGGGCAGGGGAAACAAGAGTTAGACTAATAAGGGCAGCAGAAAACATAACCTCAGTATTTATCTTTGGTATTTAGTCAGAGCACTCCAGGGTGCCCCTGCAAAAGAACCTGAAGAATTCATTTTTGTGTGTGTGTGTGCAGTTGAACTTTAGCAACAGAATTATACAAAGTAGATTCATGGATGCTTCATTAACAGTAGAGCATTGGGCAATAGTAATTAAACATTCTGATTTTATTTTGCTAGAATTTAAAAATTAGTGATATTCATACATAACTTGCAGGGGCATTCTGGGGATTAAAGTAGATATGTGTGGCAATATTTAGCATAATATTTTATTCATCATAAATATTTTTAAAATTATAGTTTCTCCTCTTCCTTCCCCTTCCCTACTTTAAAACAAAGACTAGATGATGAGATTTTGGTTAACAGGGAGTACATGATAGAATATTTGACTTGGTGATTTGGTTTCTGGAACCGATTCTGTTATTAAATAAATCAAGAATAATTACAGATTATTCTTAGTCTACAATTAAATTTAGTACTGCTATATAAGAGACTATGAGTAACGTAACCTCTCCAGGTTTCAGTAAGTCAACCAGATGAATTCTGAGGTCTTTGTTGGCACTAACACTGGGACTCTCTGGCATAGAGTAATTGTACAACAGGATTGATGTTCCACCTCTGCCTATGAGGGTGGTTCAGTATGCTGTTAAGTTAAAGATGAAGAAAAGATAAATTCCTTCACCAAGCTAAAATTGCCACATATTTTACAGATATATTTAAAATACATATAAATGCAAGTATCCTGCCAATAGTGTTAAATTCACCATAAAGTATTAGCAGTTTCAAGGTTCTATAGAGAAAATTGGTTGGCCAGTTGGAGTCAGTCATTGTCTTGAATAACAATGGCACATACTTATAGTCAATGGGACAAAAACCACTGTGCGAGAAATACCTGGCCTTATGCTTCAGAGCTTTAACAGATTGCTGGCTGGGGTGAGAAGATATTTATTCTTTTTACATCTCGCTGTGAAATTAGTCTAAAGCATTCTGGGAACTCACTCATTTCTTTACAACATCTGGAAAGGAGACTGAATATTGATCTCTTTGGACTACTATGTTTTGTCAAAGGTGACAGTTTCTATATTCAAGGGAAAGGTTATTTGAGAATAATGAAGACATTTCACATAGCAAACCCCAATACACATCCAGATAAAAAGCTGAATTCTTATCCTCAGATTGTGCAATTTAATACAAAAGGTAGAAGTAAAAATGGAGAGATCACTGCTGCTCTGTTGCCAATTCATTACAGAAAATGTCTCTCAAGGCTGCTGGCTGGTGTCATCTGCAGCATTGTCATTTGCTTAGGGAGGGGCACACAGGTTAAAGCTGACAGAAAGGTAGGCTGAGCTTTCCTATGCTGTCCTTTTTATGCCATTTTAATTCCATTGCCTGGAATTGTGTCAACTTTTTCTTAACACTACATATTCATTTCTTACAATACATGGTTATAACAACAGTGAATACACAGCCTCTGTGCTGCCATGTTCCCATTAATTAATCAGTTATGATTGACATTCAAGATACATACAAATGTAACACTAGGATTGCTCTAAATACAACACTGTAAGCATTCATTATTGATCTCTTGCAATTTGTGTTCAGTTATGAATTTGTTTAAATCTATAGCTTTACGTATTACTAAATTACTGATAAGACCTGTGATATGGTTTGGCTCTGTGTCTCCACCCAAATCCCATCTTGAATTGTAATCCCTACATGTCAAGGGAGGGACCTGTAATCCCAACATGTCGAAGGAGGGAGGTGATTGGGTCATGGGGACCATTTTCCCCATACTGTTCTGGTGATGAGTTCTCACAAGAACTGATGGTTTTATAAGTGTCTGGAAGTTCTTCTTTGGCTCTCCTCTTTCCTGCCACCTTGTGAAGAAAGGTGCCTGCTTCCCTTCTCCCCATGATTGTAAGTTTCCTGAGGCATCCCCAGTCATGCAGAACGGTGAGTCAATTAACCCTCTTTCCTTTATAAATTACCCAGTCTCAGGTAATATCTTTATAGCACTGTGAGAATGGATTAATACAACTTGACTACTCTGACGAAACAGGGTCTCTTCTCTCCCTGGGCCCGATATGACCAAATACCTGAACATTATTTTCCTTTTGCTTTCATTTTCCTATAAAAGTTATGATCTCTTCAATAATGTTTGCTGATGATTTTCATGAACTACATTTTTACAATATTTTTCAAAATCTATCAAGACAGGTAATCAAGCCCTTTAACATAAGAGGCTTAATGAACGTAAAGTTACTATTAAAAAGAAGATGTTCATGAATTCCAAGAATACAAACTTCTAGAGGTAAAATGTCACTCATAAGAATCATTGTAGATAACTTATTTTTGCTCTTATTTTTTGCAGATGCAGTACATGAAAGCCTTAGAGTTGAGGTCATGGGGCAATTGCCTACCCTGTCTCATGTAAGTTTGGTCTCTATTAAAATTACACAATGTATATCAAGAAAAAATATAATATGTCATCTAATATACTACACAATATCCCATTGAACTGAGTAGCAGTTATATTTGCTTATTCATTTATTTAACAAAGATGCTTTGTTATACTATAAAATTTCTAAAATAATAACCTGAGATCTGCTTTTAGGATCCCAGTTGCATCCTCATAACAGATCCAAGAAATTGAGTAAAACCGGTCAAGTGACCCAACTTTGCTTCACTTGAGAGGTGGTAGGGATTATATAAAACAGACATCATCAATTCTAAATCAGCCAGCCACATCACCATGTAATTAGCTTTCAGATTTATAAAATTAAACATCTCAAATGCGCCAGAACTTACTGAGTGACCAGAGTCAAAAGCATTGTGATAAGGAGGCCAATGAAGGCCACAAAGAGGAGTATCTCTATTCAGACAAAAGAAAATGTCTATGAATACTGTATGTACTTCCAGTTGGTCACTCGAATCTCCAGTTGGTCACTCCAATCTCTACCTCCCACCCTAAACCCTCTTTATCACTCCTATTAAAGCAACTAGGGGGCACTAATCTTAAACAATGTGTGTTCGCAGAGCATTCTCTCCTTTATCATTCATCATGTCTCAGTCCTTATTCAGGCCATAAATGCACTTTCTGACCCTAAAAGGTTCACATCCCCCTAAAATATTTAAATTGAAAATGTCACAATATTTAGGCCTCCATGTCCTGGAAATTCCTTTTCCCTCATTTTATTTAACTTCTCTTTACATGATACCTTCCCATAGAAAGTAGTTTTGAATTCTAACAATGATCTTACAAGGCCCAATGGGAGGTGACATCTTTCAGGCTAAGTAGCACCATCTGGTTAACTCAAGGAAGGTGGTCACTTAGTCTGAGTTTTTACAGAGCCCACTCTGGCAGAGACAGGAGTGACCTTGGGTTATAGGTAATCTCTCTTGCTCTGCTCTGATTGTTTCTGAATGTGCAGGTGCTGAAAAATCAATAAACAAATTACATGTGTATGTATATATGTGTTCATCATTTATATATACATATATGCATTTTTTTAAATAAAAGGAGGGTTGGAGGATGAGATTACTATATAATCAAAGTCTGTGGAACCACAATATTCCTCGAAAACACAATAGTAAATAGAAGTAATTCTATTGCATCTGATATAACAGAATCAAAAGTCTTTTTTAAATTTATTGCTTTGAAAATTGTATGATTTTTTGCATTTTGAAATGGAAATTTCATCACTTTCCTGTCAGCCATTAAGACACTAAGAAATATACAGGGAATTGGGAGAAGGAAAGAATAAATAGAAGTTATACCTAATTGCTTTAAACAGAGTGTGAAAATAAAAATTCATTAACATATGCTTTGACCAAAGTGAAGGAAAATAGCTGGATTTTCTGAGTCATAAACTAGAATACCAAAAATCATAGTGAGGCCAGTCTATGGGAAATAATTAAAATACAAGCAAATGATTATTTTGTGTAAGGTGCTCTGCTAAATACATAAAATGCATGATAGGTTTAATCCTCACAACAATCCTGCCAGGCAAGTGTTTTCATATCTCTACTTTAGAATAAGCAAAAGACCAGTGAAGTTAGAAATCTGCCCCAAGTCATACAACTACAAATGATAGAGTGAATTTAGAATGTAGATCTCTCCAATTCTAAAGCCCAGCACCTAAAACAGTGCAAAATATAAAGCAAGTTCCTAACAAATATTATCAGGGTTATTTAAATACTACATGGTACTGTTTTCTGCCTGGCTAAGCAGGCCGTGCACATAGGTAGACCTGACTGCCACACAGCTATTGTAATTTGTGGGTTCTGCAGGCTCCATTCAAATGAATAATATACTCATCCTCAGAAAAATTTTATATCCCATTCCTGGCTTATACCCCTTTAACCCAATTACTTTATTTACAGAAAAGTCCAAATTATCTTGGGGAGCATAACCCTTAAAGAAGCAGCTTATTGAGACTATATTGAAATTAGGTGGAAGAGGAACCAGCATGAACATTATAACAAGGCACAGAACTTACTTTGTAGATAAATTCCAATGCTATTCCCAACCCCATACCCACTGAGGACCAATAGTAATGCCTTCAGAGTGACTTTCCCTCTTTGAGAGACTAGGACAGACTTCACAAAAATAACAGTGTTTTCGGGATTCCTATACACCTTGTTTATTCAAAAGTAAGATTACAGACAAAACGCAGTTGGTAGTTGACATAAAAGAGGCTAGGGAAATTAGAGATTGGGCAGTTGATCGAGTAGGAAAGGAAGTTATTTTCCTTCTCTCCAACTTGAGAGGTTAGCTTCTACGTAGCTAGGTAATTATCTAGGACTAATCTAGATACAATAATAAATGGGGCTATGACTCACATGACTTTCTTTGCCACATAATGAAATGTTCTAATGCAATATGGCAAAAATGAACATCAACTTTAAAAGGTATAGAAAAAAGAGAGTTTACAGGGTATTGGGGTGGCTGCCCATCAGTATTACCTATGGATGCAAACTCCCTGGCTTCCTTTTCCTACAATCCATAGCTAAGGTGATTTTGATTCTAAATTGTGAACCTTACATCTGCACTTGCAGCTGTTAGTAATTTCCAAATTAAAGAATTTGAGTCAAAGACAAATGAGAGGAGCTATACAAATTGTCTATCAAGCTATCATTTTACATGAGAAATTCTACAAACCACTAATGTGTTGTTCTTTATTTTCAATTATTTGTGATAGTAAACTAATATAATACATACTCATAAAATGCAAATAATTTTCAACTCTGTAGTGTGAAAATTCATTTATTTCTGCCCTAATATCTTTTATAATTTTCAGAGTTTTAGCCCTCAATATACTTTACAAACGCACGCAGATTATGTATGTATATTCTGTAAAAACAGGAATATACTGTCCATATTATTTCATAAGTTGCTTTAAGTTTTTCTTATTTTTTAATTGCAGAAAAATACATAAAACATAAAACTTACCATCTTAATCACTTTAAATATGCAGTTCAGTAATGTAAAGTACATTCACATTGTTGGGCATCCAACTTCCAATACTGTTTTCAACTTGTGATACTGAAACTCTATACCCATTACAAAGCTCCTTCTCATTCCCCTCTCTCCTGCCCCGGCCTCTAGCAACCATCATCCTACTTTCTCTCTCTATGAATTTGATTACTCTTTAAGTACCTCATATAGTACTTGATTTTTTTGTGTGGCTGGCATATTTCACTTGGCATATCATCAGGGTTCATCCATGTTGCAGAATTTGTAAAAATTTTGCTCCTTTTTAAAAATTGAACAATGTCCCATTGTGTGTGTATATCCCATTTTGTTTATCCACAATTTTTATGGCTGCATAGTATTCCATGGTGTATATGTGCCACATTTTCTTTATCCAGTCTATCATTGATGGGCATTTGGGTTGGTTTCAAGTCTTTGCTATTGTGAATAGTGCTGCAATAAACATATGTGTTCATGTGTCTTTATAGTAGAATGATTTATAATCTATCGTGTATATACCCAGTAATGAGATTGCTGGGTCAGATGGTATTTCTAGTTCTAGACTCTTGAGGAATTGCCACACTGTCTTCCACAATGGTTGAACTAATTTATAGTCCCACCAACAGCGTAAATGTATTCCTATTTCTCCACATCCTATCCAGCAACTGTTGTTTCCTGACTTTTTAAGGATCACCATTCTGACTGGCGTAAGATGGTATTTCACTATCGTTTTGATTTGCATTTTTCTAATGACCAGGGATGATGAGGGTTTTTTCATGTTTGTTGGCTACATAAATGTCTTCTTTTGAAAAGTATCTGTTCATATCCTTTGCTCACTTTTTGATGTGGTTGTTTTATTCTTGTAAATTTTTTTAAGTCCTTTGTAGATTCTGGATATTAGCCCTTTCTCAGAAGAGTAGATTGCAAAATTTTCTCCCATTCTGTAGGTTGCCTGTTCACTCTGATGGTAGTTTCTTTTGTTGTGCAGAAGCTCTTTAGTTTAATTAGATCCCATTTGTCATCTGTGGCTTTTGTTGCATTGATTTTAGTGTTTTAGTCATGAAACCCACGCCTATGTCCTGAATAGTATTGCCTAGGTTTTCTTCTAGGATTTTTATGGTTTTAGGTCTTACATTTAAGTCTTTAATCCACATCTTGAGTTAATTTTTGGAATAAGGTGTAGGAAGGGGGTCCAGTTTCGTTTTCTGCATATGGGCTAAGCCATTTTCCCAATACTATTTATTAAATAGTGAATCTTTCCTCATGTTCTGTTCTTTGTCAGTTTGCCAAAAAGAATCAGATGGTTGTAGATTGTGATGTTATTTCTGAGGCCTCTGTTTCTGTCCCCATTGGTCTATATCTCTGTTTTGGTACCAAACTATTGTGTTTTTGGTTTACTGTAGCCCTTGTAGTATGTTTTGAAGGTCGGTTTAGCATGGATTGCCTCAAGCATTTGATTGTTTTGGCTATGCAGCCTCTTTTTTAGTTCCATATGAAATATAAAGTAGGTTTTTCCAATTCTGTGAAGAAAGTCAATGGTAGCTTGATGGGGGGGGGATAGTACTGAATCTATAAATTACTCTGGGTGGTATGCCCATTTTCACAACACTGATTCTTCCTATCCATGAGCATGGAATATTTTTCCATTTATTTGTGTTTTCTCTTACTTCCTTGAGCACAGTGGTTTGTAGTTCTCCTTGAAGCAGTCCTCCACATCCCTTTCAAGTTGTATTCCTTGGTATTTTATTCTCTTTGTAGCAATTGTGAATGGGAGTTCTCATGATTTGGCTCTCTGTTTGTCTGTTATTGGTGTAGAGGAATGCTGTGATTTTTGCACTGTGACATATTATAGTATCTCATTGTGGTATTGTTTTGTGTTCCCCTAAAGATTAGTGATATTGAGCATCTTCTCATGTGCTTATTGGCCATTTGTATGCCTCCTCTGAAGAAATGTCTATTCCATCTCATTTTTGAATTGAGTTTTTATTGTGGTTGTTGAATTTTAGGAATGCTGTGTATATCCTGGATGTTTCTCTCTTACCAGATACATAATTTGCAAATGTTTTCTTTCATTCTGTATGCTGCTTTTTTTTTTTTTTAATTTCATCAATAGTTTCCTTTCATGCACAAAAGGTTTTTTGTTTTTTGTTTTTTGTTTTTGAGATGATATCTCATTCTGTCACCCAGGCTGGAGTGTGGTGGCCCGATCTTGGCCAACTGCAACCTCCGCCACACTGGTTCAAGCAATTCTGGTGCCTCAGCCTCCTGAGTAGCTATAATTTCAGGCTCTCACCACAACACCAGGCTAATTTTTGTACTTTTTATAAAAATGGGGTTTCGTCATGCTGGCCACGCTGGTCTCAAACTCCTGGGCTCAAGTGATCTGCCCACCTCTGCCTCCCAAAGTGCTGCTATTACAGGTGTAAGCCACCACATCCAGCCAAAAGTTTTTAATTTTGATGATGTTCAATTGGTCTATTTTTCTTTAGTTGCCCCTACTTTTGGTATCACATACATAATCCACTTTAATCTATTTTTCAATATTAGATATAATTTCTGGTCACTATATATAGATATGTATCACTGTTTTTAATTGCTACGTGAGGTTCAATAATATGCATGTAAGAGAACTTATGCATTCCTTTATCAATGAACATTTGTGTCATTTCTAACATTATAAAATCTACTGTAATAAATAGCATTGTCATATATTTTTTCATATTTGTAAGTTTTTCTATTTACTGTTATTAGAAGAAGTATCAATGCTTTAAAGGGAATGTATGCTTTGTTATTTTGATATATCCTACTAAATTGTACTTAAGATTACACTATTTATAATGTAACATTTCCCTCATCCCCTTGACTATAATAATTACTATCTCTCATTTTAAATTTTTATGAAATGGGGCAGAAATGATGTATTATTATCACCTTAAATTGAATGATCATGTATTTTAATGTGTTAATACAATTTTATTGCTATTACTTTAAGGTGTTATTCATTTGCTTTTAGCCCATTTGTTGTTTTATTACGTTTTACCTTAAAATTTGTAGATTTTCTGTTATAAATATTTCTTTTGTATATATTTTTAAATTGTCTTCAATTATGGTGCATTGTTTAAACTTTTAATGAAAACATGTTACTCTTCTTATCCTTGTTTTGCCATAGTATTTGTCAATGCTTTTATACTTAGACAAGTAAATATTTTATTTTGTTTCAGAGTATTGTTTATGATTTTGAAAGCTTTTCCTATCTCCAAGTTTATAAAAATATTTTCTTACATTTTTATTCTACCATATGCTAATGATCACACCTACCAAGCCTGGTAAAATGTGAGAAAGAATACATGAGAATGTGAATACCAGGAGGCAGAGATCACGGGGGTCTATTTGAAAGGTAGGTTACTACAGTTTATAATCAAAGTCTTGGCCATATGATAACTTTGCTAATAATTCAGGCATTTGATGTTATATCCCCATGGACATCCTGAAAGCAATAATTTTCTAGAAAATCAATTATTTAAGCAGGTATTATCCAACAGTTTTGTAAACATATACAGATATACAACTATAAACATACATTTGATTTCATAGAAAACAAATTTTTTGAGCTTATGAAGCCACTGATTTTAAATTACACCACTAAACTAGAGAAAGAAAACAAAAGAGAAAGAGAAAGAAAATGAAAAGTTACAAATTATAGAGAAAGAAAAACAAAA
>NW_016824336.1:537477-550372 GCF_001698545.2 Rhinopithecus bieti
AGAAAACAAATTTTTTGAGCTTATGAAGCCACTGATTTTAAATTACACCACTAAACTAGAGAAAGAAAAACAAAAAGAGAAAGAGAAAGAAAAATGAAAAGTTACAAATTATAGAGAAAGAAAAACAAAAAGTTACAAATTATAATTGAAAGACACATCAAATATAAGGTCAGATGTTTAATCAACATCTTAATGCTTTATTTTAAAATGTCCACATTGAGATTTATGAAATATAATAGGTTATCTGTTAAAACTAATTTCATCCACAGAACTTTCAATAACTCTAAGATATGTATAATTACCTAAAAGTAAATTGATTAAATTCTCCAGTGAAAAAAAAAAAGTGACTGAATGGATTTTAAAATCCAACTAAATTCTGCCCTCAAGAGACTCATTTCCCCTTTGAGAACACATGTAGACTAACAATAAAGGGACAAAAAAAGGATAGTCCATGTAAATGGAAACCAAAAGAGAACAGAAGTAGCTATACTTATTGTTGTAGTATATTTTGGCTGGTACAATAAAATACCGTAAGTAGGGAAGCTTTTATGTAACAGAAACTAATTTCTTACAGTTCTGTAGGCTGAGAAGTCCAAGATCAAACCACCAGCAGATTTAGTGTCTGGTGAGGGACCATTTTCTGTTTCATGAATATCTTCTAGTTGTGTCTTCACAACCAGAAATCATTTTCCTCACAAGAGAAACTATTTTCTGTCTCATGAATGATACCTTCTAGTTGCATCCTCATAAAGGGGTGAACAAGCTCTTTGGGGTCTTTTTAACAAGGGTAATAATTATATTCATGAGGGATATGTTATCATGACCTAATCACTTTCAAGTGGCCCAACCTCCTAATACCATCATCTTAGGGGTAGTTTTAACACATGAATTTTGGGGGGAACATCAGCATTTAAACCATAGACTTTATATTAGACAAAACAGACTCTAAGTCAAAACAGTAAAAGAGACAAAGAAGGTCATTATATAATAACAAAGGAGTCAATTTGTGAAAAGAATATAACAATTGTAACTATATATGCACCCAACATTGGAGCACCTATAAATGAAAAGTAAATATTGATAGTTCTGAAGGGAGAAATAGATAACTATACAATAGTAGTAAGGGACTTCTATATGCCACATTCAAAATTTGTAGATTATCAAGATGCAAATCAATAAGAAAACATTGGACATGGATTTCACTTTAAACCAAAGGGACCTAACAGACAAATACAGATAATTCCATCCAACAGCACCAGAATACCATTCTTCTCAAGCACATATGGAACATTCTCCAGGATAGATCATGTATTAGGCTACAAAACAAGTTTTACCAAATGTAAGAAGATTAAGATCACAGCACGTTTATTTTCTGACCATAATTTTAAGAAACCTAACATCAATAACAGAAGATGAGTATACTCACAAATATTTGAAAATTTAATACCATACTCCTAAACAACCAATGAGTTGATGAAGATAGTGAAAATGAAATGGAAAAATAATTTGAAACAAAAGAGGAAACATAAGATACCAACATTTATGGGACGCAGCAAAAGCAATTCTAAAGGGGATCCTTAGAGCATTTAATGCCTATATGAAGAAAATAAAAAGTCTCAAAAAAAAAAACCACCCTAACTTTACATGTTAAGGACCCAGAAAAATAAAATAAGCCCAAAGTTAGTAGAAGGAAGAAAATAACAAAGATCAGAGCAGAAATAAACAAAATACGATTTTTAAAAAAATAGAAAAAAATAAACTGAGTTGAATTTTTGAAAAGATAAAATCAACAAACAGGTAGACTTACTAAGAAAAAAGGAGAGAAAGAGGGGGCATTACAATTGATACCACAGAAATGCAAAGAATCTAATTTGGTTTGGCTCCATGTCACCACCCAAATCTCATCTTGTAACTACAATTCCCACGTGTTGTGGGAGGAACCTCATGGGAGTTGATTGAATTATGAGGGCAGGTCTTTTCTATGCTGTTCGTGTGATAGTGAGTCAGTCTCTTGAGATCTGATGGTTTTAAAAACTGGAGTATCCCTGCACAAACTCTTCTCTTGTCTGCCATCATATGAGACGTGCCTTTCACCTTCTACCGTGATTGTGAGGCCTCCTAGCCACATGGAACTATAAGTCCAATAAACCTCTTTATTTTGCAAATTGCCCAGTCTCTACTATGTCTTTATCAGCAGCATGAAAACGGACTAATACAGAATTGTAAGACACTAATATGAACAATTGTACACCAAAAATCGGATCTCCTAGATGAAATGGATAAGTTGCTAAAAAAATAAATAAAAAACCATGACATGTGTTTACCTATGTAACGAATCTTCACATGTACCCCAAAACCTAAAATACAAGTTAAAATAAAATTTAAAAAATTAGAAATCAATAACCTCCCTCAAAGAAAAGAACAGGAACAAATGGCTTCACTGGTAAATTGTATATCCTAACATTTAAGGAAGAATAAAGGCCAATATTTCTCAAACTCTTTCAAAAAATTAAAAAGGTGAGAATACTTCTGAACTCACTTTTCGGGACAGCATTACCCAGATACTAAAGCAAGACAAAGACACTACAAGAAAAGGAAATTATATGCCAATATATGATGAATGTAGATGCAAAATTCCTCAATAAAATACTAGCAAATTGAATTCACCATCACAATAAAAGGATCATACACTAGGATCAAATTCCTGGAATACAGGACTGTGTTTCAAGATATGCAAATCAACAAATATATACAGAACACCAAAATAGTAAATAATAAAATAATATGATCACAATAGATGCAGAAAAAGCATTTAACAAAATTTGCTATGATAAAATTTGCTTTCTAATAAAAATCGAACAAGTAAGATATAGAAGGAATGTATCTCAACACAATAAAGGCCATATATCACACACCCACAACATCATACTCAATTATAAAAAGCTGAAAATTATTTTCTCTAAGATTAGGGACAAGATAAAGAGGCCCAGTCTCACCACTCTTATTCAACATAGTACTTGAGGTCCTAATCAAAGCAATTAGTAACAGCAGCAGGAAAGCGACAAATTCTTAGGAGGAATGGGCAGGTCCCCAGAGAAACCCGACTTTCAAGCCAAAGACAGCCTGGAGCCTAAAACCAGGCTACCAGTTCAGAGTAGAATGGGCAGCCTGGAGTGAGAACTTTCTTGATGCCTTTCAGCCAATTAAATGGTGTATTTCCAGGCCTGCCCATGAACCTATCAGCATGCACTTCCTCCATTCTGAGAACATGAAAACTCCAGGCTCGGCCACACGTCAGGATTACCCACCTGCGGTTAGGGGCAACTCACTCCAGTCTCCTCCCGGCTGAGAAATTCTCCACTTGGCTCACCCTCCAGTTGTCTATATAACCCCGTTCTTCCTGGATGTCACACAAGAACTCAGGACCTGCTGAATGGCGGGCGTGAGAAGGGTTGTAACGTTTTCCTGGCTGCCTTGCCCAGCTGCAGACAGGAGCGAAAGGGGCTGTAACACGTTCCTGGCCAGCTCCCCGAGCTTGTGGGAGGTGACATGCTCCTGTTCCTTGGACTGAGGGAGGGAAGAGCCGCGACCCTTCTGGAAGCCAAGACCCTGATACTCCCTGGGTCAGAGCTGTAACACTACAGACCTTCCATCCTCTCCCAGTGTCCGGCAGCTGCCCCATGTGACCGGAAGTGGTGGCAGGGCTGAGCCAGCCCGGAAGCAGCGGTCCAGAGCGGGGTGGCAGGAGTGAACTAGCTAAAACATGTAACCCCCAACCCATGGCTCGCTGAGCTGTGGGCGGCAGGCATGAGAGAGCTCTAGCACATCCCCCGACCCCTTGAGGCTCCACGGTTGCTGGTGTCTCAGAGTTTCGGGGCATTACCGTATTCCCCTCATCCCGATGTTGGCGTCTGCATCAAAAGCTGCTTGTAGGATGACTGGTCCAGTCACAGCCTCACCACAGAGCCAGTGCCTGTGTCAGGGCCTGGAGCTTCCTGCCCTGCCACAGCAGCCAGTGTGTTTAGCTGTGCACAGTGGCCTGACCCTGCGCTTGCTCACACACTGCTTGCTGCCCTGTACCCGGCTTGCCCTTGGTGGGCGTAGGATCCAGGCCAGTAGCATGAGCCAAGCATAGCCTGCTGGCCTAGGCGAGCAGAGAGAGCCCAGTGGGCACAAGCAAACTCAAGTAGAGGCACTACCAGCCACAGTGGCTTCAGGCTGGCGAAGCGACACCCAAAGGATCCTCTGATATTAGGCAAGCAAAGTAAATAAAAAGCAGCTAAGTAGAAAAAGAAAAGTTAAATTGTCTCTGCGGGTGACATGATCTTTTACATCAAAAACTCTCAATATTCTACCAAAAAACCTATTAGAACTTGTAAACTAATTCAGTAAAGTTGCAGGATAGAAAATGAACACGCAAAAATCAGTTGTGTTTTGAGGCACAAACAAGCTATTTAAAAAACTGTCCAATTTACAATAACATCAAAAAGAATAAAATACTAAAGAAAAAATTTAGTCAAGGAGGGTAGAAGATATGAAAACTGAAAACTATAAAGCATTCATGAAAGAAATTGAAGAAGATATAAATAAATAGAAATATATTCTGTGTCAATAAATAGAAAATATCACTAATTTAAAATGTTCATACTACACAAAGTGATCTACAGATTCAATGCAATACCTATCAAAATTTCAATGATATTTTCATAGAAATAAAAGAAAAATTCTAAAATGTGTATCCACCACAAAAGACCTCAAATAACTAAAGCAATTTTGGAAAAAATAGATCAAAACTGGAGGCATCACACTTCTTCATTTAAAATTATATTACAAGCACAGTAATCAAAACAGTTTGGTTCTGGCATAAAAATATACTTATAGACCAATGGAACAGAATACAGAGCCTAGAAATACATTCATGAATGCATAGTCAACTCATCTTCAACAAAGTCACCAAGGATAGTGTATAAAGAAAGGATACTCATTTCAACAAACTGTTTACAAATATAGATGTCCACACACACACACAAATGAAATTGGATCTTTATTTTACATCATACACAAAAGTTAACTTAAAATGGGTTAAAGATGTAAGTGTATGACCTAAAACTCTAAAACTCCTTGAAGAAAACATATAGAAGAAGCTCCAGGACATTGGTCTCAACAATAATTTTCTGGATATGACACCAAAAGCACAGTCATCAAAAGCAAAAATAAAGAAAGAAGTAGGATTACATTAAAGTAAAATTTCTGAATAACAATAAAATTAAAAATTTTAAAAAGGCAACCCAAGAAATAAAGAAATAGGTGAAAATATTTGCAAAGCATTCATCTGACAAGAAATTAATATCCAAAACATGTAGGACACTCATATGACTCAGTAGCAAAAAACAAAACAAAAAACTACAAATGACAGAACAGCATGCACAAAGAAAAAGAGGTGTGACTAAGAATCTCATGTTCTTACCCTACCTGTGTTTCACAGTGGCTGAAGTGTAGGATTTAATGGCCTACAGAGGGATGAGATAAAATAAGGGTTTTGTTTTGTTTTGTTTTTTCAGATGGAGTCTCGCTCTGTCTCCAGGCTGGAGTGCCGTGGCATGATCTCGGCTCACTGCAACCTCCGCCTCCCAGATTCAAGTGATTCTCCTGCCTCAGCCTCCCACATAGCTGGAACTAGAGGCATGCGCCACCATCCCCAGCTAATTTTTGTATTTTTAGTAGAGACAGGGTTTTACCATATTGGCCAGGATGTTCTCAGTCTCTTGACCTCCTGATCTGCCTGCGTTGGCCTCTCGACGTGCTGGGATTACAGTTGTGAGCCACCGCACCCGACTAATACAATGAGAATTCAAAACTTAATTGCTTGATTTGCTTTGCTATGCAATCTTGACTATTAATTATGTAGGTGATTGGGGGAAAATTATTTTCAACACATGGCAATAACATCTTGAGTTTTGTTTAAGAAAATGTCTCTGATACCATAAAAGAGAACTAAATGAAAGAAAATTAGATTAGTTAAAGGGAACACACAACATACCCAGGCAAATAAATATATGCGTGTTCAAACATCTGTCTTTAATTTCCTTTAAAATTTTACACCTGGACTTCAAAATCTTATTTATAAGAAACAAATCAAGCCCATCCTGTGTAGATATTTATATATTCAACAATATAAAGATTTTTTAAATTCAGAACTTTATGAGGATGACATAATTCTGTAAAATTAATAAGCCTACTTTTTGTTTCTAGAAGCATGTCAAACGATATGTTCTCAAAAATAGTGAAACAAAACATCTACAAAAGCGGGACAAAATTTTTTTAAAAAATTGTTTTTTTCTTTTAAAATTCAACTTTTATTTCAGATATGAGGGTATACGTGCAGATTTGTTATATGGGCATATTGCACCCATGTAGTGCGCATACTACACAACAGGTAGTTAGAATTTTTTTTTTTTTTTTTTTTTTTTTAGGATGGGTGTGGTCACTCACGCCTGTAATCCCAGCACTTTGGGAGGCCGAGACGGGCATATCAGGAGGTCAGGAAATCGAGACCATCCTGGCTAACACAGTGAAACCCCATAAAAATACAAAGAAAAAAAAATAACAATTAGCTGGACATGGTGGTGGGTGTCTGTAGTTCCAGCTACTCCGGACTACTCCGGAGCTAGCAGGAGCAATGGCGTGAACCTGGGAGGGGAGCTTGCAGTGAGGCCGAGATCGCGCACACTGCACTCCACCTGGGGTGACAGAGCTAGACCTTCATCTCAAAAAAATGAAAAAGAAAGAAAAAAGAAGAAGAAAGAAAGAAAGAAAGAAAGAAGAAAGAGAAAGAAGAAGAAGAAAGAAGAAGAAAGAAAGAAAAAAGAAGAAAGAAAGAAAGAAAGAAAGAAGAAAGAAGAAAGAAAGAAGGAGGGAGGGAGGGGGGGGAGGAGGGAGGGAGGAGGGAGCGGGGAGGGAGAGAGAGAGAAGAGAGGAAGAGAGAGAGAGAGAGAGAGAGAGAAAGAAAGAAAGAAAGAAAGAAAGAGAGAGAGAGAGAGAGAAAGAGAGAGAGAAAGATAGATCTTTTTTTTTTAAGTCAAAGATGGTTCTACTAAACTGAAAGACTAGTCTCCAGGTATCAATACAATCCATAAAAATTAAAGAAAGAGAAATTCCTGGACACAAGCCTCTTAATTTGAACACAAATTTATGTGTACCCTGTTGGGTTCCCTCTATTCCTAGTGACCACACAGGGGATAGCAGAGTATGGAATGTGCAATATGAGGGTTTGTAGGTTCTCTATTGGTGGCTTCCCTCTATTCCTAGTGACCACACAAGGGATAGTAGAGTATGTAACATGCAAAATGAGGGTGTGGAGGATCACATATCATAACGAGAATAGACTACCATCATTTTGTCCATAAGTGAAGAGAGGCAACTGTGTGAATTGATCATCCCACCTGATATGGTTTGGCTCTGTGTCTCCATCCAAATCTCATCTTGAATGAGAATCTGAATTTTGATCCCTACATGTTCGGGGAGGGACCTCATGGGAGGTAATTAGAGCATGGTGGTGGTGAATGAGTTCTCACAAGATCTGATGGTTTCATAAGGGGCTTTTCCGACCTTCCCTCTGCACTATTCCTTCCTGTTACCATGTGAAGAAAGATATGTGTGCTTCCCCTCCCATCATGATCAAAACTTTCTTGAGACCTCTCCAGCCCTGCAAAACTGTGAACCAATTTAAACATAGCACCTGATAGGTGGTGTTTGAATCTTCACCCTCCTCTTACTCTCCACTCTCAGGTAGGCTTCAGTGTCTGTTGTTCCCTGCTTCGTGTCCATATGTACTCGATATTTAGCTTTCACTTATAAGTGAGAACATGTGGTATTTGGTTTTCTGATCTTGTGTTATTTCAGTCAAGATTATAGGCCCCAGCTCCATCCATGTTGCTGCAAAGGACATAATCTAGTTCTTTTTTATAGCTGTGTAGTATTCCATGGTGTATATATATATCATATTTTCTTTATCCAGTCTACCATTGATAGACATCTAGGTTGATTCCATGTCTTTGCCATTACGAATAGTGCTGCAATGAACATACACGTGCATGTGTCTTTATGGTAGAATAATTTGTATTTCTGTGGGTGTATACCCAATAATGGGACTGCTGAGTTGAATGGTAATTCTGCTTTATATTATTTAAGAAACTGCCACACTGCTTTCTACAAAAGCTGAACTAATTTACACCCCCACCAGCAGTGTATAAGCACTCCATTTTCTCCGTAACCTCTGTAGCACTTTTACTTTTTTTTACTTTTTATTAATAGCCATGACTGGCTGTGGTGGATCACGTCAATAATCCCAGAACTTTAGGAGGCCCAGGTGGATGGATTGCTTGAGTTCAGCAGTTCAAGACCAGCCTGGGCAACATGGCTAAATCCCATCTGTACAAAAAAAATACAAAAATTAGCCAGACATGGTGGCACATGCCCGTAGTCCCAGCTACAGGGGAGACTGAGGCAAGAGAATTCTTGAGCCAGGAAAGCAGAGGTTGCGGTGAGCCGAGATGATGCCACTGCACTTCAGCCTGGGTGACATAGTAAGACACCATCTCAAATAAATAAAAATAATAGCCATTCTGATTAGTGTGAGATGGTATCTCATAGTGGTTTTGATTTGCATTCCTCTATTGATTAGTGATGTTGAGTATTTTCCCATGTGCCCGTTGGCCGAATGTATGACTTTTAAAAAGTGTCAGTTCATGTCTTTTACCCACCTTTTTTCGTTATTGTTAATTTTCTTTTTTTCTTTATTTATTTTACTTTAAGTTCTGGGATACAAGTGCAGAATGTGCAGGTTTGTTACATAACATGTTTGTTACATGTGACACGATAGTTTCCTGAACCTATCAACGTGTCATCTAGGTTTTAAGCCATGCATGCATTAGGTATTTGTCGTAATGCTCTCCTTCCCCTTGCCCCCAACCCCCGGACAGGCCCCGGTATGTGATGTTCCCCTCCCTGTGTCCTTGTGTTCTTATTGTTCAAATCCCACTTATGAGTGAGAACATGCAGTGTTTGGTTTCCTATTCTGGTGTTTAATGGGATTTATTTTTTGCTTGTAAATTTGATTAAGTTCCTTATAGAATCTAGATATTAAACCTTTGTTGATGCAGAGTTTGCAAATATTTTCTCCTGTTCTGTAGATTATTTTCTCTATTGGTAGTGGCTTTTGCTGTGCAGAAGATATTTAGTTTAATTAGGTCTGATTTGTCATTTTTTGTTTTCGTTGCAATTGCTTTTGGTATGCTTGTCATGAAATCTTTGTCTGGTCTTATGTCTAGAATATTTCCTAAGTTATGTTACAGGATTTCTATCGTCTTTACTTTTACAGTTAAGTCTTTAATCCATCTTGAGTGCATTTTTGTACTTGGTGTAAGGAAATAATCCAGTTTTGACCTTCTGCATATGGCTAGCCAGTTATCCCAGCACCATTTGTTGAATAGAGGGTCCTTTCCACATTGCTGTTTTCATTGACTTTGTCAAAGATCAGACAGTTGTAGGCATGCAGCAGTATTTCTGGGTTCTCTATTCTGTTCTATTGGCCTGTGTGTTTTGGTACCAGTACTGTGCTGTTTAGGTTACTGGTGAAGAAACTCAAAGACCAGGAACTTTCCCTGGCAGATACAGAAATTGCATCTACACAACGATAATAAACAACAATGTAGTATGGGTGCAGAAACATTAATGAGACCCACAGATGTATGCAAGTTTGTTAAATGACAAAATTGGTATGCAGATTACTGGAATAAGAGGAACTCTTCTTGAAGTGGAGCTCTAAAAATTAGAAATCCATAGAAAATTCTTTCAAACTTAATTCGATCTGATCCAATTCAAGATAAATTAAGGTTTTAGCTATCAGAATAGATGTCAAATCTCATAGTAGAATATAGAAATATACATCTTTTAGACCTTGTGGTAACAAAATATGAGAGATAAGATATATAAAACACTCATAATAAAACTCTTCAGAAACACGATATTCTTTAAGAACTTTTATTTAACAAATCATGCCTTCACAGAAAATATTCACCCTACATCGAGCTGGCCAAAAACTAAGGGGAAGAATGTATTAAAATCTCTGAAAAATCACTAAGCAGAACATGAAATAAATGAATAATAGTCAAGAAATTTCCATGGCATTTTATATAAGAGACAAACCTATTACAAATAAACTTTAAACAAGATGTTCAACAACACTGATGACCACAAAATGAAAAGACTGCAATGACATATCATTTATATCTCATTAAACATGCAAAAATTAAAAGTTCAGTGAGAAATGGCAGGAATTAAATAGATCTGCAACTTATACATTGCTGGTCTGTTGTATTTGGTACAGTCCCTTTTAAAAAAACACCTTTGTTATTAACTCCTAAGGTTAAATTTTCACATATCCTATGAATCAATAATTCAACTCTGGACATATAGCCAGAGAAAGTTTTGTAATCAGAGACATGTATAACAATGCTTATAACAGCAATAGGTATTGTAACAAAAACCTGGAAACAACTCGGATGCCCAGCTACAAATTTTATATGTACCATGACATATATTTTTATACAATTAAAAGCAACTAAAATTATACATAGATATTTAAAGAGTACAAATAAATATATTAAAGCTATTATGCAGAGTACATACATACACACTCCATCTTAAGGTGCATATAGATATCACAAAACAGGCCGGGCGCGGTGGCTCAAGCCTGTAATCCCAGCACTTTGGGAGGCCGAGACGGGCGGATCACGAGGTCAGGAGATCGAGACCATCCTGGCTAACACGGTGAAACCCCATCTCTACTAAAAAAAAATACAAAAAACGAGCCGGGCGAGGTGGCGGGCGCCTGTAGTCCCAGCTACCCGGGAGGCTGAGGCCGGAGAATGGCGTGAACCCGGGGGGCGGAGCTTGCAGTGAGCTGAGATCCGGCCACTGCACTCCAGCCTGGGCGATAGAGCGAGACTCCATCTCAAAAAAAAAAAAAAAAAAAAAAACTCCGTCTCAGATATCACAAAACAATATAAAAAGATATGAAATGATAAATAGAATTCAGGGCAATGATTTGATGATTATGCTGGCTGTGGGATGGCACAAGCTTGGGTGGGCAGGAGAAACATATGGCTACACGTAGATAATTTTTAAATGCCCAGCCTTTATTTCAACAGTAGACTTACAGGTGCTTATTATGCTATTTGAAATAGTGATATATATAGCTAACTATAAAAAGAAGCAGTCCATACATAGACCAATATAGAGAGTCCACCATTAACTAATGAACAATGTTAGTGATAGCCAAGAATTATGATTAAGTCAATTGAATGAACCTGAAAAATATCATATCATCATAATAAACAAAAATTAAACAATAATAGAGTGTGGTTGAGCTATAGCAAAAAAATAACTCCACTGAAAATGTGAAACCCAGTCTATCCTTACACTAATTTACCATTAAAATTTACACTGCTATAAGGATGTAACACCAACCTATGACATTAACTTAACATGGCCCAACATTTGTTACCACCACTAGGCTGCCTGGCAGAAGCAAAGAAAAATTCTGTTTGGAAGGATAAATACTGAGACCTTTTTATTCTTTTTTCTTTTTTATTATACTTTAAGTCCTAGGATACATGTGCACAACCTGCAGATTTGTTACATATGTATACATGTGCCATGTTGATGTGCTGCACCCATTAAGTCATCATTTACATTAGGTATATCTCCTAATGCTATCTCTCCCCGCTCCCCCCTCCCCACAACAGGCCCCAGTGTGTGATGTTCCCCTTCCTGTGTCCAAGTTTCTCATTGTTCAATTCCCACCTGTGAGTGAGAATATGTGGTGTTTGCTTTTTTGTCCGTGAGATAGTTTGCTGAGAATGATGGTTTTCAGCTGCATCCATGTCCCTACAAAGGACATGAACACATCCTTTATAATGGCTGCTTAGTATTCCATGGTGTATATGTGCCACATTTTCTTACTCCAGTATGTCATCAATGGACATTTGGGTTGGTTTCAAGTCTTTGCTATTGTGAATAGTGTCGCAATAAACATACGTGTGCATGTGTCTTTATAGCAGCATGATTTATAATCCTTTGGGTATATACCCTGTAATGGGATGGCTGGGTCAAATGGTATTTCTAGTTCTAGATCCTTGAGGAATCGCTACACTGTTTTTCACATGGTTGAACTAGTTTACAGTCCCACCAACAATGTAAAAGTGTTCCTATTTCTCCACATCCTCTCCAGCACCAGTTGTTTCCTGACTTTTTAATGATCACCATTCTAACTGGTGTAAAATGGTATCTCATTGTGGTATTGATTTGCATTTCTCTGATGGTTAGTGATGATGAGCATTTTTTCATGTGTCTGTTGACTGCATAAATGTCTTCTTTTGAGAAGGGTCTGTTCATATCATTTGCCCACTTTTTGATAGGGTTGTTTGTTTTCTTCTTGTAAGTTTGTTTGAGTTCTTTATAGGTTCTGGATATTAGCCCTTTGTCAGAAGAGTAGATTGAAAAAATTTTCTCCCATTCTGTAGGTGGCCTGCTCACTCTGATGGTAGTTTCTTTTGCTGTGCAGAAGCTCTTTAGTTTAATTAGATCCCATTTGTCAATGTTGGCTTTTGTTGCCATTGCTTTTGCTGTTTGAGACATGAAGTCCTTACCCATGCCTATGTCCTGAATGGTATTACCTAGGTTTTCTTCTAGGGTTTTTATGGTTTTAGGTCTAACATTTAAGTCTTTAATCCATCTTGAATTAATTTTCGTATAAGGTGTAAGGAAGGGATCCAGTTTCAGCTTTCTACATATGGCTAGTCAGTTTTCTCACCATCATTTATTAAATGGGGAT
>NW_016824336.1:551991-616889 GCF_001698545.2 Rhinopithecus bieti
ACTCCTGGATTCATTGGTTTTTTGAAGGGTTTTTTGTGTCTCTGTCTCCTTCAGTTCTGCTCTGATCTTAGTTATTTCTTGCCTTCTGCTAACTTTTGAATGTGTTTGCTCTTGCTTCTCTAGTTCTTTTAATTGTGATGTTAGGGTGTCAATTTTAGATCTTTCCTGCTTTCTCTTGTGGGCATTTAGTGCTATAAATTTCCCTCTACACACTGCTTTAAATGTGTCCTAGAAATTCTGGTATGTTGTATCTTTGTTCTCATTGGTTTCAAAGAACATCTTTATTTCTGCCTTCATTTTGTTATGTACCCTGTAGTCATTCAGGGGAAGGTTGTTCAGTTTCCATGTGGATGAGCTGTTTTGAGTGAGTTTCTTAATCCTGAGGTCTAGCTTGATTGCACTGTGGTCTGAGAGACAGTTTGTTATAATTTCTGTTCTTTTACATTTGCTGAGGAGTGCTTTACTTCCAGCTATGTGGTTACTTTTGGAATAAGTGCAATGTGGTGCTGAGAAGAATGTATATTCTGTTGATTTGGGGTGGAGAGTTCTGTAGATGTCTATTAGGTCTGCTTGGTGCAGAGCTGAGTTCAATTCCTGGATATCCTTGTTAACTTTCTGTCTCATTAATCTGTCTAATGTTGGCAGTAGGGTGTTAAAGTCTTTAGCCCATTTACATTTACAGTTAATATTGTTAGGTATGAATTTGATCCTGTCATTATGATGTTATCCGGTTATTTTGCTTGTTAGTTGATGCAATTTCTTCCTAGCATCAATAGTCAGACCTTTTATAATTACTCACACAGTGCTAGAAAGCATGAGCTCAAATAAAAACAAAATTCACTATAGAAAAGAGTAGGCAGAAACAAACAAAAGAAACATGAACTTAATTTAATGAAATTATTAGACAGACTACAAATAATTACATGATTCAAATCTAGAAAACAGAAAACGTTTTCTAAAAAAGCAAAAGGTAAATAAAAATCTCACATCAATTTGATTTAAAAATAGTCTTCTACACTTTATCCTCAGTAAGATGGCTATAACATTTTTTATAATAAGATAATAAGTGTTGGTGAGAATGTGGAGAAATTGGAACCCTCATACATTGCTGTTGGAAATGTAAAATAGCGTAGCTGTGGTGAGAAAACAGAAAACATTTTGATGTTTCCTCAAAAAATTAGACAAAATTATGCAATTGTGGGAGCCGGAAATCTAAAGTGTTTATGGCAGGCCACCAGAGTGAAAATTAAGGCAACAGTTGGTGTAGTAGTCTTTTTTGTTTGTTTGTTTTGTTTTTGTTTTGAGGTAGGGTCTCACTTGGTTGCCCAGGCTGGAGTGCAGCGGTGCCATCACAGCTCACTGCAGCTTCAACTTCCCAGGGTCAGGTGATCCTCCCACCTCAGCCTGTGAAGTCCCTGGGACTACGGATGCGTGCCACCACATCCAGATAATTTTTTGTATTTTTTATGAAGACTAGGTTTGGCTTTTGGGCAATCTGACCACCTCGACCTCCTAAAGTACTGAGATTAGAGGCATGCCCAGCTGATGTAGCAGTCTTGAATTCAATTTCTGTAAGGCAGCAGGCTGGAAACTCAGGCAGAAATTCTGGAGGCAAAACGGCTTCTCTGAAAAACCTCTGTGTTTGCTCTTAAAGCTTAACCTGATTGGATGAGTTCCACCCACATTATAAAAAGTAATCTGTTTCACTCAAATCCTGCCGATTTAAATATTAATCACATTTAAAAACCACCTTCACAGAAACATGTATACTGGTGCTTGACCAAATATCTGGGCACATAGCCTAGCCATGTTGACGTGTAAAATTACATTAAGACCACTCTCCAGAATAAGCTTTACGTGCCGGAATGCAGGGCCCAATCCCTTTCCTTGATTGCACTGATGGTAGAAGCATATTTTGAGATAGAGCCTTTTCAGTCCAAGATCCTAACCAACCTATGTTGGGTATATAGCATAAGTTTGAAACATACACCTTTGGTTATTTGGGCATATTTATTTCTATAGTATAATCTAGCCTATTCTAAGATATATGACAGTTGAACAATATTATGAAAGAAAACAGGGCAAAGTAAAATAGTTCCAGAAAGAATGTCTGAGAAGCAAGAAGAAATAGAGAGCCAGATATTAGTAATCATGGGTACTATAAATAAATATGAACTGTCTAACATAATAATAATATGGATCTTGATGATATCTAAATGTGAGATAATAAAATACCAGGGAACTAAAATATTAGAGAATAGTAACATATAATTAAGATTGGATAAAGTACTAATAAAATTTGTAAGTTTCTTTTATCTTCAGAAAATAGAAATATTAATGGGTTTAATCAATTGCATATATTTTTGTGTGTTTAAGTTTGTATGTGTGTGTGTGTGTTTGTGTGATATTGTGTTCTGAAACTAAGAAAGTATGGCTGGCCGGGCGCGGTGGCTCAAGCCTGTAATCCCAGCACTTTGGGAGGCCGAGATGGGCGGATCACGATGTCAGGAGATCGAGACCATCCTGGCTAACACGGTGAAACCCCGTCTCTACTAAAAAAATACAAAAAACTAGCCGGGCGAGGTGGCGGGCGCCTGTAGTCCCAGCTACTCGGGAGGCTGAGGCAGGAGAATGGCATAAACCCGGGAGGCGGAGCTTGCAGTGAGCTGAGATCCGGCCACTGCACTCCAGCCCAGGAGATAGAGCGAGACTCCATCTCAAAAAAAAAAAAAAAGAAAGAAAGAAAGAAAGAATGCCTAAAGGAGGCACTTTAGAAGGTGAAAAAATACCTGGATCTACAACACTGTAGTAAATCTCTCATACTAATGACTTCAGTTTGTAGCACTAGTGAGACTTAAATTATCTAAAGTTGTCAATGCCCTGAAAACCCATCAGACTATGGGCAGGTGGATTTAGTTGAGGAATATCTGAAAGAACTATTGCATGCAAGGCTATCATTTTACTGGTGTGTGTGTGTGTGTGTGTGTGTGTGTGTGTGTGTGGTGTGTGTGGTGTGTGTGGTGTGTGTTCTATTGAAAAACCTTGCCTTCTAGACGGGCCAAAATTTAAAAAGTTTTAATTGACGGCACATCTCATACATACCAATTAGGATTGCTAATTGGTAAAATACTTCCTTTCAGGTTTTTTAATAAATGTTTTGAAAGTTAAAAGAAAATGATCAGATTTTGACTCCAAAATTCCACACATAGTTATATTAAAAAGAATATAATTGAAAATGATACTAACACAAAGATGTATTTAAACAGTGATATCACTGTTTAAAGTTGTAAAAAATGGGACAAAATCTAAATAGCTATAGATATTAGACAAATATGTTATTACATTTTCATAGAAATATTTGCCAACCTAAAGATGGTAATTTATATATGTAATGTATGTATGTCATCATGTATGTGTATACATATGGTATCTATGTATATCATCTCATTTTGTAAGGCACTCATTTATGTATAAGCACATATATATATAATATAATCACACAAATGTGTTTCATAGACTCTGAAAATATGCAGGCTGTGTGATTATATGATTATATATCATTAAATTTTTTACATATACCATTAAACTTTTTTTCATGTATTTAAATGTCTTTATTAAGTGAGAATGTACTATTTTCTAAATAAAATAACATATTTAGGCACACTGAGTCATGTAGAGGTGGTCACTAAGTCAGGCTACAGACTGACTTTAAATTTAAGTAAACTATTTTTTATTGTTTTCTTCTGGTGAAAAGAAGACCATGTTCAATAGTATAAACATATAAGCATAGAGAAATCAAGTCCAAATAATTACGATATACAAAGTTATGTTATTTTTCTTACTAAAAGTGTTTTTATTGCATTCATGTTTCACACACAGTATTATTATTTCTATTATTCCAATGAGGTTTAGTTTGGTAAGGAAAGAGAAGAGGTATCAGAGGCAGAAGGAGGGTAATGACAATAAAATGGTATTATTATTTAAGGTAGGTTTTTGATCTTTAATTTCATGGGTTACAAAACAAACAAACAAAACCAAAACTACAACCAAAAACTATTCTACAATCGAACCTTGTCCAAGTGCATAATAAAAAAAAATTAAATGAGAGAAACATGCAAAATTATTACCAAAGAAACTTATTACCAAAGATTGTTCTGCAATTGAGGTAAATGGAGTTAGTGATCTAATGGTTCTTTATTGTTCTTCTTAATCTTTTCAATTCTAGTAAAAAATTACCCATGAAAAGAAGTTCAACTATTCTGAACACATAAAAATGACTAAAAGTTAATTTAGCAACTGCATTGATTAATATAGAATCTTTTTCTGTTGCATGGTCACTTGGTCTCAGTAATATTGGATGGTTTTCCACATATATATATTCAAATATTTTATATACATATATATTCAAATATTATATATTTATTTTTTTTCAAGAGGTCGACAGAAATCCAGGATGGAATGCAGAATGTGGAAAAAAATCAAATTGTATTAGAAATATGAAACAACCTCCCTGAATGAAGTTGGGTAAAGGCAGGTATCCTAAATACCTTTGGAAAGAGGAAGGTAAAATTAAAGACAAAAGACGCTGTATATAAGCCCTATACTCCAGTTAAGAGTGTTAATGTGTGTACTGAATATAAACAATTGTAAATGAATGGCAATGGTAGTAGCCAGATTTCTCACTGTTGCAGAGAGAGGTTCCAGATAAGCCAGGGCAGGAAGTTATAGAGGTCCAAGTGTTCATAAAGTAGAATTGGAGACATCACTATGAACTCAGCTTTAGCTTAATATCTATACAGACGGCTACATATAGAAATATGAAGAGATACTTGCATACAAATACATTTTCTTGCTCTGTCAGCTAAAAGACCCTAGAAACATTGATACCCCAATATCAATGAGCACATACAGCTCCCAGATTTCAGGTTCTATTAACATTTTACAATAAAAGGAACCAGGGCGGCTTGCTAAAATAGCTGATACAAACACAGGACAGGACATATACAAGATAAGCCTGGAGCATCTTGTAGTGCAAAGAAGTAAGGAAGTGCTCAGAAAAACAACAAAACCAAAAATTCAAGATGATGGGAATATGTTAAAGAGAAACAGGAGCCAATAGAAAGAGCTCCCTATATAGCTAATTGCTGGAACAATTTGAACCAAAAAATAAATAAATAGTATTGTATTAAACTCCAAATTATAAAATAAATATCTGCCAGTTTATATAAATATACTAAATAAATAAACAAATTGATAAGTGGAGAAGAAGAGATAAATCTCCCATTCAGAATTCCAAATAATTTATATGTATTCTCTGCCCTGAAGAAGGTAGAGTATAACAGTGTATAATGATGTCCTTCCAAATAGGAGACAAGTGGGAAAAAATAAAACAGAATAACTTTATAGTTACTTTTACAACACTTTAGCTGAGTTACGAAGGTCAACATCGACAGTAATGAGTCATGTTAAAAGTAGGTATCGGCCAGGCGCGGTGGCTCAAGCCTGTAATCCCAGCACTTTGGGAGGCCGAGACGGGCGGATCACGAGGTCAGGAGATTGAGACCATCCTGGCTAACATGGTGAAACCCCGTCTCTACTAAAAATACAAAAAACTAGCCGGGTGAGGTGGCAGGCACCTGTAGACCCAGCTGCTCTGGAGGCTGAGGCAGGAGAATGGCGTAAATCCAGGAGGCAGGGCTTGCAGTGAGCTGAGATCCGGCCACTGCACTCCAGCCCGGGCGACAGAGCAGGACTCCGTCTCAAAAAAAAAAAAAAAAAANAAAGAAATAAAATATCACAAGGTAAATGGGGACAGAGCAAGATCACATGGTCAGGGTGAAATTAGAATTGCTGATGAGGTTTCATGTCCCACTGTGCATGCACGCATTGTCATTGATAAACACATTAACAGGAAACAGTGTTTGAGAGCAGACAATTGGTCTGACTAGAATTCACCAGGCTGGAATTTCCTAATCCTAACAAGCCTGAGGGTGCTGCATGAGACAAGGGCATATTTCATCCCTTATCTTCCACTGCATCAGACAGACACTCCCAGAGCGGTCATTTTAGAGAACTCCCCCTGGGAATGCATTATTTTCCCAGGGCTATTCCTTGCTGAGAAAAAGAATTCAGTGATATATCTTCTATTCGCTTTTGCAAGAAGAGAAATATGACTGTTCTGCCTGGCCCCGCAGGCAGTCAGACCTTATTGTTATCTCCCTTGTTCCCTGAAAATCACTGTTATCCTGTTCTTTTAGGATGCTCAGATTTCATATTGTTCAAACACACGTTTTACAAACAATTTGTACAGATAACGCAATCATCACAGGGTCCTGAGGCGACATACACCTTCAGCTTACGAAGATGATGTGATTAAGAGATTAAAGATAGGCATAGGAAATTATAAGAGTATTAATTGAGAAAGTGATAAATGTCTATGAAATCTTCACAATTTATGTTCAGAGATTGCAGTAAAGACAGGCATAAGAAATTATAAAAGTATTAATTTGGGGAACTAATAAATGTCCATGAAATCTTCACAATTTGGGTTCTGCTGTGGCTTCAGTCAGTCCCTCCGTTCAGGGTCCCTGACTTCCCACAACAAGTAGGTACCCTTGATATAATGGGATATGGCCTTTCTCCCCAAAACTCTTAAGTCTAATCATAAGAAAAAAAAAAGCAGACAATTCCCAATAGAGGATCACTTTACAAAATGCCTGACCAGTACTCTCCATAATGTCAAGGTCATCATAAACAAGGTTAGTCTGAGAAACTGCCATAGCCAAGAGAAGCCTAAGGAAACATAACGACTAAATCTAATGCGGGTAACCCAGATGGGGTCCTGGATGGTCATTAGGTAAAAACTAAAAAAAACACAAAGTATGGACTTTGGTTATTAGTAATATGTCAATATTAATTCATTAACTGTAACAAATAGACCATATTATGTAATTAATGTAAGATGTTAATAATAGAAGAAAAATCCTCTTCCTCGGTTTTTTTATATATGTAAAACTTCTGAAAGTTAATTTGAAAAACTGAAAGAAATGTCTTGAACATATTAAGCACAGGAGAAAGGTGATGCTTGATACAGATGAAAAGCTAGGTAGTGATCAGATCACCACAGTTTTGTAATACATGCAAAGGCGTTTGAAATTTTTTTCACAATTCAAAATACCAATTTTTCACAATTGGTAATTTAAATCTTGTGTGAAATTTGATCTCACTCATGATTTTTTTAAACAGTCTACCAGTTATGTAATAGAATGGATTGTAAATTAAGGATGGGTGGGATAAAGGTATGAAAATTAAAACAGGGGCAACACTAAAGAAGCAACTGAAATGCAACAAGATTGAGTCAACAGTAGCTGCAAAGATTTGAATGCAAAAACATGAATTATAAGTACATATTTAATGTAAAATAAACAGGCTTGGTTATAGAACGTTGTGTTGAGGTAGAGTTGTTAATAATGACAGATTTCCAGCATTTTAGCAGGAGTACATTTACAGAAATATATAAAAATACAGGAGAAATCTTGAAAGAAAATATTTAGAATTTTATATCGGACATGTTAAGTTCAGGAAATTTTGAACAGTGTTGGTGAAGATACCAAGGACTAATTGAATATGCTTAGAAGAGGAGTCAAATAAGAAAGAAAATTTTTGGCCGGATGTGATAGCTCCTACCTGTAATTCCAGCACTTTTGGAGGCTAAGGCAGGAGGATGGCTTGAGGTCAGGAGTTCAAAACCAGCCTGGGCAAAATAGACTGTATCTATAAAAAATAAAATATAAAATAAAATAAATAAATAAATAAAAAATAAAATAAAATAAAATAAAATAAAATACAGCCTGGCGGTGCACATGCAGTCACAGCTGCTCAGGACACTGAGGTGGGAGGATCACTTGAGTCCAGGAGGCAGAGGTGCAGTGAGCTGAGAGCCTGGGCAACATAGTGAGACCCTTTCTCTAAAAACAGAAGAGAGAGAAAAAATTTGGTAGTTAAGACATTAGGATATTCACAGACATAAAAACTGAATGAAGTAAATTAGTAACAGAAAATAGTAAAAGGATGGAAACAGAAGAAACATAAACATTTGTGTACAATGCAATTTGGAGAATAATTTCATACCAATGTGTTTCAAAACACGAAAAGTGCTCAACTCTATGTTGCTATGAGTTCTAAAAAGATAAGGAGAAAAAAAATGTTCTCTTCTATGCAGGAAGACAGTGGTCAGGTATATGTCTTAATGGTCTTGAGTTCGGTTTTGGCAGAGAGCAGGCCAAGCACACCCAGCTGCCCTCACCCGGGGGTGCTCTCGACACAGCCTGGGCCTGCAGTGAGCTGGGGAAGTGGCAGGCACGCCCTCTGCCCTGCAGACACCCTGAGACCTTGTTGTGGCAGCCAAGGCCGGGCCCAGGCCTTGAAGCAGTGGCGAATCTCTCTTTCCTATTCCACCTGGAGAACTGATGGAAGCAGCGGCCTTTCCCAGCCCTGAACATGCCGGCCGCCAGGTCTCTCGGCCACCACGTCTCTCGGCTCAACCCTGTTGGGCCTAGACAAAGCCCCTGCTGAGCCGCGGGAAGTAGCAACTTTGGGTGGTGGCGGGTGTGCTGGACCATAATAATGGCGGCCGCTTGAGTGCCACATGATGGAGCTGCTAAGGTGTGGAGGGTCCAGGAAGGTGGTCACCGGCACTGACTCAGCTGCCTTCTCAGGTCATGGAGCCGCGCAGATCCAGGTCCTGGGTGACCACTCTGTCTCCAATGGGCAAGACCTACTTAGTCCTGACTACAAGGGACAACGGCCTGAATGGGCCTCGAAGGTGTTTGGACAAACGGAGGCAAGATGGTGCAGTTCCGGGTTCTTGACCGTCAACTTTCCCGCGCCCGGGAAAGACAGGGGTCGACTGCGCAGGGCAACCCAACCTCTGACGGAGAGAAACTGGAACCCGCCTAGCCACGCCTACCGCCCCGCCCCCGCCCTGCCTATGTCCCGCCCACTGCCCGCCCACTCCCAGGCCCAGGACATAAAAGCCACTCCCGGCGGGGCGCAGTGCGAACTTCCTCGGCCCCTCCTCGTACGCGGGACCCAGGAACCTCGCCCGAGAGTGTCGGAGAGAACTTTCTTGGCCCCTGCTCCTGTGCGGACCTAGGAACCTCGCGGGAGAACGCTGGAGCGACTTCGTCGGCCTCCACCGCCGGAGGCCGGTGAACCTTGCCCCTCCCTCACATTGGTTTGTAAATAAAGTTTTTTTTTTTACCTTGCCTACTTGCCTTTTCTCTGGCATTTGCTCTGGGGGTCGCATTAAAGCAAATCAGAAGGTGAGAGGAGTCCCTACAACAACGAGTGGAACGGTTAGCGGTGCTTGCTCTTTGTTCTACCAGACTTCGCTGTTGGAAGAGAGAAATGGCAGAATGACATGCCCCATTTGGCCCACTGGAAATGCCCATCATCCTTTGGGAAGATTTACTGGCTGTTTGTAGAATGATTGCCTATATAATAATATGAAAAAGATGCTCTCAACTTCTCCCGCCCAAAACCTTTTAAAAGAAAACATTTGCCACATCCAGCCCTTGTAAAGAGGTTGCGGACGTATGAAGTAGAGTTAGAAAATCACACATCTTGCAAATTATCATTTGTGTAAAAAGAAGTCATAGAAAATGTCTTCTGTAGTTGACTTTTGAAATGGAGTTTTAGACCACTTGTGGAAGCAACACATCCACGTTTATTCAATGGGCTAGAGGACATGGAGCAGAAGACCTGAGAAGGAAGAGAAGAAGGTTCTTTGCCAGACTGGTCATATTTAGAAGAATTTTCATACTCTATCCATTGTTTTGTGTGCATTTTATTCTCACTACTGCATATATAGTTGACAGTGCTAAACTTTTCGTAATGTCTAGTCTCTCTAGATGTTCTGAACTGCCTGATATATGTTAAAATTAGAGACAGTAAAATAATACATTTTGTAAATATATATGTATATACATAGAACAGTGTTTGCAAAATAGTGCATGGGAGTCATGGACTGAAGAGAGAATGGTTAGGTGAGGAAGTGGACACAGTAAATGTTAAAACATTTCTTTGACAAGTTTGAGTGTGGAGTGGAACAAGAATTAGGGCAGTAGCTGGAAGGAGATATGAAATAAATTTGTGACTTTTCCCGATAGAATTATTATTAGACATGTGGAGGAGAATACTAGGTTCTTTGAGAAGATGAGAGGTAATGGAAACTGAGCATATGGTAAAGAATAAGTCCTTCATACAAAAAGAAATACTTCATTAGAATGAAGGAATGGAGAAGTGAGTGGAAAAACAAGACAAAGACTAATGAAGAGGATGATGGTTTTAAAATAGTTCTGATGGAAGAAGAGATTTCTTTTTAAATTGTTTCTATTTTCTCAATGAGGTGTGAAGCATATTAATTAACTGAAAGTAAAAGCAGAAGAGAGAGACATTTTTAGTACTATGTTGAAAGCACCGTAATAAGCATTTTGTGGAGTAAACATACTAAAAAACTATAATCAAACATCTTCCCATGTAGAGTGCTCTTTTAAAGAGGTAATCATGACATTGTTGATACAACAACATTCGGGTGTTTGGGTGCAAGACTAGAGAACGCAGATGATTTATTGATCTAAGGATGAGGTTTTGATAGGAGAAAGTATGAAGAGTAATAGATTTAATTAACAAAATGCTGAATATAAGTATGGACCATAACATACAAGCTAGATTAAAAGAAAGTAGAGGCAGAAAAGGAGTGTTACTACATAAAATGAAAAGAAGTCAATGGATTGTGACAGCCAACTTTTCTTTGGCATAATTAACACCTGTTGCACAAGAAAGAAATCCTCAAATTTTCATTGGCAGTACAACAAAAGGTAATTTCTTAGGCAAGACCATTATGAAGTCTGTTAGTGAGGACTCCTTATTTCATCTAGCTAGGAGCTGATTTAGCTTTCGTTCGTGTTGTCATGCTATCATTTTAATGTATGGCTCCCAAAGTCGTTTAAGCAGAAGCAGCATGGGATAGAGGTTGTACATCGTCTTTTCATTTGGTATACTTTAATTAGAATGAGCCACATGAATTCAATGTGCTCCAAGGAAGTTTTGAAAGTAAACAGAAGCTCATTTCATTTGGGGAATTTGACAAATATTTTCTCTGCCACAAAGATTGCTTTCAATGTCACAAATTAGGTGAGCTGAAAATCTAGAAAACTGTAGCCAGTTTGAATTTATGATGTGGGCAATCTGAAGTGTTTGTTAACAAAATCTATGGTGTAACCTTGGGATTGTGTGGCTAAAATAGAGAAGATGAAAAGGAATTTGGAGATGAGGGTTGTCAATCACTGAGCATAAACACAATTTCAGTGAAGAATGTCTATGGATTTCAGCAACCAGGTGGCAAAGACAAGGTTTTAGGTGAATGGCATAAACTTTAACAGCTGGCAGTGTTAGAAAATATAGGGGGAGTAATTACCTAGAGTTTATTCTGATGCATGAAGATAATTCCATTCCCAGCTCCCCACCATGAGATATAAAAGGTGTGAGAAAATGTGAAGTTGGAGAGGGAATTTAATAACATTGGAAGACAGTCCGATTTCAGTTAATGTAAGATGATTAGAAAAATGTTGGACAGGAAAAAGGTGAAAATATCAGGGAGTTTTCATATGCACACATCATCATAAGTCAAGAATTTAGGAAGAAAGGGTGTGGTAGGATCAGCAGAACTAGTAAGGTTCCATGTGTCATTAGGTAACTGAGATTTCAGGGGATAGTGAATGACCAAAAGGCCTATAGTGACTAAGGTAGAGTTACAAAAGGAAACTCTAACTGAAGTTGCAATTTTAAATACTACTCAAATGTATATGAAAGAAAGAAAGCTATGTTGAAAATATAATGTGGTGGAAGTGAAATATAAACCTTATCCTGTTGATTATTATTATTATTATTTTTTTTTTTTTGCCATTTCAACTGTTTATCCCTTTCTGCCTTTCCATCTCATCTGAAAATTGCAAAAAAATAACTGATAATGGTTTGGACCCACCCAAATACCATGTTCAAGTCCAATCCTCAGTATTGGAGATGGAGCCAGATGGGAGGTGATTGAAAATGAGAGTGGTTTCTCATGGTTCAACACCATCCCCTTTGATTCTGCCACTGTAATAGTGAGTTATCATGAGATATGGTTGTTTAAAAGTTTGTGGCACCTCCCCTCTCTCTCTTGGTCCTGCCGTATAAAATGCCTATTCACTCATTGCCCTCCTCCATGGGTAAAAGATGCCCTCCACCATGAGTAAAACCTCTCTGAGGTCTCCCCAGAAACAGATGCTAAGGTGCTTCCTGCACAGCCTCTGGAACTGTGAGCCAATTAATCCTCTTTTCTGTATATGTTACCCAGACTCAGGTATTTCTTTGTAGCAATTTGAGAAGAGACTAATACAGTAACCATATAATAAATCTCCTTATATTTTTCTTAGCAATATTGCATGTTCTGAACACATTATCTGTGCCTTCTATGTAAATTTAACTTTTAAAAGTAGTCAAACCTTTTTTTAAATCATGCCACTCTTCAAATAAAAGCCTTTTCACTGACTGAAGTAAAATTTAGAGGAAAAGTCAATGTAATTACTTGAAGTGTATCATTTTCCTAAACTTGTTATATGTGTAATATGTTATTCAAAAACTCCCCCCACACACACCCATGCGTAACTTTTTTTTTATGCACAGCCTTAGAGAAATAAAACTTAAGAATTCTGCATGTTCAGTTGGTATAGACAAGTGAGTACAGAAACATTTGAAATACTTTCTTCCAAAAATTAATTTATCTTTGATTTCCCAAATAAATCTTTCAAATCACTTGATCCATAACTGATTCTCTCTCTCTCTCTCTCTCTCTCTCTCTCTCTCTCTCTCTCACACACACACACACACACACACACACACACACACCCAAAAGTTTCTGCATTATAGCTCTCTTTACTAAAGGCTAGGGAGAATGTGAGGAATAAGAAACTCAAAAATTTGATAGAACTCCACTTATGTTTAAATAGGCTGTTTAAGAAATGAGCTACATAAATTGCAAAGCAAAATCCTAGGACACAGAAGAGTCCAAATATTTCTGAGAATGCAAAACATTAAAATCTTCTTTCATGATAGAAACTAACAAAAAAAAATTTGTGAGAAACATCTTCTAAACAAGATTAATAGAATCCCTACTCTATACCTATGCCTACCTCCAAATTCAACATGGCCATAGATATAATTTTCACTGTTACACTTCTGCTTGAAAAATAAGAGGGAAAACCAAATTTCAGTGAAAGTGAAGAACAGACTTAAAGATGTCCAAGAGTGGAATGGATTATTTTTACCAATGAGATCTTCAAAATCCTGGAAATTATGCAATTCATATGATTGTCTATTGGTAAAAATGTAGAGGTGACTCTTTCATAGACTGGTAGACCTATGAAAGTACCAAAGTATTTCAATCAACCATTTGACCACAAATGCACAGCCAGTTCTGCTGGTTTTACTAGTCTCAAGTATCAGTTTAACTGAATAATGGGTGATTGACACTTTCTTTGATTTAGTGCCAGCAGAACATATGTCCGAAACTCTCCCCTTTCTGCCTGAACTTAGAAGACTACATGTTGAAAGTTTGCTTTGAGCTTGGTTCTTCTGGAACATGCAGCTTCAAATCAATGTCTATCTGCTCATAAGTCCAACCAAACCAGGACTGCCACTGGCTGCTAAAGGGAAGAAAAAGGCTCCATAAAGAATTCCAGTGTCCCTCCTGCCACAGCAGCCATTTTATTGTTTCTATGGAAACATTCACCAGATAGCAGCATGCTGTACTGTGTAAATGAAGAAAAAGGCATGTTCCTTTCATCACCACATCTAGAGTGTGACCACTTCACAGAATGAAAGAATGTAGTGAACACAATTCTTTATTCTGACAGATAAATCGTTCAAGAGAAAAGAGTTCTTTTCAGAAATTGTATAATACTGCTCTTTTTCTTCCTCACAGTTAAGCATTTTCTTCAAATTGATTTATATAAGATTGTAGAAATGAGGAAGGAAAATAATCCACATTTATAAAGTGCCTACTATTTACCAGGTACTCTGTGGTACATTAAGTTTCATATTTCCCCAGGAGAAAGTGGAGATTTAGAATTTACATGACTTGCTCAATGTGGCACAGCATTCAAGATGGAAAGTTGAGATTAAAATCAGTATATGTCTGATTGTAGAGTTCAGTGTGTTTCCTGTGCCTGTAGCAGGTAGATATGATGGTTTCTGGGTAACAGGCAGTCAGACAGTGGAGAAGGGGCAAAGATTCAGGACCCAAAAGTGGAAGCAATAAAACAGAGTCAAGAGAAGACATAGTAGAGTTGTGGAATTGTTTGGCAATGAGCTTGGAGGCTGATAATAATGTCAGATTTGGGGTAGTAGGTTTAATCTAGGATCTACTTAGTATTAACTCTCAAAAGTAGATAGCAGATATGGAGTTAGGAGGGTTAGGAGGTTTAGGAATCAAGGAGACATTTTGAAGTTAATTTAATCATATATTAGGGATTTTTTAGTATTTTGGTGCCAATCATTACTCACTCTGGTGAATAATAGAGGGATACTGATTAAAATGTAGCATTTTCTAACAGTAAGTAATTTTTGACTTAGAGAAAAGAGCCTGGGGAAAAGGTTGAGTTGGTACCTGGTCTCAGCATACTTTCTATACATACTGCTCTGATTTGAACGTTCCCTTCCAAATTGATGTTGAAATTTAATTGCAATCATGATGGCATTAAGAGGTGAGACTTTTAGGACGTGGTATGTCATAAGGGCATTTCCCTCATGAAGGATTAATGCTGTTATCACAGAAGTGAGTTAGTTATCATGGGAGTTTGGCCTCCTTTATTCCTCTGCCTTGCATGCTCTCACTCTTTCTTACCATGTGATGACTTTTGTCTTCCACCAGGGGCCAGATGTCAGTGCCATTTTCTTGGACTTCCCAGCCTCTAGAACCATGACACAAATAAACTTCTATTGTTTATAAATCACCCAGTCTTGGGTATTCTGTTATAGCAACACAAAAGGGATTAAGATACACACCAAATATAAATAGTGCTATTAATATATTCAACTTTTCTGAGACAAAAGAGTGGTGATTTGCTAACTCAGATAAATCACACCTTATGTGTGCTGTCTCTTTGAGAGATACGCATAAGTGATGCATCATACTCCTTTCTCACTGTTGCTGAAGTCTTTATGGATGATCAATCTCTTATCTGGGTGCTACAGCAAGAAGTTGACCCATCACATTGTTTGCAGCCTGGATTTCTGATGCCAACTGGAAAAAGGGGGTCTCTGGGCCTCTACCACATTTCTCCAATTTGCTTCACAGCTTTTCCTCTAAGAGAAGGCTCAGCACACTCTGACACAATGATTACACCATGAATACTGCTACTTCCTCAGATTCTGAGCTTTGCAAAGAAGAAACTCTGCTTCTAACATTTCCTTTACATTTTAGTCTACTGTATATGGGAATATGACTTCTAACAACAGTTGTGTTCTCTCCTTTCAGTAAATATTTAAATCTCTCTTCTCATTTATTATATATACACATTAACCATTTATCCAGCTATGTTGTAAATTCCTTGAGACCAAAAATTTTGTTTCATTCATCTTTATATTCCCGTATCTATCAAGGGCCTGATATACTATAAATGTCTTTTAAATGTGAATTGAATTCACATGCCTGTCACTGAATCTGACATTGTCCATTGGATTCTCATAACCAACGCTAACCTGTTTTACACATGACAACTTTTGGAATATATAAGGACATTTAAAATGTCCCCCATTTTACTAATTGTTTTTCGGCCCCTACATCTCGTACTGTTTCGTCAGGTTTTCTTATGGCAGAGTTTTGAGTTTATACATCATGTTGATGGAATTTTGTAGTATTACTCTAAAAGTGTATGTCCTGATGAGGAAGGATAACTGGGAAGGGATGTGCCACCAAATTCTCTTTCTCATAAATGTGTTGGTCTGTAGTCTTAGGTATTGGTAGTCGTTTCCAACAAGCAGATTGAAAAGTTAAATATTTTCACGAGAAGACATTTTCTATTTCTTTCTATTTGTATTATTGAATTATTTTATTATAGATTACAAACTATTTATCCCTTAAGGTACTTTTATTCTGTTTTGGTGACTATATTGTTCTTTCATTCCAGTTTCTAGTTTCTCAGTTCCAACTGAGAAACTGTGAAGAGTCATTTATTTCCACATGCTGATATGCATGAATTTTGTCAAGCCTAGATAATGGCAATTCTTTGATTATTCCTCTTCTCCTGGACGGATTGCAGATTCCAAGCAAGAAGGAAAGCAATCTTCACCTAAGAAGTATAACTCAGCCCATTCAGTTTTGCCTTTAAGATGTTCTATTTTCTTTCATGACCTACTTTTCTAGCCTACATGCTACTATCCCATCCACTAGGTATCCCACACTTTAACCAAAAGTGCTTTCCCGTTTCTTCTAAGCATGCACACTTCTATCCATTGGATAAATTCTTAATTATTCACTCTACAACAAATCTAAATATGCCTGATAATACCCTACCCCTTGATATATTTTCTTTTTTTTTTCCTGTTCTCACTTGTTAGTGCTTCCAAAAGGTACATATAAACACACACACACACACACACACACACACACACACACAAATGTATCTGTATACCTATATAGATCCAGATCTACATATTCCAGCCAGAATTTTTGTTATTAATGTTCTCAGGAATATTGTCACCTACATTGAGAATTTCTGGATATTATCTCATCCTTTATTCTCTTCCTGAAATTCTGTTATTAGTTATCTAATGTTGCAAACAAAGTATCCCAATGTAGCAGCTTAAACCAACATACATTTATTATCTACAGTTTCTGTGGGTCAGGAGTCTGGGCCTGGCTTAGCTGGGTCCTTTGCTCAGGGTTTCTCATAAAGCTGTAATCCAAGTACCTGCTGGACTGCAGTCATCTGAAGATTGAACTGGGTAAGTATCCATTTCCAAGAGCTTTAATGTTGGCAGAATTTGGTTTGTTAAGGGCTGTTGGACTAAAGAATGCCCTCAGTTCCTTGTCATGTGAGCCTCTCCAACATGGCAACTTGCTTATCAAAGCGTATAGGCCAAGAAGATAGGAGAGAGGGAGTACTTTTGTAGCCTAATTATGGAAGTGACTGTCCATTGCTTTGACTTCATTCATTGGTTGAAAGTGAGTCACTCTGGCCAGCCCACACACAAAAGGACTGACTTAAATACCAAGAGGTGGTTCTCATTGTGGGCCACCTTAGAAGTCTGACTACCATTAAGGCCTGAGGTGGAACTGTGTATCTAGGTAACTTAATACTGTTAAGTTTATGTTTGCTGAATTTAATGGAAGTATTTTTTCACAAAGATCTATTAGTGGCTTGTAATTTAAAGTATGAAACTTTCAAGGTCATTTTCACTTTTAAAGAATATGCTTATAGATAACAAAGTCTTGAACTATAAAGATGGTGGGGATGACACACATGTTTCATATTCACTCAGTTTCATATTTGTTTACATGAATCTGTTTCTAGCCATAAATTCCTATATCTTTTTAACCTTCTTCATTCCCAATAATTTCTACCACTGCTCTAAGACAAGGTTGTAGAAACATTCTGTGGGATATTCTTTCTTGACCTAGTCTGATTACACCTTAACAGGTTGAATTTCTACTGCTTTATTTGCCTTAATAAATATTTCTAAAATGGTATTAAAAATCAAATTAAATTGGAATTCAGTGATAATACCAATATAGTATAGCGCTTTCTCATTAAAGTTTCTCATCCTAATATGAACTTCTGCATCTTTTAATTTACATACAACTGCTTCCTATGCTAACCTAAAATAGACCTGGTTGTAGGCATTATAAAATATTTCATTATTCTGTATCTGAATATCTTGAAAGTCATAAAATCATGCTTAAGTTGTAATGATCTACTTGGAATTTCCATACTCAATTACTCACATTCACATTACTAAGCCATTTAACCTCTGCTGAAAGGTTTCTTTTCTGTTTCAAATTCTTAAGTCAGCCCTGGTACTCAAAAAGTATTCCAAGGAGTTCTATGATGTAAACGTAAGAATTCGGCATCAGCTTTAATAACCCAGCATCGCAGTCCATACTGACTGTGTTCTGTTTTAATTCTCATATTTTTCATTAAATTTCTTTTCTTTTTTTTTCCTTCACTTGTCCTGTGAATTCCTGCCTTATACTTGGTGATTTGAAATTCCACTCCTGAAGCTCAGCTCCCTCAATGGTGGAAATTCTACCACTGGATTCCAGTTTTCTGATTTCTTAGTTCCCAACACCCAATTTCCCTCTCACTTTTGAATATCCTTTTTAATGCACAAGTACCAAATTTTCTTGGCTAGACTGGCACTCTAAATATAGCAGCATATTTTATCTATTTTATCTTGGATGATTAATTGAATTATAAGTTGGAAGTTCATATTTCACCTCAATTGTTTTAGTACATATTGTATTCCTTCAAACCAATAGAATCTTTTAATTCAAATTTCAGTTCTCTGACTTTGGAATATACAGTCATGTGTCCCTTAATGATGGAAATACATCCTGAGAAATATGTGACAAGGCAATTTCATCATCACGCAAACATCATAGAGTGTACTTACACAAATCCAGATGGTACAGCCTACTACACAGCTAGGCCATATGGTATAGCCTATTGCCCCTATGGTATAAATATGTATGGGATGCTACTGTCCTGAATACTGTATGAAATTGTTATACCATGATATTAGTGTTCCTAAACATTAAAAAAGGTACAGTAAAAAACATAGTATAAAAGATAAAAAATGGTACACCAGTTTAGGGCACTTACCATGAATAGAGCTTGCAGGGCTGGAAGTTGGTCTGAGTGAGTCAGTGAATAAATGGTGAGTGAACGTGAAGGTCTATGACATTACTGTATACTATTGTAGACTTTATAAACACTGAACACTTAGGTGACACTAAATTTATTTCTTAAAATTATTTATTGGGTCATAGATTAACCTTAGTTTATTGTAATATTTTTACCTTGTACACTTTTTTAAAAAAACCATTAGACTTTTAATAGTAACACTTAGCTTAAAACACAAATACATTGCACAGCTACACAAAATATTTTCTTCCTGTCCTTATTCTATGAGCTTATTCCATTTATTTATTTATTTATTTATTTATTTATTTTACTTGTTAAACTTTCTTTGTTAGAAACTAAGATACAAACACACACATTAGACTAAGTCTACACAGGATCAGGATCATCAATATCATTATCTTCCACCTCTACTTCCTGCGCAACTAGAAGGTCTTCAGAGACAATAACATAAATGGATCTTTCATGTATAATAGTGCCTTCTTCCAGAATGCTTCCTGAAGGACCTGCCTGAGATTGTTTTACCTTTCCTTATATATAAGTAGAAGGATTACACTCTAAAATAACAGTTTAAAGTGTAGTATATAAATACATAAACCAGTAACACAGTTGCTTATTTCATTATCAAGTATTATATACTGTACACAATTGTATGTGCCACACTTCTGCAGTGCAATAGGTTGTTTACACCAGGATCACCACAAAGTCATGAGTAGTGTGTTGTTCTACTACATCAAAGTGTCTATGATGTCACCAGGCAATAGGAATTTTTCACCTTCATTATAATTTTATAAGACCACTGTCATATATGCAGTCCATCAGTGACCAAAATATCAGTCTGTGGTGCATGGATAAACCTTATTTTCAAGTTTTAAACTTTTTTTTCATCTTCTGCCTGTTCAAACTTCACCTAGTCACCAACAATGAAAACCTAGTTCATAAGACTCAGACTTTTGTCCTTAGACAATGAGAACCCAGTCTAGCATTATATCAGTTGGTGGAGTTAGGTATTAAGTTCATACTGAAGCTTAGTTATAGACTCTTGGAGTTGACCACACCCTTGGACAGTGTATTTAATACTTAAAGACTGTGTTATTCTTTATAACGTGGATAAGTCAAATAACAACAATTAATTAGAATTTATTTTATTTTTGTATTACTCTACGTCTCTATATAAGTGATGGCTGACATTAATTAAGTGACTCAAGGGAGTCAGGTCTGAAGTTTGAAAGTTTCCTGGATTTTCTATCATTTTGTCAAGTTGGCTGCTTCTGCTCTAGTCATCACAGGAGGAAGAAAAGGCTAAATTTCAGAAGTGTTTGCCCAGTATCTGTTCCTCCATTTCTTCTTTATTAAGAGACCTCTGATTTTGGGGGTGGGGGGCAGCAACATGCCCAATTTAAAAGTAAACAGACAAGCAAATAAACAAGGACATTAAACAAAAACAAAAATAGCTCTATATTTTCTAGACTGTCTTGCAGCTGTGTTTCTTGCTGGAATACAGTTTGGCACATGAGGTATCTGCAGAAGTCACTGGGTAGGGTTTGGGGGAAATTTCTTAGAAAGGGTACTGATTCAGTAAATACACGTCCTTTAATTATTGTTTTTTCTTTTTTTTTTCTGCCATAAGCATTGATATAAAATTTGAATCACAGACAAAGATTACATTTGGCTCCTATATTTTAGTAGAGCTTTACTGGTTGCTTTTGCCCAGAATCCATTTTGATTGGCCAGGTATCCATTCTGATTAGTTCTATGTCCATGCCACACTGGTGTTTTCAAATGTTGAATATCACTGCTGATATTACCAGCTCTTGTATACCTAAGTCATTACATAATCCTGTGTTATCTATTTCCTAAATATTTTGTTACCCAGTAAAAGATAAGCCTCTTATCTTGTTATCTGAGTAAAAGGTAAACCTCTTATCTTGTTAAAGTCTCTGGTGTTTTCTTTTCTATTACATACAGCTGAATGCAAATGTTAAGAGAGGTAGCTACTTGAACATTGACTTGCAGCCTCTTTACAGAACTCTCTTTGTGTATGCACAATCTGTTTAGTATACCTACTGCCTGAAATGCTTACATTCAAAACACCCTCTGGGATTAGTCTGACCTTGAATCTTAGCTGAGTCATCTACTAACCCTGAAACCACTGTCAAATTCTAAAGAAATATTTCCATTGATCTCTACATGTTAACTAAATCCCTTCCAGTCACAAGCAAGTTCTTACATCAGTTTAAATATTTGACTTTGCTGTTTTCCTAATGTAAAATTTTTTTTCCTGCCCTAGAGTTTCTTCCAGTAAATTTCTACCACCTCCTGGTTCAGATACTTTGCACACTGAAAATAAATGATATCTTAGTCAGTAATCTGCTAACGAAACACCTTATTTATACATTTTCATGTTCGACCCATAGTTAACATACCTATAACCAGAAAAACATGCCTTTGCCATTCATAAATAATACTCTTTCAAATATTTTGTGTTTTTTTCTCATGGTATTACCAGTTTTTCTGTTGCAGAGCGGTGATGTATCTTGGGAAGTTTTTGTTATCTCTTTTATATAAAGAATGAAAAAATTGAAATACAGATTAGTTAGGCAACTTGTCAAATATAGCTCTATTAACCAATGGCAGAGCTAAATTTAAATCATGGCAAATATCCAATAAACTAATGTATGCTTGTATTGAGGCATTTTATACAATACAAAGATTGGTAACTAAGACAGTAAGCAATTGAATATACTTATTTAATAGTAGCTGTAAAGTAATTTATAATATCTCTGAGTCTTAATTTCATGTTATTCTAAAATAAGTGGATGAAATAAGGCATACTATTTTTCTTCCTGACTCAATTAAAATGTATTTTTCAGTTCATATTGCAGATATGTAGCAAATTCCTAATGACAATTCCTTGCATAAAAATAAATCTTATATACTTAAAATATATGTATATATAAATACAATCTGTTTTTATAACAAGCCCCTTCCAAAATGTGATTTGACCGTGATGCTAACTATGGAGTATTTTACTTAATATGGTCCTCTCTACAGGGGAAGGTTTTGCCGTCACTATCCACCAGTTTGCTATGCCAAAACCTGAGAGTTATCTTCACTCCTTTGCACCCATTCACTCTCATTACCAGTAAACCCAGTGGTTTTTATATAAATATTGCTCCAGATAATTTCTTACTATGCTCTCACTGCTTCCACTGTTATCAGCCTCATTATATGCAGCAAAGACAAGTATCCTCTAAATACTTTTTCGCCTCAAGTCCTTCTTCCAGGCTGTCCGCCACTCAGCAAGATAAATTATTTTTCTTAAAAACAAAGCAATACCTTCTCCATTGCTTAAAGTACTCCAATGGGACACTTCACTACCAAATGACATTTGTGCACACTTTCTATTATCTAAATAAGCTGTCTTCTTCTCATTTCTCCATCTGTTTGTCCAATGTTTACCTTTAAACTTTAACCTCGAGTCATAACTAAATGTGTACCTCTACATATACAGCACATTTTTTCTTTTCCTATTTTCTTTAAAATTTTCTCTCCTCCTGCTTCTGCTCCTCTGCCTCCTTCTGTGTGCTCTTTGAGTGTGGCTTCATTCACCTGGAATGCTACTCTGTGTTTTTTTTGTTGTTTTTGTTGTTAGAAAACTTCTTTCTCCAAAACTCCATTCAAGTGTTGCTTTTTCTGTCATAATTTCTATGACTTATTCAGTAAAGATAACCCCTCCTTCCTTCTGTGAGATTAATGTATCTTTTACATATTTACATACAAATATAACTATGTAAAAATATGTGTGTATATACACATGTGTGTGTGTGCGTGTGTATCACCTTGAATTGCATTGTGTTTTTTTTAATCTGGTATCCTCCTTCCTCCTGTTCTTTGAATCACCTCTACCAAAGCAGTACCAACTTTGACTGGGTCCATCATGGTTTTCAAATCCTGATCACTTAGTTAAATGCCTGATATATGACTGGTACTCTTCAAACAGATATTGAATAAATACATGGACTGAATTCATAGACAAAGGAAAGACTGGAGTGGAGAAATTTATTAACAAAGGCTTCTTTGATTAGTAAAATTGATTCGTGCATTGTATAAACAAAGTAGCTCAACAAATCTGCAGAGCACATACGCAGAGCTACAGTTAAACTTTTCTCTCCTTAAGACATAATTCTATTTGGGACAAACTTCTTTACTTAGGGTGATATAGTTACAAATTAAAAGTGGCTCAAGAGTGGTTTTAATATGTTTACAAACAATGTAGCAGCATTTTAACCTGTTTCATCTTGTGATTACAGACATATTGGTAAGAAAAAAAAAAGCAATATGTAGAATAGGAAATATAATATGCCAATATTTGTACAAAAGAGAATGGTGTGCCTGAATGTAAGCATGCACACATTATTTTACATATGCTGGAACAGCTCCATAACAGTAGTTGCCTTTGATGGGAATATTGTATGGCCTAGGCCAGGAAGGGAAGGAAGATTGAATTTTCATAGTGTACTCTTTTAATTTACTAATTGTATTCTATATAAATATGTACACAATTAAATTGTTAGTATGTAAATGTTCATGATATAGTCAGCCAAACTATGATGAAAACAGAAAAAGATAAAATATAATATTAATGGATAAACTAGATTTTTATTAAGCAGAATCAGGCTGGGGTTTATATCAATTGCTGCCAAGAATTTTATGTCTATTCAAGATTTAGTTTTATCAGGTCTGCTGGACCTCCTAAACAGATTAAATAGATCTGTCGTAGTAATTTTTTCCCTCTGCAAATGAACTAAATTCACTCATTTGACAAATCATTCTAAAATTGCGTACACGTAATTCAAGATTTCATTTCCACAGAAAGTAAAGCAAAGTTGCTGCTTCACTTACTCTGTACAGATGGCTTTCACGGATAATTCACACAAAATCAAATGATGATTTTTACTCTAACCCATTCATTACCTGAACTGGTGCTATTCTCGAGTCCTTTGTTCATTTGGTGAAATCAGACCAAAGCAAGAAAGATAGTTGGAAATATTAAAGAGAAGTGAGATGGTCCTGACTAAGGATGAAAAAAAAAAAGTTTTGTGTTAACTCTTCTATCAATGGCAGATTATTCCCAGCAGGGACGTATTTCAGCATAAAATCAAAAGTTAACTTTTGAGATGATTTATAAAGCAGGGGTAGGTCATAGCTAACCAAAGTAAATCCATTGAGAAATACTGACAAAGCAATGATTTCCTACCCTTTTATCACATCCTGGTGCTTAAATGGGAACTATTTGTCTCAGGAGGACACTATCAGACTGTACTGCTGGTCCTTTGAATGGAGTTATAGCTTTGCTGGTGTGAACTCACTCTTGACAATGGTTTGCTATCAGCTATGAATCTCCATTCACTTCAGGGAAGCTGTAGTTCTTGAAACACTAGACACTGCCACTGAATGGATTGCTATTGACAACAAATCTTTAGCAATAGGAGTAAAAGAAAGAAAGTAAACTCCGTAAGTTGTAATAATTAGAGCTTACACTAAGTATGACATTGAAATCAGCAGAGAAGGCTAAGTATTTAATATCGTACCATTCCCTTCCAGAAGGGATAGTCACTGACACTTGGCTAAAACTTCCCTGTGTTCCTTGCCCATGTCATTAGACACAAGCTACCCCCATATATCTAGACTGTTCCTCAACGTGTACTGCTAACATAGAAATTTACAAATGCAATTCGCCACTTTTGCCCCCTGTTGACTGCATGTAATCTCATACTTCTTCCTGAAAACCAGTTTTCCTTCCCTTGCCTTTTGCATTTGGACATCTTTAATTGTGCTCTGCTGCAGCCTCCTGCTTTTCAGTTGCCCAGCTTCTTTTAATATTCTGACTCAGAAGATTTAAATTCTCCATACTTCTCTCCATTCTCTCTCCTTCTCCTTGTTTATGTTTCTCCCATGGCCACTTCATTTTCATCTACATTGCAAGCTATGTTTTAATTTTTTGGGTTCCTGATATGTATTTCCAGCTTTATTGTAATAGAAATATATTTCATTGTCAAATATTGATAGTCTAGTAATTTTACTTTTCATTGACTGAGCAATAAAGTTTAATTGTTTAATATATTTAACTTCATAGTGCCCTCTTCCAACATTTTATTTTCCACCTATCAAAACGCTAATAATTTTTGAAATATTGCAAAATCCCAAACCACTTATTCTTGTTTTAATTTAATGAGTATGTAATGATTTTTTATAAGATTCTTGAAACCTCATTCATTTTATAATTGCCAAAGTATGTAAAATATAAAAAACATTACGAATATTTGTTCAGTTAATTAGATAAATAAAACAACAATGATGCAATGACTAGTGTCTAGTGGCTAGAAACACAAAACATATCCACACATATACATACACCTATTTAAGATATAAGTTGTGCATAAAAAAAATTGGATGGTTTTTCAACATGGATTGTACAATACAAATAAAACAAATAAAACTAATAATTGACTACAAGCACAAAGAAATAACTATTAAACTGTTATAGCAAGCGTTTCTGTATACTACTGAATAACTCAAAACATAATCAAAACTGATTTATTTAATAAGTAAAACAATTGAAGTATTAGCTAATAAAAATTTTAAGAGCTAATCAAACAAAATCTCCAAAATTTGAGGAGCCAAAAAATCACCAAATATCACACACACACACAAACACACACATATATGTCTAATTTTATATATATCTAATTACATATACATATACATGTATAATCTCTTATGTATAATTATATATATATATATATAAATTAGAGAATGAGGGGAAAACCATGATAGAGTTAACCATAATGTATATTATACTTTCATGCTTATTTCTGGCTCAGTTTGCTCTCTATGTAAAATTTCACACATATGTTTTCTTGCTCCAGTAGTGAAATGCAAATAAGGATATCTTATTTTCAAATACAGTCACTGAAGTAAAGGACAGGGCTACACAGAGAGAGAACTAGTTTCACCTAATGCTGAGATGATCATAAATGAACGGTGGGGTCCTTCATGACAGAAGGTAAGCAGAAACAGAGCTTGTGTTTATGAACTAGCCTTACTTGGTAGCACCGTGCTAGACCAACATGTATGAGGACCAGGAGTATGTGCAATGGGACTAATAGTGTATGATGTGTGAACCCTGCTCTCGACAAATTTGCAATTTATTTGGAAATACACAGTGAACAAAGTAAACATACAAGTGACATTCAGTTTTATTCAGTGTTTATTGAGTGGTCACTGATGTGCTTCTTAAATTTTTTGGCCAATTAATAGTAATGGCAGAAGGATAACTTTAGTGTGGTGCATGTGTGTGTTTGTTAGAAAGGAAATACACACACACACACACAGAAGGGAAAGAGAGAGAGGTAACACAAAGATCAAAGAGTGCTCTTCTGAGCCCCACTGCTAAAAGAGTGTTAGTTGACACAGACAGAGAGAAAAGAAGAATGGACATTATATTTTATGTGTTCCTCATATTTTTATTTTATTTCCCTTAGACTCTCTTCTCTATCAACCACCAGTAACTAGAGATAAATCTTGCAAATAAGAAAGGCCTGCTTGTCGCTCTTTAGTGTTAGGAAAGAAGTGGAAATAAGCAACGAGAAGGAGGAGTGCTGAAGGTCAGTTTTTCATTTTGCAGTCAAGTTTGGGTAGGAGAAAGTCCCTCAAAGCCAGGATGGATGGTGGACATTGAAAAATCGAAGAAAAGAGAATGATCCTCTCTAATCAGGGTGATGCAATATATTAAGACCAAGAGAAAGTTTAACAGTTAGAAAACTGTTCAAACTATGTCATCACTGAAGACCTCACCTAATCTCCACACATGAAGTGTTATCTTCCCTGACAATTCCAGCCAGTGTTAATCTTGCTCCTTGCTCTCATTAATAGCAGTACTTTATATATGTATGGAATTAGTTCATGTACAAGGTCTTCAAATAAGGCACATTTAACTCATTGTTGTATTTCCCTAATATTTATGATAATGGCAGAAACTGTTTTCACTAATTCAATCACTAAGACTAATTAAATAGCTTGTAAGTGCAAATATAAATTGGTATCCCAAATAATAATCTAAGGACATTGATTCACCCTAATGGAAAGAAAGTTTTGTTCACTTTTGGAGACAAAACTGTTACTGGATTAATTACAAATATATATGTAAGAAGCAATTAGGGTCACTGATTCTGCAGGTTTGAAATGAAAACCATTAGGACCTGTAACAATAATCTCCTTAGAGCTGATTATCCTCAGGCAAGGTTTATGAGGAGCATATGGAATGGGAGATACGGTGATATCTTTCTTTGGAAAGTACATCCTGTGAAAGTCTGTCCTCCGGCCACAGCAAATCCCAACTGCACACCCCCCACCCATATAGAACATATTCATCCCCTTCCAAGATAGCCCCCTGCCCAGTCTTGTCCTAGTAGGCATCAGGATCAAGCTCCAGTTCCAGGATTATGTTCATTCAATTAGGCCCAGGTGAATATGAGACTCCATAGGTGCATTCAACACGTTGAATTCTTTTTTTTTTTTCTGTACAGAGATTTGTGAAATAGACAAGTTATTTGTCCCCACACACCCAACATGAAATGATGCCACATACCTAGGATGATGGCTCTAGATACTCTTATTCAAAAGTGGAAAAATTGGAAAGCCCAAGTAGTCACTGGTCCATACAAATACTGAAATCACAGGACATTTCCAAGAAATGTTAAGAGTTTTTAACCTAATTGCCAGTTGAATTGTTTATGGGTGCTGAAACAGGATAATAGAGTTCTGCATTAGAGATGAAGCATGATTTATTACTCACAGCAATACCAGTAGCCAGAGTTCTCAGTGTTTGCATAGGTTCCTTGAATCTCAATTTGGACAGGGCAATAGGAAGAGGGTCAAGTAATGCGTTCACGTGCAGTGGGTTGCATTATAGGAAAGGACTCATGAATTTAGGGAATCCAAGTTTTTATAAAGGAGAATAGGCTGACCTACCATTTTCTTTGAAGGGAGACACTATCTGTTTCATCATAAACTGTAAGAAACCTGCCTTTTGATCTAGATGGAGACACTATATCCCCAAAACTTTTACTATATAACCATATTTTAAAAGCTAGTCCAGAACAAAGAGTCAATTTCTGTATGTGTGTGATGCCCAGAATCACGAGAGACCTATGAAGAATTGTCTCCCAGTGAATATCTTCAATCATTTAGAAATCAAGCATGTCAAACTATATTCTTATGCTTATCAGCACACTTACTAGATATCCTTTTACCCTGGAAACTTGGATCAAGGGGTACATCAATAGCAGCTCATTGGAGAATATTAACTACAAAAATCACCTCCATGTAAATGCTAGCATCTGAAGACTGAGACAGAGTGAAGAAAGGGCAGGATAAGGAAAAAAGGATCTTACTAGAGTCTCTTATGTTAACGGTTATATTCTGAGTGCTAATTCATTGTAACATTCTCTACATAGTCACCTCCGCTGCACTCATAGCCAACTTGGAAATAGCAATGACCTGCTGTCTTAAATTCAGCTCCTAAAGCCATACTCCCAGTTCCACATAATGTAGGCCAGTAGTTGTCAAATTTGTCTTGGCTTAGAATTATTTGGAGGGCATCTTAAAATACAGATATCTGGGTCCAAACTCAGAGACCTAGTCTGCTAGATATGTGACTGGACCCAAGAATTTGTATTTGTAACATATTCTCATGTGATACTGATGTTACTGATCCTGGAACCTTACTTGAAGGATGACTGCTATAGGGTAACCTTTGACTTTTGCTATAAAATAGACATATCACCACTCACGACTTTGACTAAAAGTTACATTTCTGAAGTATGGTGTATTTGTCCAGTTCCTCAGACAAGCCTGCATTTTCTAAAATAAAGTCAAAACATGCAAATCTCAGCCAGAACACTTTAGGAGGTAAGATTTATTCAATCCTAGACTATTGTCTTCACAAATAAGAAATAAATTGATTCCAATAACCACTTCCAACTACCTGTCTTTGCTCAAGCTCATGCTCCATGTCTAAATGAGAAAGTAATGAAGCCAAGATGATCTCCTTTGTACAAATTAAACAAATCAACTTCTGACAATATAAGACTGAATTCTATTTATGTGACAAAACATTCCCAAAAGTTGGGACAAAGCTAATAAAGAATACAAATGCTTACATTGAGTTATGTCTTCTTAAGGACAGAAACCAGGCTATATTGCCTGTTGATGTCTCATCATGAATCCACCTAATTTTTGCATTCTTCTCTGTATTGCCAGTGGCTGCAGACCTGAAAAAACTTGTTCCACAGACTCCCTTTTCCTGCATGGTAGATTGCACCAATGAGAAGCATTTGCACAAGGGCTGGAAGACAGATAAGAAGGGAAGTCATTACTTTCCATACAGTGGAAGGCAGGTGTCTGTCCCACTTAGAATAGACATGAGGGCTTTGATACAGGGTTGGTGGTGGGTTTTGACTGAGGGCAGGAATAAGATTTTGTCAGTGACTTCTTGTTTTCACCCAGTTTGCTACTTCAGGCAGCTGAGATGACTCCTGGCTATTATTTGCATTGCAAATTCCTCCTTTCCTTAATTCCTGAACATGAGCAGCGTCTCCATTCCAGTGGTTACTACAGATTTTTTTTTAAAATATCTTTCAGACTATATTTTTGTCACATATTTGACTGTAGAGTCTATTGCAAATAAGATATTAAGGGAGTCTACTGACTGATATCTTGCTTTCTAAATCTGACCTCATGGATTTAGTAAAATAGCACGTATTCTGAGATTACAGACCATAAATTCTTTAAATCTCAAACATTAAACTGAATCATAAATTTTGTCTTACAATCTTTATTTCTTTTTGCTACTCTTGTATGACCATAATGCCTAGACTTACAAGTTGGTTTGACATCAACATTTCCTGAAACCAGTAGATCATTACTATTCAAGCAAATAGCAAAGTTTAAAATCTAGTTTACCTGTGTATTGTAGTAGACACAAACTGTGTAGGGACAGAATGTACTGCAGAAGAGATATTAAACAGGTTTCTGGCGCTAAGTTTGTCAGTAATGAGCTGTATGCACAAGGTGCTTAGCTTCAGCTTCCTTCGGTCTTCATGCTTTATTCTGAAGAACAAAACTGTTCTCTAATAATAGATGAGAAGGTTCATCACAACCATAACATTTTATAATACTTATAATAATTTCATGACATTCAGTTAACCGTAGCCTCATTTACTTTTGGAATTGACTATTTAAGAAAAGTCTTGAGTGTGACTCTATTTCACTGCAACAAACTTGCGCGTTTATATGCTTATTCTATCATATGATTGCAGTAAGAATGATATTCAATCAAATACATTGTTATAAGCAAAAATCATACTCCTATATGGCAATAAGTTTGTAGTGGTACCTCGGTATTGATAACCTGGGACAGTGATAAATAACTTTCAAATAAATACAGACTCTGTTTGGAGAATATAGAACTGGCTTTCACAAAGAGATGCGCACTTTAAGACACTGACTTACATTTACCATGACAGTTGGATTTGAATAATTGTCACATTTCACCAGATTTGCATTGGAAATAGCTGCAAATTACTGAAACCTTCTTGTGAATCTGGGATCAGTGAAGAGAATAAGCTATCATTTCAGGCACTCTACAATTAGTAGTCAACGTTCTGTATTAGAAAACAGAGAAACACTGTCACTCACCCCAGGACTAACTTTCTTCTTCGGGGTGACCTTTTTCTTTAAGACAAGCAAGTACCTTGATGGTTCCTGGCATTTGGAACAAATTTAAAATAAAATAAAATAAAATCTAAAAAGGTCAAAAGTTATCTAAAATCATGCTGTATAAAATGTTTAGGTCTTCCTAAGTGACTGCTAAAAGAACTCTAGGTACTTTTATATGCAAACATTACCTTTCTTTTGCAACAATGAAACATTAAGATGGTTCCAGTTTATAAGAAAAGTCAGGAATGCAAAGAGATACTATTCCCATAGTAGTAACCATTTTTTTCTTATTCTCCCTGGGTGGTATTTGAGATTAGTAACCTGCCTGCTAAAAATAAACTCAAGTGTTGAAAGGACTGTGGAAGAAGTGATATAATTATGCAAATCTAAGCAGTAAGCATCAATTATGTGAGGCAAGAAATATTTTTTGTTCAATTAAACTATAGAACAATTGTCTATTGGTTTGTCTGTTACTCAATATTTACCAATCCCAAATCCAACATAAAAAATATTTTCTTCTGAGTTTGGTATGAAAATCCGCATCCATAAAGCTGATATAATTCCTATTTTCAGTGCAAAAGCACTAAAGAGGGATTGATGATTCAACAATTAGTCTATAAAGCAAACAAAAAGTTTGATTTATATTCTCTTCTCATCACAGCGGTCAGTACATTCAACAAAAGCAAATTTTCTAGCAGACACAGCATTAATTTGCACATTCATTTGTTCATTTCTTTCACAAACATAAATATATGTATAATAAACATATACAAATATGTATCTGATAGTTATTACTAGAATTTTAAGTTATTAATGTGAATTTGACATCATTTTTAGGATCACAAGGGTTAAAAGCCTACTAAGTTATAGCAATAATGTAAGGAATGATATATAATATGATGTACTGCATGCAATTGTTATGTACAGAGGATGAAATTTACCTAGGCTGAAAGTCAGTGAAAATTTCCTAAAAGACATTTTAAGATTCCCTTGATAATGTGTTATATGTGTCCCAGCAGACAAAAGAAAACAGATATTTTGGGCATATGGTGAATCTTTGCAAAGACAAAGGATCAAGAGAGAAGTTGTGTTTGGAAATGGGAGAGGGTTGCAACAGCAGGTATATTAACCGTAAGTGGGGAATGTTGCAGAATGAGGCCACACAAGTATACTCTGGAATGAGAAATTGCCTTGAAACTAGTTTCATATTCCCACCAATCAGGAACTATATCTAATGAGGGCATAAGGAAATGGTGTTAAGAAAGCTTTCCATGGAACCATCCTTCCATATTAGAGGTATTCACCATGTTCTTATAACTACTAAATACTCATAATATATCTTCATGTAGTAATTCTCTTAACATTTTCTTACATACTTGGAAAAAATCTGTACATTTTTATTTACTTCCTCTCCTCTGGAAGAAAGGATTTGTTTTATTCCCGTGTAAATCTACTTTTTAAAGTTTTTAAGGCTGGCATCCTCATATCTTGAGATCATGTCTCCTCTTTATTTCAGGTGATGTATAAAAAAAATATTCAGCTATTTGTTTAGTGATTTTGGAATATTGGCAAGTTTTATTTAAAAGATCTGTCTCTGCCATTGTCTTTAAATCCATTGCACCTAGCAATGTATCTAAGAGGTAGTAAGTATTCATAGAATGAATATTCAAAGAATGAATTGATAAATGAAAGGACTAATGCTCAAATGGAAAAGATGGAAAGAGAAGATAATACATACCATATAGATTTAAAGTTGCTTCTGACCACCCCCATAATATCCTTGGCAAAGCGTAATATGTGCCCTCATCTTGCTTAGGCCAAGATCTTTTCCAGGTCCACAAAGCTGGGGCGTTGTTAGTGTACAGGAAACATTTGAATCCACAGGTATGTGATCCTAGAGAAGCACAGAAATATAGTGATGGAATGAAATTTGGGGATTATGAATGAGGAAACTGAGGCTCAAAGACATGATCCAGCTTATTCAAAGGCAGAATTGGCCCTAGGAACAAGACTGAATCTCAGGACATAGATGGGAGAGAAAAAAATAAATTGAGCTGGGGTTGGGAGTAGTAGAACAAAAATAAGTTAGATATGGGCCAAAATATTGATTTGAGTTGGAGAGAGAGTATGGCAAATGAATACTAATTTTCAAGGCTATATCTTTTCCACTGAAGTGACTAATGTGTCATGTTATAAGACAGAAGGTGAAAAGACATGTTGAAAGGAGTTAAAATGGGAGATGGGTGCATTAAGCATAATGAAAATAAAGAAATAAGAAAAAAAATAGCCACATAATGTAAGCAGGATAAATACAAAAGAGGCGATGTTTCAGGATATAAACATTTCATTCAAGTTATATGAATTAATTCACACAGGGTGGTTTTCTGTTTGTTTTCTTTTTTTAGTTTATCATTCTATTCCTTATTCCCTTCTGAGTTAAAAGAAATAGAATACAAAGTCATTAAGGAGAGGTGAGAAGAAAGAAGAAAGTATTTTTCTTCTTTTTTTCATTGTGACTCTTGATCCCATTTCCGGAGCTAATTATCCATTCACCAGAGCTCTTAGTAACATGGCTTTTTATTAGACATGCCCTAGATGCATCCATTCATGTATTTTTAAACAATCAGAAGGGATTTCCAAGCTTTTCCAGACAAGTTTGGAAGGGCTCAAAATAAATAACTCTCTATGGGAGTAATTCTTGGTATTGGAGGAACAGTTTTTTAGTATCAATTGCTGAGCTTTAAAAATAATTATATAACATCCATCTCCTATTGAACCCTGAGAGCCCCTCTCCCTGCTAAGTCCATTCTACTGTGAGAGACACATGCCTCCCAGTTTATCTACTGTTACCTATGGAAGTAGATAGGCATTTAGGTGTATGGTGGGAAAAAAAATTTAAAACTAGATGAATTATACAATTAAAAGTAGAGGTTTCTTCCTCTTTTGTCCTGAATTCAACTTTTAGAAAACAAGATGACAAAAGTAAATAAATAAACACAAACAAAACTTCAAAACAATTGTTTGAATTTTTTAATTGAATATTTTCACCATCAATGTGTTTGTAAGACAAGCTGAGAAGATCATTGAAAAGAATGTACTAGGGATATCTTTTATTAGATAATTTTTCTTTTGATCAAATTATCTCATTTCAGCTGGTGTGAAGACAGAGGGCCATATGAATAAAACAAGAGTCAAGTGGGACAAATGTAAGAGATGATGGAAAATGGGGAGCGATGGGTCCAAGGGTAAATGCATACCGAATCAGATGAAATGCCTGTTGCTTTTGCCCATGTCAGACTGTGAGTTCACGGTTATTAAAGATAATCCAGAAATACAAGTTTTAATGTAAAATAATACATTTTTTAAAATTGGTAATTAAAACCCAGTTTTGGGGTTTTTTATTTTGATTTAGATGACATTTACTTTTTAAAAATTTCAGTAGTTTTGGGGGAACCGGTGGTGATTGGTTACAATGTTCTTTAGCGGTGATTTCTGAGATTTGGTGCACCCATTACCCAAGCAGTGTACACTGTACCCAGTGTGTAGTTTTTTATCCCTCACCTGCTTTCCACTATTCTCCCCAAATCCCCAAAGTCCATTATATTATTCTTATGCCTTTGTGCCGTCATAGCTTAGCTCCCACTTGTAACTGAGAACCTATGATGTTTGGTTTTTTATTCCTGAGTTACTTCACTTGTTTTTATTTAACTTCTAAGTTCATGGGTACATGCGCAGGATGTGCAGGTTTGTTACACAGGTAAACTTGTGTCTTGGGGGGTTTTCATACAGATTATTTCATTACCCAGGTATTAAGCATAGTACCCATTAGTTATTTTTCCTGTTACGTTCCCTTCTCATATTTTCCACCCTGCAATAGGCTCCAGTGTGTTTTTCTCCTGTATGTGTCCATGTGTTCTCATCATTTAGCTCCCACTTATAAGTGAAAACAAGTGATATTTGTTTTTTCCTTCTGTGTTAGTCGTTAAGGATAATGGTCTCCAGCTCCATCCATGTCCCTGGAAAGGACATGATTTCATTTCTTTTTATGGCTGCATATATTCCATGGTGTTTATGTACCACATTTTCTTTATCTAGACTATCATTGATGGGCATTTAGGTTGATTCCATGTCTTTGCTTCTTTATCCAGTCTATCATTGATGGGCGTGTAGATTGATTGTGAATAGCGCTGCAGTGAACATACATGTGCATGTGTCTTTATAATAGAATGGTTTATATTCCTTTGGTTATATATCCAGTAATGGGATTGCTGGGTCAGATGGTGTTTCTGTCTTTAGTTCTTTGAGGAATTGCCACACTTTCTTCGACAATGATTGAACTAATCTTTACTCCCACCAACAGTGTATAAGTGTTCCTTTTTCTTCTCAATCTCACCAACATCTGTTATTTTTTTACTTTTTAATAATAGTCATTCTGATTGGTGGGAGATGGTATCTCGTTACAGTTTTGATTTGCATTTCTGTAATGATCAGTGATGTTGAATTTGTTTTCACATGTTTGTTTGCAACTTGCATGTCTTATTTGAGAAGTGTCTGTTTATGTCTTTTGCCCACTTTTTATTGGGGTTGTTTTTCTCTTGTAAATTTATTTAAGTTGCTTATAGTGCTGGATATTAGAACTTTTTGGATGCACAGTTTGTAAAACTTTTCTCCCATTCTGTAGGCTGTTGATTCTGTTGATAGTTTCTTTTGCTGTGTAGAAGCTCTTTAGTTTAATTAGATTCTATTTGTCAATTTTGCTTCTGTTTCAATTGCTTTTGACATCTTCAGCATGAAATCTTTGCCTGTGTCTATGTCCTAAATTGTATTGCCAAGGTTGTCTTCCAGGGTAATTTGGGGTAAAACTTAGTTTTAAAACAACCATGCTGTTGCCTATAGTATAACTGTGGGTTACATAGGGAATGTAAACTATCAATTTACAACCTCTGTGATCAAAAAATGAAAGTGTTTTCCTTTATTTTTGTCTCATCATAGCTTTTGCAAGTGACTGCCTAATTTGAGTTAGTTACATAGCAATTAGGTCATGAATCCCAGAATGATATCATTCAAATTTAGCTGAAGAGGAAAAAGATACTTGCTGTGGTCTTAGTGAGTCGCAATGTTAAGATTGTTTTACCAGGTCAAAAAACTTTCAAAATAAATTTTGAGGACTTGACAGAGAACTGTCAAAAACATTAAAACAAAACAAAAACTAATGAAAATGCCAAATACAATAGGTTTTTTGGTGTTTTGATTGGCGTTTTCCTAATGAGTAATGATTCTGAACATCTTTTCTTTTGTTCTTGTTCACCATTTATGTATCTGTGGGCCCTTTCTTCCTCACTTACGTAAGGAAGGCTAAAGCATATATTTCAAATAATTCTTTCTATTTTGTATCTTTTGAGAGTGCTATTAGGGGAGGTGGGTTTTTTTGAGAACTATGGCATGTTATTCTCAACCAACTAGTATTTGCTAAACTGTTGGAGATTCAAAAGAATTGCTTTCAGTGTAGTTTACATCAAAGTCCTCATCTTGTAGTCTAAAAGACGGTGGCAAGAGAAAGCCATTGATGTTGATTTGTACTAACATTGTAACCTTCCTGAGAGTGAGTATATTTGTTAAAGGTGATTCTGAGGCTCATAACACCCAAAGAAAGTTTCCAGGTAGATAGGAAAGGACCTTTCATGCTTAACAACAAATCAAATTAAATCTAAATTGTTAAATAGGTAAACAAATAAATAAATAATTTTGTTCAATGAATTTATGGCTGCCCATTTTGGACATAAAGTTTGAAAATCAGTCACCAGATTTGGGTTTTTTAAAAAAGAAATCTGAATATTTTCCTGTTGATGAATACTACTAGTTTATTCTTTATCTTAAGGGAGAAATATATACATGTGTTGGTGGGGAGTGCACCTATTATATTAAATGTCTCTGTAGTGACTTTTTCAAACAAATCACTGAAGAGTCAAAGTTAATAAAAAATGTGAATTACAAAAGAAATGATTTGCCCAAGACTCAGATAATCGTAGAGAGAGTGTTCCAAAGGGGTGTATTTTAAAAACCCTATTCTGGCATTTACTTGAGTTTCTATGATAATAATTACCAAACAGTATTGAACTTCTTCCACTTGATGGATAACTCCACGAATATCCAAAGACATTCTCATAACTATGAGCTGTGTAGAAGCATGTGCATTTGGAATAGAATATAAACATCTTGCGCTGCTTCAGTCCATGGAGGCTGTGGAGAGCTGAAGGAACAAAGAAGCACTGATTTATTGCAATGCTAAATAGTACACTAGAGGTAACTGTGCTGCCGCTCTGGAAATACTAAGCTAATTTATGTCAAAGACTCCTCAGGATCTTACTCTAGCGGCAAGCCTAGTCAGAATTTTTGATGCCACCTTGTTTTTTATAGATGCTCCATCTACACATCATTGAAAGCATGCTGGGCTTGTAGAGGAACAAAAGCAGTCCTTGTGTCTTAGCACCAGGCACTCTGAAACAGTGTTTGCGCATTTTGGTATACCCACCTGCACATGGTTACTCTGTGGAGCAGTAGGCCCAGCTCTGGGTTCATTTCTCTCGGTTGCAATTTACCTCTTATTTCAACTAGCCGCCTGGGCTTGGAGAAGCTTCTAAACTTCTCTTGGGTTGCTTCACTGTAAAATGAGAAACTTCAACGTGCTGCAATCATGTAGAAAGCCTAAGGACATAAAATCTTGTGTAACGGTTCTATAATAAAGGAAATAAACTAACATCATTTTGTCTCATATGCCTTAATTACAATTTTGTTCCAAAGTTACGTTTGAGAATTAACAGTATCCTTTGGATAATTTTCCAGAGTAATAGGGCCAACTGCCTCAAGAAGATATTCTAGCTTTCTAGCTTCATACTGTCCCACAGAACTTTCAAAAATGATGGATAGTCTATATCTGTGTCATTCAATACATTTGGCATTAAACACACGTGTCTATTAAGCCCTTGAAATGTGGCTATCATGAATGAGAAACTGATTTCTTCAACCAGTAATTAAAGTTGGATTGAAATAACCATGTAAATGGCTACTGTGGTGTAAAGCACAGATTCTAGCCTCTATGTCATAAATGTCTTAACACTGTAGCAATTATGCAGCAACAAATTGTCTAATGTCTTCTCAACCACAGTTTGACAAAGAAAACTATAATGAACACTAGGGTTCTAGATTCTCAGAGAAGATCACCTCTAATAGTAATTCTCAAACTTGGCTGCACATTGGAGTTTCCTGTGAAGTTTTCCATAAATGTTAGTGCCAACAAATATTCTGATTTAATTACTCTGCTAGAAATGACCTACACATCCTGGTTTTTGTTCCTTTATTGTACATTTGTTTGAAAGCCACCCAGGTGTTTCTAATGTGCAGTCAAGTTTGTAAACCACTGACTTAGAGATGTAGCTTAATTGACTGTCTTCTCTGGTGACTAGTCCAATGTTTCACCATGGGACAGCCCTTCGGTATACAATGCTGGCTTTATAGAGGTCTCTGCTTCCACTTGTATGACTCATGTACTATCCCGGGAAGACCCCAAAATGTCATACACATTAGAGATTTAAATTTATTCTAATATTTTGGCAGAAAATCACAAGCAAAATACTACCAAAATAGTTTTCCCAAGTTGTTAATACTACTGTGGTTCCTAGCACCGTGGAGTGACATTTTTACAACTTAGGCTGCAAGGAATTCCCAACAGTAAAAGGAACTCTCAACATTTACCTAAAAACAAATTAACAAAAAATTGAAAAAATCCACCATAAGCAACAGCCAGCGATAAAGGGAAGAATTAGAAGTCCAAGATTTCAAGACAACTGAACAATAATCTGAAGAAACATAGACATTATCTTTATAATGATTAAAACCATAGAAAGAAAGGAGAACTTTAATAACTTTCAACCATTGGTGGAGGCTTATTTTGTACCAGTGCAGGTGCATGCTATGGACATGGTTTTACTGATTGCTTGGAAAGTGAAAACAAGCAAAAACTAGAGGACATGTATATAAAGAAACTGATTTTTAAAGAGATACTGAATATGTTCATACGGCAGAGGAAAATAACACAGGGAGAGAATAGTTGAACTTTTGAATGAACAGGGGATGCTAGAGAAAGAAAGGATTTAAGTTAGGCTTATTGTTATTTACTAATTAACCCCCAAATTCTTTCCTCTGTCTATGGTAACTAGGCTGTGCTAGCTCATTTTATTTGTCAACTTGGCTAGGTGAAGGTGCACAGATTATTTGGTCAAACATCAGTTTAGATGTTTCTGTTAGGTGATTTTAAAGGAAAAGTTTTGAGTTTCTCACCAATATGTATGATATTAATTGCAGGTTTTTTGGAGATGTTCTTTATCAAGTTGAGAAAGTTATCCTTCATTCTTAGTTTACTAAGAGTTTTTAATATGAATATTGTTGGATTTTGTGAAATGCTTTTCTGCTCCTGCTGATAATCACCATGAGATTTTTCTTTGTTAGCCTATTTGATGTGATAGATAACATTAATTAATTCCCATTTGGTAAAGTCCCTGATTCTTTTTAATGGAGCTGCAGTATCTCATATTAAAGACTTGACTAGTTCCATTAGTTCCAACTCTGGTTAAAGTAATTTTAAAGAAATTTATGTTAGGAGAAATTAGTAAAGCAGTTTTCAAAAGTTTTGATTCTAAACTTAAACTCTGTTCTAAGATAAGGTGATGGATAATTTTCCCATTGTATATCTAAGCACAAGAATTATTAAACATCACGGAAATGTCAAAAGAATACTAGAATAGAAGGCTATATTGACTTATTAAACGTTTTAAAATGGCAATTATGTAGAGAGTTAAATATACACAGGCTGAAAAAATAAGATGACAAAGTTTTTAAATCATGGTCTCGCTGTGGAAGTACTTCAACACACCCCCACACATACTATGACTCCTATAGATACAGCATCTTTTGAAAGCCATTAGCAAGAAGTAGAAATCAGTGACTAGGCTACTGTATTAAACATACTTCTATATACAAGAATTCGATCTGAAGAACCACCTACACTGTAATTAAATACATTTTTCTAAATCTCAATTTCTTCATCTATAAAATTAGAATAATAATAATATTTGGTCTTTCTTACAAAACTGTTGTGAAGTTCAACTGCTATGATTCTGCATGATAATCTATAGATAAGGTTAAATACCATCCAAATGTAATATCATGCATTGAACATTGCTATGTCTGTGAATATATATGTTTATATACACACAATTATTAAATTATGTAGATTATAGTAATATCTATACTATATTTAAATGATTGTCCACCTAAGATTTTCTAGGGCAAGCTTCCTATGAAACATTCTGATCAAGTATTATATTTCAGGTCAAATCATGGATATTTTTGTGTTGTAGTTTTTGGGTTTTACATTACAGATACTTTTGTTATTGACAAATTTTCTACATATTCTGAAGATTCTTTGTGGTGTCACAGTAAATTTTTCATATGACCAATTAAAACAGATTAGTAACACCTTAAATTTCCTCCTCAACTTCAAAAACCTATATTCGTATGTTGAGCTCTGAGCTGGGCAAGGACATATATGGTCTACTTAATGAGATTTTAGTAGTGGAAAAATTATTTCCAAAGCTCCACTCTTATTTGAGTATTTTTATTTTTACTTTCTTTTGTATGTGTATTATGTTTACTTACTATTGATTTTTTTGAATCTCTGGAAAGTACAACTTGCTAATTCAGTCATTTAAAGTCCAGGGTCAATTTTTACATATTTGATGCTTTCCACTCCCCTGAAATGTAATGGATTTTCAAAATATTTGTTTATTGTGCTAAGGAGAAAGACATTTGACTACACATTTGGCCCTGCTTATTTCATCATATTTGAAATTAGCCAAGTTTCTATCATCCGCATCATCTTTAATTTGAGATTAAATATGAACATATTCTTTTAAACATACAGTCCTTACATAGCTAGAAGTGTTGGCATAAATTCCAATAAATATGAGGTCAAAATGCAAGGAAGATTGTAACTGAAAACATTCTGTTTACGGATATGACTGATAGTACAGGAGGAGCATTTCACACAAGAGTGTCCAATCTTTTGGCTTCCCTGGGCCACATTGGAAGAAGTAATGTCTTGGGCCACACATAAAATATACTAACACTAACAATTGCTAACGAGCTACACACACACACACACACACACACACACACACACACACACAAGTCTTATAATGTTTTTAAAAGTTTACAAATTTGTGTTGGGCCGCATTCACAGCCATCTTGGGTCACATGCACCTCATGGGTCACAGGTTGGACAAGCTTGATGTAACAGATATTTATTGTTAAAAGATATCAGGATAATAAATAAAATTGGTGAGTGAGTGAGAAGGACAGAAAAGGCAAAGTTTCCACACAGGATGAGGATGAAATTTGCAGTGCCCTAACTACAAGAGCAAATGTCATGTCCCAGTCCTCACAAACAGGTTAAGGTAACATTGTCAGCATCTACTTGCTGAGATGGAATGGACTTTCCGGGGTTATCATACACAAATCTTGTTGCTAAAGCAATTTAGGAATGAAAAACATAATAGAGTTTACCCTAGGGGAGCTGCTATTTAGTAAGAAAAGGTGCTTAAACAGTGCTGAATTCTGGAGAGCTAATGAGCACTCTGAGGAGTGGATTTCCTTAGGGGAGTTTGCCAGATCAATTCATTAATTGTGTATCATTTTGAAAATTTACACCAGAATAGGAGTAATTATATGTTTCTCTTTTCTAAGACCCACTACTGGGACATAACAGTGCACCTGAGAATTGCATTCAACTTTGATGTGAAAGCAATATGTTAGTGAGCATGGCAGAAAAACGATTTGTAGATATGCAGGACAACTTGCAAAATGAACATTTACATTAAAGAGAAGAGCCATTTGGAAAGTCTGAAGGCTATAAGTTCAGAAAACCAGCACAAATAGCCATTCCTCGTGTTCTTCTCTGCCCCTGAACATGTCAACTGAGGCAAACTCTCTGAATAGTGGTATCATTGGCAATGTTAATAGACTGAGGTACTAAATGGCCATGAATGAGATTTAAATGATATATTACCAGGTATCCTCGGCTTGTGGGTATATTACCTATTTTTAAATGAAGTAGGGTAGATACACATTACTCACTTGCACTGAGATATTCTAATTTGAGTGAGAGAAGCAAAGATACAGTTTCAGTTAGTCAGAAATATGACTTAGCTTTGGATAGGATCATCAAAAGCACAAGAGACACTGGAACAACAACTGTAATGTTTTCAGTGACACTGCCATAAGTTTGAGTATTTCACTTCAGACCAGGTGGAATTTCTTACCATTCCTTGAGAAACTTTCATTCCTGAAAACCTTCCCTAGAACTGAATGTCCTTTGTGATAATACCTCTGCTACCTCCCAAATTTTAATTATCATCTTTCACTATACCTACATAATAAGATATTTCTACACCACTCTGTGCACAGAATGACTTCCTACTCAAATATGAGTGTCCCATCATTGGCTCTATTACACTAGTATTGTTATTGTTTATTGTATTTATCTCTTACAAAGCTACCACCTCCTTGAATTTTGGACTTTGCTAACCCATCTCGAGATCCCCAAAGTTATTGGTGGGCCTTTGTATATGACCAGTAAGAAGAAGAATGTATATTAAGTAAAGGTTTAGTTTTGTTGATTTTATCAAATATCAGAATCAACAAAATCAATTTTTCCAAATAATTTTATATTGGGTCATAGTATTTGAGTAATTTTGCTCATCACATTTGAATCTTTCAGTTACTTTATGGAAGGAGTTGCTAAAATGATAATTTATTTGTAGCTTGTACGATAGCCGGTTTCTGCCTCTGGAGAATATTAAATAGGGGACCTACGCAATTGCCTGGCTGATCCTGAAATCTGACCTTGATCATCCAGGGTCACTGTTGGGCTTCATAATGTCATTCACGATTGTGCTTCACAATGTCAAAGTAACAAGTCTCAGGTCCCATTTTGACAACAGTTCTCTTAAGTTCGAGAATTTGGCACAATCTCTCACCAGCCTCATTTACTTGCAGGTGGGTCTTCTCCCTACCCCTACTCCCCACAAAGTGAATAGAAACTGCCATGATATATGTAATAGAGTGAAATATTTATCAAACTAATATTAACATTAGTCATGTGGCATTTAATTTAGCCAAAAATAATAACTAATGTAAATGTAGCATGGTAAATAGAAAATTTATATGTATCTAAATGGGCACTAATAAAAACTATGAACTTATGTATTTGTTATTTCATTGCCTCTGTTTGAATGATGGGGAAGCTGAGCAGAGGATTTAAGACTATTTTATGAAGCCTGACTTCAGTAACCAGCCAACCGTGCCATATATTACCCCACATATGAAGCCTTTAGTGAGTGATTTTTCCTCCCTAATAATAATTCCTTTATGGTGTTGTTGTAAAGGATTAAAAGAGACAGTGCACTTAATGGGTTTTTGCAGCAGGTACAATAAATACTGTTATTCAGTCTGATTTTATATATAATTTTAAAATAACACATAATCTTAATTAAGTTCTTACTATGTTCCAGGTAGGGGACTAAGTTGTTAGCATTCATTATTTCATTTAATCCTTACAATATACTATTATTATTTCACTTTTTCAGATACTCCACTGAGGGTTACAGTTATTTTGTGAGTTGCTCAACGTCCCTCAGCTACGGAATGATTGATATTCTAATTCGAATCTGGATTCTCTGATTCAACTCCCAAATTCTTAACAGCTGAACTATAATTATATGATTAAATATTATGCTCCTTTAAATATGTTCAATTTATTTCAAACTTGTTACTTAAATAGACAGGACATTCACAAGCAAATTTTCTTTTATCAATTAATAACTCATTAATTACTGTCCATTCATGCTCCCTCAAGTTATTGTCTGTGTTTCCCTAATCCATCTCCAATTATATTTAAAACAAATGATAATATAAATAAGAATTTTCAATCATCAACTCAATATTTATTAACAGAATAATCTGATGTATTGAGAGATTTTTATAAGAAATTAACAAGTTTGTTTACTCAAAACTCCTGTAATAGAGTTAAAGTGATATGTATTTGAAAACAAATACTCAGAGTGGGAAATAAAGATAGAAATGCCATCATGAAGGTAAAAAGAATCCTCAAGTGGTAGTAATTTGTGATGCAAGGGGCACTAATGTTGGAGTTAGTGGCCTCAATCTATTCTAATTACTTTTGCTGTGACCCTGGGCTCAACATTCACTGTCATAGAGGGCAGTCCTGGTCTCCTCATCTGTAAAATTTAGATAATGGTGCCCTATTCATATTGCAAGGTGAACTTTTAAAAATAAGTACATGAACTGTTTCAAGTCTCTTCCCTTTACAGTTGCTATTTTACTCTTTTTGGAAGTGTTCAACATATATGTGAAGTTCTCTTTAGTAATCATATATTAGGGTTGAGTGTCCTATTCTGAATTTTCAATTGAATCCTAACTTATCTTTGTATTACACAAAAACTTACATTAGACTACACAGAGAGATTGCCAAAATACTAAGGGCTAGCCAACTTCCTAATTTCTGGAAGTATTTGGGGAGCAAATAAGGGATATGATGAACTAGTTCCATTGGTCCTCTTATAGCTAGATGAGAAATAACTGTTTAAACATATGTTATCAGTGTGTGAGTGTGTATGTATACATATGTATACATGTGTGTTTATAGCAGAGTTTGAGTTGTTGAATTTTACACATACAATACTACTGACCTTAGACAGCAAGTAAAATGTCATTAAGTATAAGTACTAACAATATGACAAGCAGCAAAACAGTAAATGTTCAGAAAATAAAACAAAAAGAACAAAAGTAGAGACACACACGAACAATAAGATCCTACTTTGTTTCAAAATCTGTGGTAAAAAAAAAATTATAAAGCACATCTTCATTTTCTTAACACATATGGAGCAAAAAATTGTGGCTCATATTCTTATTTCAAAGAGGGCCATTGGGTGAGGGGTATTGTCTAGGTTCTATTTAATGTGATAGGGGAAAAAATTGGGAAGCGATATCTCACAGTGCAGAAGATGCCTGAAAAGATTTGTGTCTCTTTAAAAGAGATTTCCTTTAGCTCCCACTTTGATGGATATATGAGAACTCATTCTAAATTATACTGCCAAAGTATATAAATTTTCTAGTATTTCTTAGAATAATTTCAAATGTCACATCTATTTATAGTTATTCCATTGTTGTAGGTAGGAGGATGTTGCATAATAGGAAAAGAAATAATACAAGTGTAGATGAGGAGATTTAAGCAAAGGTATGCTTCTCCATTAAAACATTCTCAGAATTATAAGGAGTTAATTATTTGTACATTTATCAAATGTCTGTAAACTCCATACAAGCAAGATATCTGTGTTTTTATTTGTATATTTATAATACAGTCTAACTCTGTGTATGGCGCACCCAATTTACTAAATAAATGAGTTTTTATTAAGAGAGTAGCTGAGTGTATAATTGAGCTAATAAATGAATATAGTGTGGGAATAGTAAAGTGGACAAACTAAGCTTATACAAAAGAATAAGTTATAATTGCAAAATAGTGTTAAATAAAATAGACCAGATGATGGAAAACTAGATTTTTGCTGTCTTGAAGCCAGGCAAAGGGATTTCAGTTTGATTTGGTGGGGAGAGAGAGCCAAAAGAGAGAATGGCAAGTATGAATTGAGGGACAAAAGTGGAAATTATTAACAATGACCAATTTGGGGTATTTCACTGATTCCAATATTTTCTTCTCACAATTATTTTTGTAGCCTTCATTGATTTCACTAGAGGAGAGGAGAGGAGATAAGAGGAAAGGAGAGAAAGGAGAGGAGAGGAAAGGAGAGGAGAGGAGAGGAGAAGAGAGAAGAGGAGAGGAGAGGAGAGGAGACGAGACGAGAGGAGAGGAGAGGAGAGGTGTGGTGTGGTATGGAATGGAATGGAATGGAATGGAATGGAATGGAATAGAATAGAATAGAACAGAATAATGGAAAAAATAAGGAGCTGAGATGAGGCTTATCTGATTAATGATAAGAGGACAAAAAGAGGAACAGGTGACATAAAAGACTAGAAATCTACAACTGATAGCCTGTGATGCCCAAATTATGTTTGCACTGCTACAGCTGAAACTGGAGAATAGCCCACTGTGTCAGGGGTCCCAAAGACCACTCTCAGGTTAGATGATACCCTAGAAGTGTTATACTTGTGTTTACTGCCTATGAGAGGAAAAGAATGCAGATGAAAATGAACAAAGGGAAAAAGTGTGTGCGGCAAAGTCTGCAGGAAACCAGTTGTAAGTGTCCCCTTCCAGTGGAGTCACATAGATCACATTTAATTCTCCCAGCAATAATGTGTGACAACACATGGAAAATGTTTTCAACCTGGGAAGCTCTCCCTAGTCTAGATGTCCAGGATTTTTACTGAGGGTCAGCCCTGTAGGCATGCAGCACCAGTGAAACTGACCTCAGTTACTCAAGCTCAGGAACACCAAAGAAAAAGCAGGTGCTCACCATGTGTCATATTGTTAGTAAAAACTATTGGAAATACTAGATACTGTGGTTCAAAGCCTTAGGCTTGCAAAAGCACTCATCAAATAAAAAATTTCAGGGGCTCAGTTTCCAGGAGTTAGTCAAAAGCCAGCTCTGAAAACAGGCCTTTTTTGGGATATGCAGTTTGAGCAACCCGGGTCTGCAGAGTTAACATTTCCTGTGTATTCACGTTTTTAAACTGTCCAAAATTCTTGTTGAACATAATTGTGTGTGCAGACCAAAAGAAAGAAGAGAAAAACTGAAGACAGAAAAGATCCAGTTCACCCAACCTCTGTTTTAGAAGCAAAGTGTAGGCAATCAGGATTAAGAAGCCAATACTATGCCAAAAACAGCAAATAATTCCAAGTGATTGTCTCCAGCTTTGCAAATGAAAGGAAAAATAATTTAGCAAAATTCAGTTCAAATTTTATTTAAATGACAATGCAAGGCATCTAATGTATACTTGGTACTATCATTTATGTGTTCAGCCTTTCCCTCAATCATGACAAAACAGGAGTTATAAAGTATTACTTCAGCTTCAGTGGATGCTGTATTTATAACAGCCTAGGCCAAGGGCAGAAGGTGAATTAAGAAAAGAAGATGGTAAATATACTATTATTTTTAAGCATTTTATTGTCATTCCAACCTACTAATGTCCCTAAGCTTTTTAATGCCATCTCAGATTTCCCTCTGCTACTTCAGTTAAAATCAAAATGCATAACCCAGTAGAAAACACTCAATTTATTTTCTAATATATCATTATGGAAATACAGATTTATATAAGGTCTGTTTCATGAATATGTCCAAAGAGTACCTGTAATTTGTGAAGTTATAGGTAAATTGGCATGATTCTTCCTTAAGAAGTCTGAGAAAAATTAAAATTTAAGAATATCTTGGAGGCTAAAATACAACTGTAGCTCCCACGTGGTCATCTAAACATATCCAGGGCCACATATGATATTACACCACCTTATTATATAGGCTTAGCTATGTACCATCTGGTGAAACTGGTGATATGGCACATGCACCAGCCTATGTTGGCAACTCACAATCATTTATACTAAAATTTTTCTACCTAGGAAAGTAATGGTGTTTTTGTTACATTCTTGCTCTGATAGCATCATATGAAAAAATTCCATAGGCCAAGCACCATGGCTTTCGTGTATAATCCCAGCAGTTTGGAAGTGCCAGATGCGAGGATCACTTGGGTCCAGGATTTTGAGACCAGTCTAGGCAATACAGTGAGACACAGTCTTTACAAAAAAAAAAATAGCCAATGTTGTGGCACATGCCTATAGTCCCAGTTATTCAGGAAGGGTTCACTTGAGCTCAGGAGTTTGAGGCTGTGGTGAGCTATGATTGCACCACTGCACCCCAGCGTGGGCAACAGAGTGAGATTCTCTTTCAAAAAAAAGAAAAAGAAAGCAATTATAAGTAAAAATGTAGTTACCTACAGAGCATCTAATTAAGAATTATTGAAAAACACATCTTGCCCCAAATCATCTCTTTCACTGGGGTGGTATTCTGCCTTAAATTGCCCTGTATTGAGCCACTGACTTCTAGCTATTCCCCCCTTTTATAATCTGAATAGGAATCTGTAATTTGGTATTCCTTAGTGTATAAGGTACATTGGTTTTATTTTTTGTTAATTTCTCTGAGTGGTTATGAACATGGTGGCAAGTTATAAAATGTCAACAGTATCAGCATAGGTTCTTGGTTTATCACATTAAGTACAACAAGAAATTAAGAAAAAGATGTGTCAAGATCCTTGGCTCTAACTTATAAGGTAACCTACTTTCTACAAAGATTTTCACCAACCTATTTCTCAAATGTATAGTCTTTGTTTTCTTACTGGGCAAAGAGAAGTGCAGGATTTATGAGGTTGATGCTGAAGCAAATTCAAATATAATGCCCATCTTTCTGTTTTTGATGTTAGTTCAAAATACAAGAAAACTTAAGGGCAACTCTAACAGGAGGCCACATAAGATAGGCACTGCAATTTTCTACCATTCTCCTGTCTCTCTGCTTTGAGATCAATCACTGATAGTAGAGAGGCCTCGTTTATGAAGAACACATTAGAAATGAAACCTCGGAATGTTTATATGAAGTCAAATGATAAGTGAGATGAGCCTCTGGTTTCACTCTTTAAATTAAAACAGATAATTTGAGGAAGTTTGATAATACTTCATGATTTCTGAAAATGTACCTAATTACCATTTTAAAATTTTGTTTTAAAAATATGCTTTAAGGATGTTAGTTTTGCTTTACATGCCTTCATTTAATAAAATTTTATTTTTAATTAAAAGATAAAGGCAAAAAGAGGTTTTTTACATAAACATGACTATGACTGCCATGTGGATACTTCATATATGAACTAATATAAATAAGGTGCTTCTTGTCACTTGCTGGCCTCCCTGTATTATTTACCTTAAGCCAAATGTCATCTGAAATTACAGCCCACCAGTACTGCCTGCTTCAACTACCACTGTCATTTCTTGAGCACTACTATATACTAGCACTTCAGTAAGTGCTCGTATTGTCTTATTTAATACTTAGAACTATCTGTGATGAGCATATTATCCCTATACCGAGAAAAACTAGAATTGTGTAGAGCTAATAAAAATGCTCAAAGTCATTTAAAGAGCAAGATTGTAGAAGAGGATCTCCAGTACTCATTTTGCCCCCACTCAAAAAGGCCACATCATCTTGAACAACTACTCTCCACACAGGAAAATATCTTCCCAAGAAGTGTGAGATTACAGCACTTGGGTGTAGCACAGAAATAAGAGAAGATGCATAGAGAAGTATAGGAAGAACACTTTCAACATTATCCTTGTTACCCTCCCCAAACTCCAAGTGGCACAGCTCAGAGAGAAGATACTCTCTGCTTGGGGATGGAGAGGAAATTGAGCACCAGGCTTTGCCTCATATCCCAACACTGGGCCTATGCCACACCCCAGACTTCAGACTGGTATCCACAGAGCCTCCAAGCCTGCCCGACCACCAGAACTGATCTCAATCCTCCTGACTTTGGACCCACCCCTATGCCAGGCCAATCCTTACAGACTTAGATTCCAAGCTCTTTCTCATGACCAGGTTGGCTCCAGTGGACTATCCCAACACCTGGGGTGGGGAGGAAGTGACTAAAGTCATTGCCTAAGATGCGTGAAAGAGAATGGATATAAACGTAGGTATGTCTCTAAAGACTGTGCTCTGAACCATTACATAGTTTCTTCTCATGCACTTTACTTGTGGCTTTCACTTTATAATTGCTACATCTAAGTCATAAATTTATAAAGCATAAAGATGACATGCTCAGCAGATAAAGAAAATGAGGGTCAGAGGACTCAAGTAGCAAACCTAGAAGTATACAATGTGAGAATATTAGGGAAACCATTGCAAGCAACTTCTCCTGATCCCAAGTCCAGGGCGTTCTCATTTGCTCTACCACTCCAGTATACCATGCCCTCTGGTATACAATGCACCTCTCTAAATAAAAGCATCATTCCAATGGGGTTTTCCATTCCCATCTACTTTCCATCCCCGATTGAAGCCAAAATGTCATTGGTCAAAAAATTTCACAAAATACTGTGACAAATGTGGTGTCAGAAGGACCTATTCTTTGTTCTCAAGTTACACAGGCAAAGGAACACATTTAAGAAAATAAAAGTTAATGACTGTTATATTGGATAAATACCAGAAAATTGCTGTAAAAGCACAGAGAAAAGGAAAATTAGGTTTCCATCTGGCAAGAGGTGACATAAGGATTACTCCCACAGACTAAGCAAGTTCTCTTTAGGAAGAAAGAGTAAAGAGAAATTGAGCAAAGGAAGAATCAGTAAGGTGTGAAATGCTCATAGGTGTAATATATGAATAAAACAATGAGTAGTACAATTTGCTAGGAAAGAGTACAGGAATTTGGGACAATCAAGTAAAAAATATGAAAGTATATGTTAGAGAAACTAAATAATTTTCTTGTTGTTACCTCAGTGGATGAGGGTAATAGAATATACAAATATCTCTCAGGTGAGAAAATATTCCACAGTGTTTCACAAGTATAGTACATTGAATTTTCATCAAAATTCAGCAGTTTTGTAAAAGAATGCAAAAATTAAAAGGCAGCTATTGCATTTTCACTTTTTATAATTTCATAAGGTTTGTGTTTAGTAATGAACTTGGTGAGTATAGCCCACAAGATTAAAAAATTCGGATTGCCAAGAATATTTTACACACAATAAATAAAATTACCACAGTGATAACAAATGTATTGTGTACTATTAACCTGTTAATCAATCCATTAAGGCAAATGGGCAAATAGAGTATTGAGAAAAGGCAGAAGAAAGGGGCAGGCATATGAAAAAATGTGTGGGTTTAATGGAGGCAAAAGAACGAGAATGGAAAAAAAAAAAAATCAGTAATTAGGCATGACCTGGCCCACTAAGGCAGAACTACTATGAAACATTGGCATGTAATATAACTCGTGTTTTCCAGGTCTAGTTTAAGATACTGATCCCTATATGAATGTGAAAATGGGCAATAATTTCCACTGCACAGACAGGAAGTGCCAGTAAAAGTACTAATGGTAACATATTCCATTTAAATGAACTTTCACTTTTTAAAAAGTTCTTCACAAAATTAAATAGAACATTTTAAAAATCTTAGTTCATCTACTACCACACTGTCTCCTACTGCAGGCATTACTTGTTATCAGGGAAGTGGGGTGTGTGTGTGCGTGTGTACAAAGTCTATTGCATCTAGTTAGTAGGTCTATTTAAATTCAGAAGTATCACACATAATTTAATAATTTACAGTCCATGTGGAAGACTGTATCATGTATTATTTATGGTAGCAAATGCTCAGGGCCACAACAATACAGGCTATATTTCTCAAGCTCATATTACTGCCTTTTGGGTCACTTCAGAATAAAAAGTTCTCGAGTTGCCACTTAGGAAAGTCACTATTTATACCAGCCATCAGAAGAAACATCACTGATTAATTGCAATCTCTGGAATGAAGTCAATAACACAACTAGCAGGGTCGGGGGCAGAGGGAAGACAGCCAATTATCTCACTAGCAATACTCTTGAGTCATTCACCTTGTCTTTAAGCAGGGCTGATCCTGAGTCCTTAAGGAAATAAGTCATCTGTCTAGAGGCCAAGAAGCCACCCTTCCCCCTGCAAAAAAAATAAAAAAATAAAAAATAAAAAATCATCTAGTTCACTGAAGCCTGTGAGGGAGGTTCTACAGTCACATCTTCATTTGTTGGTATAAGCAACATAATGAGTGTGGGGTAACACAGAGATACCACTCTCCACTTTTGGACAGAGTTGCTTATTCTCCAAGATTCTGGAGATGTTGACAGCATAAAAATGTCAACCAAGTCCCTTTCTGGTAACTGTACTCTACAAATGAAAGCTGACTTGGTGAGGGTTACACCACATTTATGAGAAGCAGCCTACATCCACTGATGGGTCAATGTAGGAATTAAAAGGCTTGCCTCCCTTGCTTTAAGTAAAGAATTTTGTAGGAGTGTTCCATGCCAGAATTCACCACAGAACCATCTGAAGGATTTGTGGTGACTTCATCACGGTTCAACATCCTTCTGCTCTGTCCTACTTCTTTCATTCTCCTATGGTTGTTGATCCCAGAAGCATTCCTTACTTAAATCTTTTTTTTTTTCCCCACAAATCTCAGCTTCAGAATTTTCTTAGAGAAATTTACCTTAGACAGGTGATGCCAAAAATCACTGAGAAAGCCTACTTGAAAGCACAAATTTAGAGCTAGATTAACCACCATACTGCAAGCAACAAAAACTCCATCACTGGTAGAATGTGTAACACTGTTAGTGCCTTGCATGCTCTGGCAGTGTAATCATTAAGCTTTCCATTGTGCAAAAGTAATATTGGGCATATACACTAATGGGGGCATATTTCAGGTGTTCAAGAAATTCTGGGGAAGTAACTGTCATTAGGAAAGTGGAGTTGAATGGTTCTTACTAGGACTTACGATGTATTCGATAAAGAAAAGGCTCAGGGTAGTTAGTCATCAATTAAAAGCTAAGAGTGGAAACTAGAGGGCCTCCTTGGTTGTTTCTACTGAAATTCTCTTTTACTGCAGTTGGCGAGCAGACAAAACACAGAATCAAGCCCAGGATTTAAGAATAATAGTAGCAGCAAAACTATCAAGAGGGTTTAATTCTCAAACTCGGAATGAATGCCTACTTTACTAAAACCAGGGTCCTGATTAGGTAAAAGTGGGACTCAGAGGCATATTATAGGGTTATCTAGGTAAATGCAATTCAAACTATTGAATGTTTAGATACTTGTGAAGACTCTAGGCCCATATTAAAGGCCCACTACTCTCTGTTAATTGCTAGAGTGCCTTTCTTGCTTGAAATCAATGTACAGGTTCTGTCTTGCAAGAAACTATAAACCCCCGTTAGAATTTACCCACACTAACACCCTTCAGTCTGCAAGTTCAATAACTGAAACTAAATTACAAGATAACCAAGCTAGAAAGTGCAGGGTGTACCATACGTAGGAGATTATACCTAGAATTTGCTGCTGGGCTCAGCCAACATTTACTGTTAGAATTAGGGTTAGATACTGAAGAGACTGGATTGCGGGAAGAAGATAAGAGAACACAAAATTTAAAGAAGAAGAGTTTGTGGATATGAGAGAGTGCTCTCTCATAATACAGATTTAACATCTTGGCAATGTGCTAGGAAATGAAATTGACATATTGTTTTTGGAAGTCTGAGAAAGGTGATGCCCAAACAAAGTGAAATTGAAATGACAAAACTGATATGGCATAAAATGGAAAAAATGGACATAGGAATGCTGGTATGGATAAACAACATAAGACTGGAAAACTCACCAGTTGAATATATCCCATGGGAGGGACTAGAGAATACTCATTTTACCCCAGTGCTGATAAAAAGTACGCATTCATTCCTGAGAAACTCAGTGGCCATCTTCCACATTCCCATACTGATGGTAAGAAATGCTACTAAAACATTTGGAGCATAATTGGCAATAAAGATGATTGTGAGAAACAGGAAACAAGTGGTAGATAGAAGGCTGACTGGTCATAATAGGATTATTTGAGAGGTAATTGAAGAAGATTTGACATAATCTGATAAATATTTGAGAGGCCTATAAAGATTCTTAAAAATACTTGAAGTCCCTAGAAAGTGGTTCTCAATCAGGAAAAAGTTTTCTAAATTGGACAATGTCTGGCAATGTGGTTGGCTGCCAATTTGGCAGAATGATGCTGCTGGCATCAGAATGGTAGAGGCCAAAGTTGCTGCTAAGCGTCACAAAATACACAGAGTAGCTCCCACAAGAAAGAAATATGCAAACAATAATATCCACATATCTGAGGTTAAGAAACCCTGAGGTAGGGATGAGGTGGATAGAATCAAAGAAGTCAAATATAGTTATTCAGGGGCTAAAGGCAACCATACACAAATAAGTCAGAATTTCTGAATTAATTTCTGTTTACGGACAGTTTTTCAGATCCAGTACCAATTGACTACAGTAGACAAAGAGTATTTGGGGGGAATGATGTTACAATAATTCCCATAGTACTTCCCCAAATGGATCTATTGCTGATATGATTTGACTGTGTCTCCACCCAAATCTTACCTTGAATTGTCATAACCCCCATGTTTCAAGGGTGGGACCAGGTGGAGATAATTGAATCATGGGGGCAGTTTCCCCATACTGTTCTTGAGGCAGTGAATAAGACTCATGAGCTCTGACGGTTTTATAAATGGGAGTTTTCCTGTCCAAGCTCACTTGCTTGCTGCCATGTAAGATGTGACTTTGCTTTTCATTTGCCTTCTGCCATGATTGTGAGGCCTCCCCAGCCATGTGGAACTGTGAGCCCATTAAACCTCTCTCCTTTATAAACTACCCAGTCTTGGGTGTATCCTTATGAGCAGCATTGAGAACACAATAATCCAATTGTCACTTACTTAGGGAAGGGCATACTTGGAAACAGAAATACACAAACATTTTGAGGATGACTGGACACAGAAATTAGACTGATACTCTATTCAGGGTCCAAAATTATCATTAGGCTCCCTAATGGAAAAAACATAAGGAAACAGATAATAAATGAAGTTCTGATGCATGCCGAGGCCTCAGTGTGTCTGCTCTATCCACAAACTTAACTGGCAGTTATTTTTCCATGTACACAAAAGCATATTGAAAATGAACTATAAAGAATTTGGTGGAACTCAAAAATTGGTCACTGTCCTGTATAAGAGCTGCTGTAGAAATGGAAGCTGTGTAACTGCCTCTCTTCATTGCCAGTCAGATAGTAAATCACAATCAATATTCTATCCTGGAGGGAATAGTGGAAATTATATCTACCTGTAAAGCATAAGGGAAGCTTCTGGCCAAGATGATGTAGGATAAACTTTCCTTGTGAAGTAAACTCAAAATGGGGGGGGGAAATGATATGAAACAACAATCTTCAAAACAAGATATATCAAAAAACAAAGAAAAGTCTTCCCTGAGATATAGGAAATAAAAGAGAGAGCCCTAAAATTGTCCAAATGCATTGTCTTAAGAGAGTTTCCAGGACACAGCACAAGAAAACAGAATCTAAAAAGAGTCACGCAGACTCTCTGAGTTGAGAATATGGAAGTGGAATCCAGGGAGACCAAGGAGGATAGACTTTGTAACAGAAAGAAAGAGGAGCATGGAGAGGTTATTCTAGTGATATTCAGAGAGAGAAGTCCATAGACCTGCAGAAGGTCTTTCTTGAGTATTTGACAGAATAATGATCAACACGAGGCAGAACTGTAGAGGATGAGCAGAAGCAGAGGCTAGAGAGGCAAGTTTGCCATGAGTGGTGCCAGCAAATCTTGAGGAAGGAGAAGAAGAGGAGTGAAACCCCTGAAGAAACAATATAGAAACTGAAGGAGATAGAGAATATAGTAATCAAGAAAAAGGAGTTTCTGGAGCAGATGATTCAACATGAATTGTTTATTAGCAGCACTGAGAACAGACTATCAAAGAACCATGGTTTCAAGAATAAGAAAGCTGCTCTGCGGGCTTTACAGAGGAAGAAAAGATTGGAACAGCAGCTGGCACAAATTGATGGAACATTATCCCCCCCTGGAGTTTCAGCATGAAGCCGTTGAGAATGCCACTACCAATGCAAACATGCTTCGTACCTTGTAGTTAGCTGCCCGAGGCATAAAGAAGGCCTACCAGGACCTGGACACTGGCAAGGTAGATGAACGGATGGATGACATCACAGACTAGCAGGAGGTGGTCCAGCAGATCTCAGATGCATTTCTTGACCTGTGGGTTTTGGAGAAGATGTGGGTGATTGTGAACTGTTGGAGGAACTAGAGAAGCTGGAGGAAGAATTGACCCAAGAATTGTTAAATATGGGGCAACAAGGAGGAAGTGAACCCCAGTCAAATGGCTAGCGTATCCTCTACACTATCTGCCTTCCTGGGAGGGTCAGCTCCCCCAAAGCAGATGAAGACAAAGAAGCACTAAAGCAGTGGCTGCGTGGGAATCCTGATGAGTCTGGCTGGTAGTGTTGTTCACCTTTCCCTAAGTGCCAAGTGCTGAACAAAAGGAGCATAACTTTTGGAGGAAATCCTGCTGAGGCTGGTAGTATGACCTTCCCTGAGAAAAGGGTCTGTTGCCTTTTCAGCCCTGGCTCAATTCTGAAGAAGAAACTTGCTGTAGAAGGAGGACCCGAGGTCCCCTCTATTTGAAAGCAGTTGCAATATAAACATGTGCATAAAAGAAAATACCTGAGATCTTGGAAAGAGCCACCAGGAAAGACAGAGGGAACAGTATCCAATACTCACATATGGTGCCCATCACCCAGAACTGCAAACTTTATTATCCTTGGGATACTGAATAAACTAATCAGAAGCTTTCTGTCTAAGTAGTAACATAGCTAGTAATGGATTTCAAAAAGTAAACTCAAAAGGATCAAATATCTTCCAGATAACTATATCCCAAAACAAACCACAATAATATATATAGGAATATAAAAAATCCATCACCCAAAGACATAAAATTTCAAATTTCTGACATTAAAAGAATGCTAGGCATGCAAAAGATAGAAAATATGATACATAAGAAGTAGAAAATTATTATATCAACATCAACCTATAACAGACACAATTGTTCAAATTGGCAGACGCTACAAAAGGTAAAATGCATACCTAGAGGAAGACCTTATGAACTCACTCCTCCCTATCCCTGTCTTTAAAAAGAGGGGAAAAAGATAGAAGGAAGTATGCCTAGGACAGTTTCACCTAGATATTAAGGAAGGTACTAGACGTAATAGGTGTCCTGATTGAGTCTTTTCATAGTCTCACATATCTATCTTCATAGAAAGAGGCCAGATCCAATATTTCACTTCAGACTTTGTAGGGGTAAAGGGAAACATTTTTTACTTTCTGAAGGTTTGCTAACAAAAGATCAATAGAAAGGTATACAAAGTTTATTAATGTGCACCCATATGCATAGGGGGGTCATACAAAATATTAACTCAAAGAGGAACCAGATATTTGATGTTTAAATATTCTCCTCGTAGGAGAGAAATCCATGAAACTGGGAGGTGGAAAGCAAATTTCATGGTGAGAGGTAGAGCTGCACAAAAACAAAGCTTGTCTTATTATACAGAGTTCCTCAGGTAATCGTTTGGAGCTTCCCTTAGAACAGATGAAAAGTCTTTCCGGCATAGCGATGACTCCCAGTCTCTTTTCTTCTGTGGCTGATATTTCCTGATTATTCAATAAGATCCTTAGGGAGAGGATTTAAGGCAACTGCATTTATTTTGGAAAGAATCTTTCTTGATCAGATAAGAAAATTTCCAGAGAGAGTCCCTCTCTATCAGGAGAATGAGACAAGTCTGTAGGACCTTGATTCTGAGGCAGCTTGCAAGGCCTCTCAGCATGTCAAAATGCCAGTTATGAAGATATCACTCTCTGAGCCCAAACTGCTTAAATGTAGAAGTGGGACAATCAAATTTATTGGTCTGCTTTGGGTTTTGTCTGCTGACGAATAACTAGTCTAGGAATACAATCTCACTCTATCATTCTTCCCAAATTATTTGCCATTGTAGTCCATATACTTAGCCTGGAATATCTGATGGCAGATTACTTATTTGCAACTATTTTAGACATTTTTAACTCTGCTGTCCAAATATACACTAATTATAACACAATTTTGTGTAATTCTATATATTATGTATATTATACATAAACATGTGTGTGTGTGTATATATATCTATATTTCCCACATTACTGTTAGAGTCTGCTTATTTGCTTATTAGAACCTTCTGCACTTTCTTTTTTTTTTTTTCTTTTTTTTTTTTTGAGACGGAGTATTGCTCAGTCGCCCAGGCTAGAGTGCAGTGGCGTGATCTCGGCTCACTGCAAATTCCACCTCCCAGGTTCACGTCATTCTCCTGCCTCAGCCTCCCGAGTAGCTGGGACTACAGGCGCCCACCACCACGCCTGGCTAATTTTTTGCATTTTAGTAGAGATGGGGTTTCACCGTGTTAGCCAGGATGGTCTCGATCTCCTGACCTCGTGATCCGCCCACCTTGGCCTCCCAAAGTACTGGGATTACAGGTGTGAGCCACCGCGCCCAGCCTTGCACTTTCTTGAAATAGACTGAAATTTGTTTCTTTGTCTACCCTAGAGTTATTAGTGGCTAGCCAGAGTAACACTGGAGGTGGTTTTCATTGGGTATTTTATACTTAAAATTCTTCATAGTTACTGTGGTCTCTGGGTTTTAACACATACCTAAATAAGAACACAGTTCCCAAAAAGAAAAGGAACATAAATACAGAAAAAAATGATAAATAATTTTCTGTATTTGGAATCAGCTAAATGACACATTTTGCATCTCTGCATTTAGATGTTTTCAGATACCATCAGATTATAGCAGTCTAAAAATGAGAAGCAACTTGCTCAGAAGAAATGTGAGGTTCTGAAGACATAAAATACAAAGAAAAAAGTCATTCTATTGTAGAGTTAAAGAAGTCAAAATTTAACACTTTCATTCTTCATGTTAGAAAATAATTAAAATGACCAATTGAAAGTAATGCACCCAGCCAACACAGGCTGGAAGTCAGCAGTCATTTTCTCAGTCTAGCTAAACTTTATCCTTACCTGTGTAGCTAAACTTTATCCTTACTTTTATCCTTACCTGAGAATAAGATATCCTTACCTTATTCTCACATGGCTCCCAGCCTTTATTTATTGTATGGACTTATTCTCACATGGCTCCTGGGCCTTTATTTATTGTATGGACCCTGTAGTGCTTTTCCTCTTTTCAATTAATTATTTTATAATTTCACCAAAATTAAATTCCATTTGAATTTTTACCTCTTCCAATGAGTCATTCATCATCATTTCATCCCAGTCCCATAGTGATTGCTTGTTTCTCTGAGTTCCTCTTGGTAGAATTAGGCAATTAACTACTCTCTAGCTGTGACATCTAGCTACATTTATCTCCACATCTAAGGAGAACTCTTTATCTCGAATTCCTTCCTTAATCTCCCATAGCTAAGATTCTCCAAAATTAAAATTTTAAATATCAACAAAGGTTACTGATTCATTGATACAATTTTTTTGGATCTCTTTGTCATTTGCACCCATTTTTAATTTTTAAATTTTCTGTTTATTTTCCTCTACCTGTAATTATTCAAGGCTCTTCTTCCTTTGGCTGTACCTAAAATGAACATATTCTTGAATAAACCATGCATAAAAAATGGGGACAGTTTATTACTGCAGCATAATTCAGCTTTCCTGACTGGTACGGTAGTTGTGAACATCTCATTCAGTAATGAAGAACATAGGAGTTGACATCTATTGGAGAGACTACAGGGGAGATCTCTAATACCTGTTATTGGAAGAAAAAGAGTAAATCAATTTTTAAACTAACTCTATTTGATTACAAAGTGCACTGGAGTGTAGATGATGTAAGATTGTCTTAAGCAGATCTTTCTCAATTATTGGAAAAACAGTTCCTGCCAATGCTCGGCTTTTAAAGTATCTTAATATCAAGGGGCCTAAGCAAATTTGTCATCCAATTCATTAACAAATGAGATGACAATGCCTTTCATCTGCTATGTAGTGACCAAGAAATCTTAAGTATCAATATCCAATAGTATCTTCTCAATTTCACTTACCATTCTTGGCAGAGTGGAATGGGGATGAAATTGCCTTCACACTTTTAAAGGCAAAAGTATAAACAATGTTTCCTGGAGAGTAGAAATATGAGAGAAACTAAGGGAAATGTTGTCACACTTTGAAACCTCAAAGCACAGGATAAGTCTGTTCTTTCACGTAACTTTCATCTTTAGGATTTGAGACAACCAAAGGCAGTATCAAAGGAATGCTATGGTTTATGCACCAGATTTACCACCTCGGAAGCTAAAAACATCTTTAAGAGGTAGATAAGATTTTTTTAATGTTTAATTATTTATTGATGCATTGTAATGTAGAAGTTAAGACTTGAGGTTCTGATATCAGACAACCTAGGTTTTAATCTCTGTTTCACTATTTCTGTGCATCTCTGAGCATGTTACTTGGCCAAAATTCATTTGTTTCCTTTGAAAACTAGAATTTAAAAGGACCTGTCCCACTGGGTTGGGGTGGAGATTGCACAAGCACGTAAACTTATTGGCACACAAAAATTATGCAGGAATTACTTCTGATTATCTATAATTAGCTTACTCCTCCCTCCTTTGGTTTTTCCCTCAGGGGCATAAATTTAAAATCCTTAAGTAGGAACCGTCAATGTTTGAGGCTACTGAGAAAACTGGTAACTGAGGGGGTTACCTTTAAGTCTGCCCCTGGAATTTGTTTTACTCAGAGGCAGAGAGGAAACTGAAGATGTGATGGTATCTACTACATGAGAAGAAAGCAAGCTGAGTATATGTGCACAGAGATGAAACATAATGAAACATTAGGAGCCTATGTAAATCTGAAAAGGGTACTTGGTGTAGTATCTTTAGAAGTTCCAAGTGGTGCCCTGTTGAGCGTGTGCCTGTTTCTAGTCCTAGAATTGCAGTACCATGGGGAATGTGTAAATGCTTTAAAAGAACTAAAACTGATGCATGAAGTGATAACGGAAGTAAACTTGTCAAGCTATACTTGATTTTTCATATCAATTTATTTCATTTAAATGCTAGATTTTACTTCCTTTAATTAGCAAATGTCTCAAACCATACCTAATATTTAGGGTTAAATTGAGTTCTTCAAATTTTAAAAAATGTACATAGCTATCAAATCATGTGAACTATAGAGCACTCTAAAGCATTTTTGTCATTTTCTTTTCTATTATCAAACAAAACTTCAGCTTTGGTATGCAATATTTGCAAAAATAATGCTTGCATTTTTATGTTAATATACAGCTGGAAGAGAGTACATAGCAATTATATGATGACTAAAAGGACCCAAAGCATAATAGTGATGTTTCGAACAATTTAATCCATTAAAAGCTCAGTTAAGCAAATAAAGAAAATACTTTTAACATATGGTTGCAGCAAAGGAAAGACTGGTAAATATTTTAGTATAATGGAATATTTTTGAGTAATTTCACCACTTAAACCAATGTTTTCCAAAAATGGAATGAGAAACATTTAAATCTTCAGAATTCTCATGATTATTAACATTTAATCTAATTTCCATCATATATGTTTTTAAAGTTTTCTACAGTCTTGCTTCCTCTGATCTTTATATTCATATGACCTTCTACTCTCTGAAGGAGTCTATAAAGGCAGATCCGTCATTATCTTCCAAGTTCAGCAGCCTCATCTTTACTTTCCCATGTGATATGGTTTGGACATGTGTCCCCTCCAAATCTCATGTTGAAATGTGACCCCCAGTATTGGAGGTGGGGCCTGGTCTGAGACGTTTGGGTCATGGGGATGGGTTCCTCATGAATACCTTGGTGCTGTGCCCACTATAGTGAGTGAGTTCTCATGAGATCTGGTTGTATAAAAGCATAGGTCACCTCCCCCTTCTCTCTCTTACTCCCACATTCACCATGTGTTATGCATGCTCTCCCTTTGCCTTCTGCCGTGGTGGTAAGCGGTAAGCTTCCCAAGGTTGCATCAGAAGCCAAGCAGATGCCAACACCAAGCTTTCTGTACAGTGTGCAGAACTGTGAGCCAATTACACGTTGTTTCTTTATAAATTACCTAGCCAGGTATTTATAGTGATGCAAGGATTGCCTAAGACATCAACTTTCTTTCAGAATTGCCCGTGGGATACTCACTCTCTCTTCAAACCCACCTTTCCCCTGATGTTCAGCTCTACACTCTCTTGTCACTAATGCATATTTATTAACTTTGGTGTTTCACATACCACCCTAAATACGGAAGCATCACAAAGTCATTGATACTAATCTGCTCACAATCTAGTGGGAGAACATTTTTAAATGAACAATTGAAATAAATTATGATAAGAAGTATATATTAATCACAGCATTTGTATAAAGGAAAGGGCGATTCACTAAACAGAGGTCAAAGTCTGTTGAAGTTATTGAAGTGAAAGCTTGACTGGGTGAGTGATATGCAGTGATTGTGTGGATGGTGGACTATGATTCCCCAGATAGGGGAAGGGAATCTTAGGAAGAGGGAGGAAGCTGTGTAAAACCATGAAGGATTGAAACAATTTGGCTATCACATGTAGGAATCGTGTGACATAATGACAATAGATAATGTATTAACTGGTATCCATTCAAAAACAGTTCACTGAGGAGTTCACCATAGTAACAGTATGAAAAACGAAACTTATTAGGAGGCATTGTTAGGGAGGTAAGTTGGGGTCAGATCCTGAAGGACTGTGCCATGTACTGACATAATAGAGTGCTCAGATTGTATCCTGTTCTTGGCGAGGTACCAATTTGAGGAGTAATTGTTTTAGGTATATCACTCTGCCATTCCATAACAGATGTAAGATAATGGGGTAAATAGTTGTTCTACCAAATGAATTAAATAACGCCTCTGACCTACTCTCTCACCGGTAATGCCACTACCCACCCTTGCTACGTGCCAGATCATTCTAGCAACATACCATCTTGGATGAAGGTTACAATCTGGATTCTCTATTTGCATGTCTGAGTTACTGTGAACTTTAGAAGAAAAACACCATTTTCATTTACTGTTCTAAGAGCTTCAGTACAACCCACTAATTGCTTTCTGTTTTTTTCTGACTCTTCATAATTGCTATTTTAAAACTTGAATATTCTCTAACAGTCTTTTACTCAAGCACATTCTCTCATTCTCAGAAGACAGAAGTTAACCTTCCTTTCATTTCTTGTAGGGGTGTTGGAGCTTCCCTGAATAATTCCTCTGAACACCCCCTCTCTCCTACCAAGATTAAACTTCATTCTATATTCATAACTATCTCTTCTTTTCTCAAAGTTCAGAGAAGAGATGTGAAGGAATTCTACCTAGTTCTCCTTTGTGATGAAAACATGTTCACTTGTGTCTTTAACTCCTTTCCTCCACTTCCTCTTGGACTTTTCTCTCATGCTCACTTAAGCTGTTTCCTGTATCATACTGACAACAAATATACATCTCCTTTCTATTCCCTAATACAATGAAGATATTGCATACAATATATGCTCAGTTACACAACCAATTTAGGACATCTAAAATGATTCCTAAATAATTCTCTATCATGCATCTTTAATCATTTACTAAGTTCAGTAAATGCTATTTCTTTAATAATGCTCTAAAACATCACATCTTAACCCTTCCCACTGTCTCTACTTATTTGAGACAATTATCACTTTTCAATCAAATTATTACAAAACTCTACCAACTGTTCTTTCTGTCTTTGGTTTGGACCATTTCTTCATCTTAACCTCCAGCAATCTCTTAAAAATTAGAACTCTCTAATGGAGAGTTGGGCAGAAATGACTCATCAGTCCTTTTTACCCAAATACTCTGAGGCCAAAGTTGAAGAGATGGAAGAGATGGAAGTGAAACTTGAATAAAAAGTGTACATTTTGTTTTGTTTTGTTCACAAATTGCCTCCTTTTAGTGACCTAGTAAAACTTTCTAAACATCTTATATATGATCATCCCAAACCACTTAAATTATTAATATTTGGGGGAGGAGTATTATTTTTTGTTCATTTTTTGTTTTAAATAAGTGAATGAACAAAAGAAAACTAAAAGTGGCCCTTATGAATTTGGGCCTTAAAAAAATAATTAAATTATTTTGAAATGTGTCTGAAATAATTGCCAGTTTTACCTGTGAAAAAGATTTTCAGTGTTTTTTATTCTTGTTTGGTTAATTTTATAATTCTTATGATGCAATGGTTTGTAGGACTATTGCAGATATTTACAAATGAGCATGTACTTGTTTAGCTGTAGATCATACCCCAAGTCTTACAGCTGACAGAATTTTGCAGAAAGCAGCAAGTGTTGTACTTTCTGAAAAAATACTAAAAATGATCAAAATGAGATGTGTAGCCAAAGGGTGGAAAGTACAAAGGACAAGACAAAATGGGCCCAGGATGCCAAAGGGATGAAAAAAGATAACGGTCAGTAGGAATTTACTTGACATTCTTTTGCTAAGTTCTGCAACTAACGAGGGAAGTTAACAGCCAAGCTAGTAATCTCTTTTCCTGGTACAAATGCAAAAAAACCCAAATAAAGTTGCAGATCTAGGCATTTTACTAATCATTTTTTTTAGCTCATTATTTTGGGGGAATTTTAAATAGTGTGTCAAAATAAATGAAATGGGGGCACTGAAATAAAATCATGAAAGCAAAACTTTTAATTTTAAAATAGATTACTGAGGACATTCCAAAATGAATTAAAATTATATGTGAGCCTGAATTTTTCTCCCTTGCTTATTTCTCCCTTCTTTTCTCTCCTGTTCCTTCACAGGCCTCTTCACCAGCTGAGGTCTTTCATTATTCATTATGTCCTATATATATATTTCTGAAACTAATTATCCATAAGTAATTATCTGATTATTTCTAAAAGGAAAAGTAAAATTTCCCTCTGCAAACTCTTCTATTCCACCCTTCATAGGAGTTACAGTGCTATGTGTATATTTGGTGTGTTTCATATTCTTTCTATGCACTATTACATATATACATTTATAATTTTTAAACCACACACTAGTTCCCAATTAGCTTTATTTTCTTAATTTAAAAGAGTTAATTAATAAAAATGAATAATTAGTTGTGGCATATTCTCACAATAAAATATAATACATTGAATTTTATTGTGAGACTGTACTACATTTAAATGAATTACTTATTTTCTGATTACACTTTTCGGTTGTTTCTAGTTAATTCTTAATATAAATCCTATTTTAATCTTTATATATATTTAAGACAAATTTTAATAGGTGAAATTGTAGTGGTAAAAAGGGCATATGCATTTAAAATATTGATAAACATTCACAAATTGCCCCCCCAAAATTAAAAAAATTATTATTTTATTCCCATTGTATGGAAGTGGCTATTTTTCTTTCTTTCTGTTTTTTTTTTTTTTTTTTTTTT
>NW_016824336.1:617459-650659 GCF_001698545.2 Rhinopithecus bieti
TATTTGTTTGAGTTCTTTGTAGATTCTGGATATTAGCCCTTTGTCAGATGAGTAGATCGCAAAAATTTTCTCCCATTCTGTAGGTTGCCTGTCCACTCTGATGGTAGTTTCTTTTGCTGTGCAGAAGCTCAGGGATGGGGGAAGGATGGCATTGGGAGTTATACCTGAGTGTAAATGATGAGTTGATGGGTGCTGACGAGTTGATGGGTGCAGCACACCAACAGGGCACATGTATACATATGTAACAAACCTGCACGTTGTGCACATATACCCTAGCACTTAAAGCATAATAATAAAATATAAAAAAAGAAAAAGAAAGAAAGTCATTCACCTGTGAATCAATATGGGCATGTTGCAGAAGGTGGAGTCTTGTCCTTAGATAACTGCCTCAAATTCTTCAAAGATGTTTTATAGGTGTGGATTTTCCATCCTTTAATGAGACATAATTAATGGTTTAATGACAAACAAAAATTTTATATTTATGTCTTCTGTACATTCAGTTAATTTACTGTTAGATTTCTGTTTTTTTTTCTTTTTTATGATTTATTAGGCTATCTAATGGTTGATCAATTTTGTGAATGTAAAATATCAGCTACTGCATTAGATTACCAGTTAACCTTTTGCTTCTTACCTAAGTGCTTGATATCTCTTGGAGACTTCATTCCTTTGCTTTGGTTTATTTTTATTTTCATCATCTTTAGTTTTTAAAAATAATATTTGTATGGTAATCAAAATTGATATCTGGTGGGATACATGCAGATTTTTAAGGAAAGAATAAAAGAAGCAAAAGTTGAACATGAATTAAAGTTACTTTAATGGTAAATGGTATGGAAATTTATGGAGATGATTTTCTAGGGAAGAAACCACATAGAACAAACCTTCAGTAGAGATAAAGACACCCTACGAACTCCAGAGTTCATTACAGAGACACACAGATGCTGACACGAAAAATAGGGTAAGGACTGTCCTCAGTGCTGTAGCCTTTCTACTGTTGGCTCAAATGTGTTTTCTGTTCTTTTTTCCGTCCTGAACTAATTCCCTTCCCAGTCATTCCAGAGAATATGATTATTTGACTGCGCTCAGTAGGTACAATGAACTACGAAATATTTTCAGTGTGTGTTTGAAGACTAGGGGAATCAAACAGTACTACTTTCTATAACCAGCCAGTCTCTCAAAGGCACAGGCTGATTAGATTCAATTCTGTAGTTAATTTCCTTGTCAATGATTTATTTTAATTGGAACATAAGCTGCATAGGTCTACATATCTCTGGCAAAAGAGCAGAAACACGTTTTAATTCGTATTATTGTGTTAAGTATTTCAATAATTTATTAGGGAGTATGGGGTGTATGAATTAAACAAACAGGCATTTCATTTAAAAATTCAATAATTCATTTTTTTAGCAAGGAGTAAGCATGAATAATTTGGGTCAATATTATTTTTCTCTGGTATATTTTATACTATTTGTTCATTTTGAGTATCATTATGAATTAATGGTTCCTTATAAACTACTAGTTCTAGTTAGCTATAAATATTATATTTAGCATTTAAGTGGTCACTACTTGATCTTTCCATCAGGGCAACTTCTTAATACTTTTTTAAAGCTATTGTAGGCATTTTTGAAAGCATCCTTTATTTATAAAACCAAAATATTCTGGACTTATTTGGAGATTTTCTGACCCAGTGTTGGAACTCATGGATGAAATTGTGTTTTGTTCAATGAAAAAAAGCCAGACTCAAAAATTAAATATTGTATTATTCCAGTCATGTAATGTTCTAGAAAGGCAAAACTAAGAAATGGAAAATAGAGCAATGCTTGTTAGTTGTAGAGAAAGGATGGCTGACTATAAAAGGATACACAAGAGAATCTCTGTGGTAATGGAACAATTCTGTATGATACTGGAGTGCTGGATACATGGCTTTATGCATTTATCAAAACCTATAAAATTGTACATTGCTAAGGATAAACATCAGTGTATTTAAAAAAACCCACCAGGTGCCTAGGATCCCAAAATAGAATGGAGACTATGACAAATGAATCTAACTGTATAAAAAACACAGCATAAACCTCACTGCATGTGGTGGAGATAAGGAGTTGAACTAATTAACACTGGAAAAGTGATGTTTAGACTGAAAACTGTTAGGTTTCCAGTCTAAATTGAGTAGCCATGAGCATGTCTATCACCTGGTGTTTGGCTCTTTATACCATTATCCAGTGAAAAGAACAATGGCTCCTTGTAGAAATGGCTGATTTTAGGGAAGGGGCAGGTAATGCTCCAGATGAGCCTGGAGCAAGCTTTTAGTGCCAGAAAGCAAATAAGTGCTTACAAAGGTGAAAAAACAACAGGGACATGCTTTTATAATTTTAAGTATCTTTGTTCCACTGTTTATTATATTCTAGATTTGGTGAATTGAGCACTCAGAATTTAATCTTTAATATTTCCACGTTTTGACTTATCATTATTTCCCTTGTAGTCCTTTTGTTTGTTTTTTGTAAATATTCAAGTGCTTCAAATTATCTTATATTCCATTTATTGTAGTTTTGCTTAAAAGCTAAAATGACACCTTCCCTTTCTTAATTAGTTTATGATACTTTGAAAGCATGAGGTTTCTGCAGTATTACAATATGGTCTGGTATTTGAGTTCATTTTGTCAGTTTCTATCTGAACAATTTTAACAGTGAGTTCCCTTCTTTCTAGTTGTAACTCTTTATCACTGATCTGCTTATTTTTCTGGCAAACTGTTTTCTTAGAATTTCTTTTTCTTCTCTAAATAGACTGAAAAGATGAGGGAGGTTTTAGTGTATCAAGTCCAAAATCACCACCTACTTTCAGATTCTAAGAAATTCTGGGATTTTATAAAGTGAGAGGACAGCTACAGGTGGAGTGACAGCAAACAATATTTTGACTCTCTGTTCATGAGACCAAGTTTGAGCATGCCATGAGGTGATGACTGAGCAAATCCTTCAGTTTTCACTATTGTAAACTGCTTTCAATTTTTCATGTACTCTTGGGAGTTTTAGAAGTTTCCAAATGTCAAACGATATTTTAAAGGGAATGATGTCTTTATTTTACTTAAAGTAGAATCTTTCTGCCTTTTTTTTTAATCTGTAGGAATTAACTTTCACTTTTATTGTGATGTATTTCACATTCTACATGGTTTTAAATATTAAAAATCCCTAGGTCACATACTTGTTGTGTGTGTTTGTGTGTGCACACAAGTACATGCTAGTAGCACTCGCCTCCATATGGATCTTCATTTAGTTTTTTAAAGTAATGTGCATACTGAAATACAGACTGTCTGCCTGCCCCCCTAAAATCTACATTCTTAAACTTTTTTCCCATTGCACTATCTCCCAAATGCAAAAAAGAGAAGAGAAAAAGGAAATATCTGCAGGACATAGGTTTTATAATTCTTGTCATTCTATTTTTTAAGCATGACTCTCAGGATGTTTTGAGTTTTACTTTACCTCTCTTACTCAAAGTTAATCTTGAATTGTAGTAAGTTTGGGCTCCTCAACTGTTTATTAATATGTTAATGCAGAATCATCACGAATCTTCCTTAGTAGTTCTAATCTGTAAACTTAGAGAAAATCCAATATAAGCTAGTATTAATGAGGTCCAAACTAAAGTGACATATTCCAGAAAAGTACTTTCATCATAAAGGCTTTCTATCTCTAGTTTATAATAAAATCTGAGATGGCGGCTGCAAAATAACTTTTGAGTTTTAAATCATAAGCAAGGAATTGTCTCCTTCCAGGAGAACTAAACTTTAAGGGATAATGTGGGTATGAGGCCAATAGATTGAAGGCCAGATGTGAGAAATATTTACAAATGGAATATAGAACTAAAGATTGAGCAATTTCTGAAGTGACAGTAGTGGCTTTCCATAGATTGCATGTGACCTTAGAAATAAATGGGATGGCAGCATTAAACTGAACCCCATATTTCCACAGCTGCTGAATGCTGAAACTGCAAAGCCACATTAAACTTCTTTGCAAAATATTACTCACCTTGATCATGAATTCAGTGAAAAATTGTGCAGTGAAGAAACAAAGACTTATATCTTTTCACAACTCATCTGAAAAATAAAGCACCTTGGAGATTTCTGTCTGACACCTCACCAGCAAAAATAAATGCTTATAAAGTAAAAGATGCTGAGACTCTCTAAGAAACATTTATACACTGCTTTAGAAAATGGCCACAATTGCTTTTATTGAAATGCTGATTCAGGGAAATCAGAATATAAATCTGAGTTATTTATAGAATGTGTGAAAATGATTTCTACTATCCATCCACCAAGCACTCACTTTCACAAGCAACCTATTACCAACTCTTCTAAATGCTTCTTATCATCCCTATTGTCATTACAGAACAAAGTACTGCCTTTCCTCCTAGGATTTCTGGAACATTCTTTAACTTGTCCCTCAGAGTCCAGGCTTATTACTCTCCAGGCTTATCTTGATAATGCAGTCAGAGTATAATAAATCTGACCCCTCAGCCTCCTACTCAAAACATTCCATTTTTTAATTATGAAGCTTAATTTATTTGGTGTGTCTTAGAAAGCCTTCCATGATCTTCCCCTGGTGTATATTCTTTTATCATTGTTAAGACCATTCATTTGACCTCCAGGTCTTTGCCTATCTTTGTCAAGTTCAATGTTATCTACCAAATGCTTAGCACAATGCTGATTCCTAAATAATTATGAATAGGCAAATCTGGTCCAAATCCTGTTCAAAGTAGAGAGACTTCATATTCACATTAATAAAGATGAAAGATTTTACCTAAGAGGCAAGAAACGCACCTGGAGGCAATTAGTGATTTCTCTATAATCTAAAAACCTGATACTTAGGTCTGTAGCAAAGGAAAACTGACTCTATGACCCTGTTTTAAAAAGAAAATTATCTTGATATTGAAGTGAGACTTGAAGGATTAAAATTCTACAGTATGCATAACGTTACAACTGTGATAAGACATACTCTAATGAGAAAGTATGAGAAATTGTGGCCAAACAACTATGACATGGTAATATATACAGAGAATAATTTGAAGAAGTGTTGGAGCCACATTATCAAAGCTCATGAATGCCAGACTAGGAAGTATAGATTTTATGCTATAGTCAATCAATAGGAAGTTTTTAAACATGAAATTATGTAATGACATTTGTTACTTACAGGATAAATCACGTAACACTATAGAAGACCTACTAGATTGGGAGCTATTTCAAAGGGATAAGAGTATAAATGAATGAAATGCATTCATTCAAACATACATCTTGATAAGACAAAATTGTGTAAGTTATGCTTTTGCCTTTGTGTCACTTTTGAGAGGTGGTATAGTGTAAACCTTAGAGTCTGAGAGTCCTGCATTCAGAATCCAGCTTTAGAGTATACCAGTTATTTAACCTATTTACTCTAGTTTTTCATCCACAATCTAAAGATAATAGTAATGATTTCATAAAGTTTTGTAAAAATCACAGAAAATAGTGTATGTTATTCTCCTAAACTGAAGTGACTGGTACAAAATAGATGCCTAATAGTTTATATTTATTGTAAGTATTAAGCTTAAGGACAATATTTTAAATAAATAATAATAATTATTATTTTTTTTGAGACAAAGTCTTACTCTGTTGCCCAGGCTGGAGTACAGTGGCACAATCTCTGCCCACTGCAAACTCTGCCTCTTGAATTCAAGTGATCCTCCTAGCTCAGCCTCTAAAGTAGCTGGGATTACAGGCGCCACCACCACTACTAGCCAATTTTTGTATCTTTAATAGAGATGGGGATTCTCCATCTCTGCCACGCTGGTCTTGAACTCCTAACCTCAAGTGATCTGCCTGCCTTTGGCATCCTAAAGTGCTGGAATTACAGGCCTGAGCCACTGCACCCAGCTAATAATTAATTTCTAAAAATGGTTTGAGTTCTACATATAATCAACAAACTGCTGTTTGGCCTATTTAAATTGTTAATAACATGCCTATACTTTTTCCCCCCATAAATTCTTTAGTATTGCATGTCTGGATTCTTTTTTTCCCCATGTTCTCTTCACCACAACAGCATTATATATTCTGTGGCAACAGTGCAGCAGAGAGAGAGAGAGTTTAAACCGTTCTAATTTAAACTTAGAAGCGTAAATCTGTTTCTACTTTGTTTTCAAGATGGAAATGTATCCTTGGTGTGGTATTGCCTCCCCGTGTGTCACTGCTCACCAGACTTGATGGTAGTAACTCCCTTGATGCCCAATACCAAATATGCTACCATAGGACTGCACAAGAGCCCAGGTGAGGAGATGATGAAATTCTACACTATGGCAGTTGGCTGTGAGATAGATTTAAACATTTACGGCGGTGTATCAATGGTCTCTGGTAACTTGCTGGATAGGAAAGATGAAGAGGCAGAAAGAAAGAAATTGATTCTCAAGCTTTTAACCTTTAGACTGGATGAATTTCAATGTTATATAATAGAGAAGACATCTGTTCCCTATGTTCTTTCTCACTCTTTCTCTGTCTTTTTTTTGGATAGTTCTTTATGAGATGTCTCACTATCTCCTAATAGTGATTTCCTAAAGTCTTGTAAAAATAACAGAAAATAGTGTATGTTAGCCTCTGAAAGTGACTGGCACAAAATAGATGCCTAATAGTTGACAATTGGCAGGAGAATTCAGCATTTCTTCAAATTTTCTCTAAATAATATACTTCTGCATAAGCGTTACTGAGAAATGTAAGATTTAATGAAGAATAAGAAGAGATATTGGAATACACACTCCTAATAAAAACATTTTTAAAAAGAAAACTCCTTAAAAGCAAATATTTGGTTAAAATATAATTCATTATATCTTGTCCATGATTCCTAACCCCATAGAATGTCCAGTCTTGCTGGAGGCTCTTTTCTGCATTCCCTCTAGATACTCTAATCACTTGATAATCGTGACATGGAGTAATATAGTTCTGCTTCCAGTTTGTTTCCGAACTCATCTATGAAAAAAAATCACAAGATGTTCAGGATGAAGCCTTTCTTTCTGTGCCTTGTATACCACATTTTGCCTACTGGGTTCCCACATTCACTTGATACAGTTTATTAAAATATTAATCCACCAAGAATGAGTCACACCCCAAGAATAATTTGTTAGAAACTCTTTTTTTGAAACTCATTTAATAATATTAACTATGAGAGATAATATACATGAGTATAAAAACATGAGTATCAGTATTCACAGGAAGTGGAATTGGTGTACATTCAATTTTAACCTAAGTTGGAAGCTTTTGTGACATTCAGGTGTAATGTCTAGTATATTGTTGGAAATAGGGTTTTTATAGTATGGCCAGAGATGGGTCAGCAGCAAATTAGTTAGAGACCGGAAGGACAGATAAGGGCGACAAGAGCAAAACTCTGTCCCAAAAACAACAACAACAGCAACAACAACGAGAAAAATAATGATCTGAGGTCAAGCACAGTTTATGCCTGTAATCAGTACTTTTGGGAGGCCGAGGCTGGGGGATTGCTTGAGCTTAGGAGTTTGAAACTATACTGGCCAAAAATGTGAAACCCTATCTCTACCAAAAAATAACAATCAGAAAATGATAAATGGTACGCAAACTCATCAAGTCATAAAATCTAGGGGCGCCTTGTAATTTTAAAGATTATCTACATCAATGTCAAATTCTTGTTTAAATATGGTCTATAAGTATTTCTACCAGAGAACGATTTTCCAGATCTGAAATAACTTTCCATCCTTGCTCTAAGTAAACAAAGTTCCCTGAAGACTGACCTGAAAATGACAGTACAACATGGTGGGAAATCTTAATAAGCAAAAGATTCCTAATTGCTCTATTGCTGTAAAGCTCTGCTGCAGGCAAGAATTATTTAAAGTGGGCTGCCTGCTGGCTGTGTCTGCAGCCTCACCCTGAAGTCTGACTCCTGATAAGTAAGATGACCACTAACTGGTGCAAGAGACACACTATTGTTTTTTGTTGTGCTTTTCTTTGCCTCAAAATGCTCATCTTAGATATACATACATATATATTATACATAAGAAGTGGCTGGTTCGTAGGGTATCTATTCTGTGGCAATTTGTCCACTACTCTGGACAACTATTCATCTCAAAGCTGAACCTCCCATTCAAAAATTTATTAGAAAATGGAGAAGAGGTATCAGTTTAGTTTAACCTCATTCTTTATTGAATGATATTGTTAACTTCTTAGTAAAATATTAATATGTTTTAATCTACCAAATTAAGAAATATATTGCTTTGTAAGAGTTATTCAGCAGTATTGCTTCACATAAGAATGTCCTGGCTGGGCGTGGTGGCTCACTCCTGTAATCTCAGCACTTTGGGAGGCTGAAGCGGGTGGATCAGGGTCAGGAGTTCCAGACCAGACTGCCCAACATGGAGAAACCTCGTCTCTACTAAAAATACAAAAAAAAAATTAGCCCACAAGGTGGCGGGCGCCTGTAATCCCAGCTACTCGGAAGGCTGAGGTAGGAGAATCGCTTGAACCTGGGAGGCAGAGGTGCAGGTAGCCAAGATTGCACCACTGGACTCCAGCCTGGGCAACAAGAGCAAGACTCCATCTCAACAACAACAACAACAACAACAACACCCCCTCACAACAATAAAAAGAATGTCCTAGCAGGCAGGCCAAATAATTAGAATATTCTTAATAGTGAAGTGGCTATGTTGTCTGGGGTACGAACCTGGGGTTCATCGTCATGTGCCAGGAAAATTTAGGACACGGGCACAGTTGAGGATTTTAGGAGCAAAGGTTTAATAGGTAGAAGAGAAGAGAAAGAGAAATAGCTCTCTCTATAGTGTAAGAGGTCTCTGAACTGAAAGAACTAGGAGATGCGGGGGGCACAGGGAATGTGCAGAGTTTTACAGTTCAGGTTAAGGAGGCGGTATCTGATTTACCTAGGGCTCACAGATCGGTTGCATCAGGTATGACGTTTACATAGTGGATGGGGAAGGCTGGTTGCCCCACCCTAAGCTTCTTGTGCAAATGAGCTTTCCCCTTCATTGATACCATCCTGTCTTCCTCTTGCTGTACATGTGGCTGGCAGAGAAGGGGAGGTGGAGCCGCCATTTTGAAAATGTCTACACCTTTGTTCCTGCCAGCTTTCACCTGTGCAAGCTTCCAGCTTGCAGGCTGTTCTTTGTTAGAAAATGATTTGGGGCTGCTTTTCATTAAAAAGAAACGCCTTACCAAGGACTCCCATGCCCTTGCTATCTGCCTAAGTAATTTCTCCTTAACTCCTATATCAATATAATGTAATTTTGAACATTTGTTTTGTTTTAGGACTGTTTTCTAAACTGTTGAATGAAAGAGCATGGCTTATTTAACACAGCTAATCAGTTGTGAAAAGTCTCACTCTTTGGCATTAAAAATCACAATTTGATACCAGTTACCTAGTGACTTATTTTGAGCATCAGACTTAAAACATAAGGGCTCAATAGGTAGGCAAATAAAATCTGAAGCTGGTGAGAGCTAGCCTTTCAAACCTCAAATTTCAAAAGAAAAGCCAACACTAAAATTCTCCGCATATAAAGGGATTTGCATATGAAGTGATATTTTTAAAATGTCTTTTACTAAGAGATAAGTAGAGAAGGTTAAATAATTTACATAGGTAATTTAGTTTATAAAGACAGCTCTATAGTTGATTCAATTCCCTTTGAACTTCCTTGCCTTAAAAACAGATTATGTATATCAGTACAACATGAAGCTTGCATGTATGTAATTACAAGATACAAAAATGATGATGAGAAGATGCTCAATGAAAATATCTGGAAAATCCAAGTAGTCAGAAAAATGAATTTTCTGATCAGCCAAGGGGTGACTCTATACACACACAAATTAAGTTTTACTATGGAAAAATTTCCTAAAATGCCTAAAGCCATGGTAGCCAATTAGTGGCTTCTCTGTAATGAAATTACTGATCAAACTCAGGATCAAACTTGCAGGATTGAGGTTCTGCAAGTCCTCAGAATCATCATTCTGAATGTAAGTGTCAGTCCTCTGAGCCCAAGCCTGCACGTATACATCCAGATGGCCTGAAGCAAGTGAAGAATCACAAAATAAGTGAAAATGGCCGGTTCCTGCCTTAACTGACGACATTACTTTGTGAAATTCCTTCTCCCGGCTCAGAAGTTCCCCCACTGAGCACCTTGTGACCCCCACCCCTGCCCGCCAGAGAACAATCCCCTTTGACTGTAATTTTCCACTACATAGCCAAATCCTATAAAATGGCCCCACCCCTGTCTCCCTTGGCCGACTCTCTTTTTGGACTCAGCCTACCTGCACCCAGGTGATTAAAAAGCTTTATTGCTCACACAAAGCCTGTTTGGTGGTCTCTTCACATGGACACGTGTGACAGTAAGTGGTGGAGAATATCCAAGTCACCAGCGACGAATCAGTATGGGTCTGCAACAACCTTAATTCTTGTCTCCTGAGAAGAATTCAACTAAGAGGCTTAAGGCAGAAAAAGAGACTGAGGCAAGTTTCAGAGCAGGAGGAGACATTTACTAAAAAGCTTTACAGCAGGAAAGAAAGGAAAGTACACTTGGAAGAGACCTAAATGGGCTTCTTGGAGGTCAAATGTGGGGTTTGATCTTTTTTACTTTTAAAGTTTTATATGTTGGCATACTTCTGGGGTCTTGCATCCTTTTCTCCCTATTCTTCTCTTGCAGTGACCTCCCCGCATGCACGGTGGCCTGCTAGCACTGGGGAGGTAAGCATGCACAGTGTGTTTACTGGAGTTGTATGCATACTCAAATGAGACTTTCTTTTCCAGTGCAGTGCCCCCAGAAGGTCATACTGTGCCATTTTTCCTCTTAATGTGCATGCTCAAGCCCACTCACCCCAGTTCCTGAGATCTTATTGGAAGCTGCCTATCACCAATTTAAGGTGTCTCTATCTATTGGGAAATTACCTCTCACTGGCACGAGCTGTGACCAATTATCATTTTAGCGAAGCAATGTGACAATTGCAGGACCATCACCTGATGGCTGCCTGACATTCCTGGTGGGTGGGGGGAGCCCTTTCCTGTCCTGTTCATGGCTGATTAGCTACCTACTGTAACAGGAACACTAATTCTGAACACCTATTTACTACACTATTCGTGATGTAGCAAAAAGGTTGTAAGATATTGTTCTTAGTAGATCAAAAATAACTCTGATAAATTACCCAATTCAAGTTAGTTTCAATTCAATATTGACATGTATCAAACATCTACTGTTTTCTAAAAGTTTTATTGTCACAGGGAAAATATTAGGTAGGGCACGGGTAAATCTGGTCTGCTAAAATAAATTGAAAATAGGTTAACAGGAGAAAACAGTATACAGTTTTCCTAATGTTCAAATGTGTACAGGAGCCATACAAAATATGACTCTCAAAGAAGAGCCAAATGATTAAAGCTTAAACAGTGCCCTCTTCATAAGTGAGAGGGAAATGGAGGAATGTAAGCAATTTTAAGGGAGCGGTAAATGATTTTTAGAAGACTTAATCTGGGCGCGAAGAACAGACAATAGTTTATAAATAATTCTCTTTTAATACTGAATGGGACCTTAAGAATAAACAATGACCTGGGACATTGTTTCTCTGAGCTCATTAAGAGAGATGGCAATTAACCTCAAGAAGGTTAGAAGAGGAGCTTCATTGTGAACAAAGGTTTTTGCTATCATGCAGATACCGTCTCCCAGGTAATCTCTTAGAATTGACCTTAGAAGAATAGGTGAAATGTTTGTCTGCACATGGTGATGACTTTTAGTCTTTTCTCTTCTCTGGTGGTTAATCTTTTCTATTATTTGATAATATTCCTAAAGAGGTTTCAAGACAATTGCATTTTTTTGGAAGAAGTTTTTCCCAGTCAGACAAGGGAACTTCCAGGGAGAATGCCTCCCTGTAGTTGGCAGGAGAGAAATAAAAAAAGGTTAGAAAGTCCTTCATTCTGAGGCAGCTTCTAAGTCCTTTCAATTTCCTTTAATTCAAAAGTACTCAGCCTGCCAGAGCACTATACTTGGTTATTGTTCTCTGAGCCCCTCCCTGCCCCCAAATTGGAAACTTTCATCGATGTGAGTTAGTTTTGATAGTATTACTTTATAAAGTTATACAAACATTTTAGATGTATTATATTTAATCACTTGAAACTCTGAGGGGGAAATAAAATATCAACAGGAGTAATGTATTCATGATCTAGATGGGACTATATCCTTTGAGAGCTTATGATAACAAAATAGGAGATTGCTCAACAATTGAAAAAGTTTTCATAAAGTTTTGGAAAGCAGATTTTTATATATAAGATATAGCTGTGATTCAGTGACTTGAAGCTTTAGAAAGGAAAATGATTCAAAATTAATTACCATGTAAAAAATGGAATTTTTATTGAGAACCATGAATAACTTAAAAATTCAAATGAAAATAATGTAAAATGCATAGTAAGGAAGTCCAACGTCTTTTTTTCTTTCAAGATTCTGGACTCTTTCTCCTTTTCTCCTATTTTCCCCTTTCTCCCTTTCTCTCTCTCCCTCCCTCCCCTTCTTTATTTTCCTTTTAAATTATAAGTGGTTCAAAGACATGCATATATCCATGGAAGTGTAAAAGAGAGTGAGAATGCTGTAGAAGAAGAGTAGCAGAACATGAGCTGAGAATGAGCTGTGGCTTATGAGAGTAATAAACATCAGAAAACTGGTTCTTCAGGCAATGTTTTCAGTGGGAGGATGAATAAGAAAGAAGGTCAACTGCTTGAGGCAAGTACTGTTATTTTAATAGATGTCAAAGAGACAGAAGCCTATCCTACTCTAATTTTTCTTCTATTACCAGCAGCAAGTAGAAAGCTCTTCAAACTGAAGAGTGGGATAAATACATAAAAGAGAGAATTAAATGCTTAAATCAGGTATTCCCAACTTTAATGCCTTTAGCCACCAGAAAGATAACAAATTAAAGAGGCACACAGAGTATAGAAAAGAGGAGAGTGTGGAATTGAAGAGAAATGAAGAGCACATCCTTATCTGAAAGGATTTATATTCCGTTATAAAGAACAATAATACATCGTGTGGGGAAAGATGCTGTGAGAGACTGCTCCCTTTTCTACCATCCATTCTATCAGAACGCCTACAAATACTTGCCTGGACTTTCAATTCTACTATAATAATATACTAGATATCCTGTAAAAAAAAAAAATCTCCCAATATATAATATAGCACCCATGAATACTGAATGTATAGCAAATGTCTGCTTTTGGTTTTTGTTCAGTTGGTTATGGTTATTTGGTTCTGTTTGGCTTCATTTTGTTTTGCTTTGTTTAACCCACTCCTTACTGCTCAAGAAAGTAAGAGAAGTGCCAGTGATCACAGATGAAAAAGGGAGCTGAAAATCAGGGAGGTGAGGCAGTATAGATTGGAAAGTGCTCTGGAGCCTACAGAGATACCGTAGCAGTTGCTCAAGCAGCAGAGGACAGTGTTGTGTCCCTGCAATAAGGAGAATTGGGACCCTCACCTAGCTGAAACCCATCCAGTGAAATTCTTACCACATGGATGAGGTGGAAAAATCATCGTATTGGCAAAGGAGACAATGGTCATTGACTGTCCTGAAATGAGCTATGGGTTCAAAAAGTATCTTTTGAGAATTAAGAAGCACTTACCTTCCCTCAAATATATTTGTGATTAGCATTTATCTTCTTTGTGCAGTCACAGATATCTCTACTTAGACATTAACTTGGAGTGGCCCCCAAAAGAAAAGTAATGTTCAGTTAAAATAAATAGAATGAAGTAACAGAATAAGGGTCTTGGAGATAGACTCCTATGTTTATGTATCTGCCATAAGACACCATCATGGGATGGATGAACTGTTTAATAAGTGCTGCTGGGAAAATAATAAAATGAATTGGACTCTCACCTAACATCATTGAAAGAAATTAAAATATTTCACCCCAAAATATATTTCTTAGACATATTTTTAGATGGCCATTCAGAGAGCACACAAACAGAAGTAGCCTTGCAAAGCTGTCTTTTGTGGGGGAGATTTGAATCTGTAGAGAATCTGCATTGATGAAACCAGGCTTTCTCTGAGGCCTTCCCTTTTCACATCTAAGAAAGATTAACCAGGTATCTGAAAACATGAATGGTCCAATTGAAACATTTTACCATTTATTCTCTTTGAAGGCTGCTACCTGTAAAATTTTATCTACATAATGCAGCTACTTTTGCTAGCCATTCCTCTACTTCTTTTTCTCCCATAACCTATTTTGCCACAACCCAAGCCCCTGTGTTTCTGTAACCTCAAGCTTCTACACCCTGTTAGGGAGCTTGAAGTAATCAGTCTACGGTTCTTGCTCATGTGCACATTGATGAATTTGTATGCTATTTATTATCTGCCTTTTGTCAGTTGATTTTTTCATCAAACCTTCACAGGGAGAAGGAAGCATTTTCCCTTGACCTCTATACCATATAGACAATTTAATTACCAGTAAATTAATTATTAGCTACAGAAAAGAAACTTGGAACTTTTAGAATAAAATCTACAATAATATATCCACCAGTTCTGGAAAGAAAATAATTTCTTAACACAAGATGCTCAAATTTAAAATGCTCAAATAAAAAGTATTTATAAATTGATATTTAAAATAAAATTTCTTTAATGGCAATGAGAAAATTAAAATATAACCATACTCCTAAAACAATATTTACAATATAATCAACTTTTATTATTATAAATTATAATATATATCACTTAAAAAGAAAAATTAAAAGCAAAGACAAAAAACTCATAAGAAATATGTGTAAAAGAACATAGGCAAAAAGGAGATAGCTGATTTACCAAGAAACATTTTAAAAGATGATCAGCTTCACTATTAAATAGAAAGTTGTCAATTAAAAAACATAAAAAGATACTCTTTCATACTGTCAAATAAAGTTTAGCCTAAAGCTGCCTTCTTACATATTTTAAGTTTGACTTGTAGGTTTCTCTGTACACTGTGAACTATAACCTAAATGGAGTTGTAAACAGACTGCAGTCTATTCTTGTGCCAATCACTGAGTTTTGGCCAAAGTTTTGGCCAACTGTGCAAATCATGTTCAAATAAGGGAAGCACCAAGCTGTAACCAGTCCAGCTGTTTCTGTACCTCACTTCCATTTTTTGTAGGTCACTTTCCTTTTTATTTCCGTAAATCTTCCTCCATCATGTGGCTGTGCAGGGGAGTCTCTGAGCCTACTGTGACTCAGGAGGCAGTCTGATTTGCAACTCATTCTTTGCTCAAACTCTGTTAAAGTTAATTTGGCTAAAGTTTTTCTTTTAACCATACCCATCTAACAAACATCTTAAGTTGTAAAAATAATAATTGTCAAAGGTGTGCAGCAACATAACTGCTACACCCTTGCAGAGAAAGTATAAATTGGTTAAACCAATCTAGTCTATAACTGGGAAGAAACTAGCAAATTTGAAGATTTGTAGATTTGAAGATTTGTATAACCCAGTACCAAACAATTCTATATAGGCTAGAGAAAATCTTATGCACGTTTACAAGCTGACATCTACAGAAAAATATTTTCTGGTATTAAAAAGAATTAGAAAAAATCAACCCCAAATTGATTATATATGGGGTATATTTTTATGCAGAATCAATTATCATAAATAAACTAGAGCTACAAACATCAGCATTGGTGCATTTTTTACACAGATATCTGAATGGGAAAAAATTACACAAGGCTGGGCGCGGTGGTTCACACCTGTAACCCCAGCACGTTGGGAGGCCAAGACAGGCGGATCACCTAAGTTAGGAGTTGGAGACAAGCCTGGCTAACATGGTGAAACTCTGTGTCTACTAAAAAAAACAAAAATTAGCCAGCTGTGGTGGTGCATGCCTGTAATCTCAGCTACTTGGGAGGCTGAGGCAGGAGAATCACTTGAACCCAGGAAACAGAGGGCAGAGGTGGCAGTGAGCCGAGATCAGGCACTGCACTCCAGCCTGGGGGATACAGTGAGACTCTGCCTCAAAAAAAAAAAAAAAAAAAAAAAAAAATGCATACAGCAAGTTTACTTTTGTGAAAAGTTTAAAACCATGCAGAAAAGACTGTTTTTAAAATTATGTATATATGGGGGCAAGAAAATGATAAACCAAAGCCCACGTGTGCTTAAGAAGTAAGGATAAGAATTACACCTAATGTGCAAGAAGCAGGAAAGTTCAAACAAGAAAGTATATTATAGCCGCTCAAGGGATACTTCTTGTCCACTGCAGAAAGAAAGAACATGGCATTGTAGTAAAGAAAGAGTTTAACAGAAAGGCGGCTGGCCATGCTACCTGGGAGATGGAATTCATATTCAAATGATCTTATCTAAAGCTCGCAGGTTAGAAGTGTTTCAAAGGCAGATTGGAGGAAGGTGCAGGGGCAGCCCGGTAACAGGTACTTGCTGCTGATTGGATGTGGCAGAGATGAACTCATAGCGAGTGGAAGCTGTTCTTCTTTAGGCTGAATGCTTCTGGCTGGGGCCACCGGAGCAGGGTTGGTGGTCCAGGTGGAGCTATGGGTGTCAAACGTGCAAAAAACCCAGAAAGATGTCTCAAAAGGCTGATCTACAATAGTGGTGCTATTTGCAGGAGTAATTAGGGAAGTTGCATATCTTGTAACCTCAGGAGTAATGGCTGACAATCGTTTATGTCTGCACCCTAAAAGGACTCTGGCTCCTCTCTCCTTCTAGTCTGATGGCCTCCCATTAGCCTTACAAAAGCAGTCAAATGTTGGGCAAGACCTATTAACTTTATACTGTAGCCTAAATGTCTTCTAAAGTGAGCTGGGTCCAATAGCCCAGGAATAATTAAAAGAAAGGCAAGATGGGGGGGTGGGAGTGGTAGCTCAGCTTACTGTTATAATTTTTCTCACTGATATAATATTTGCAAAGCCGGTTTTAATATTAAGAGATTCTACTAAATTTTAATGTTTATTAAGATAGGTTAATTATATGCATATTCATTGTATAATTTTGTACATATATTTATTTAAAATTTATAATGTGCAAATAAATAGTTTATATTCTCCAATTCCTCATTCTAGTCTGTTTAGTTCTTATCTCTACAGAGCAATTATATTCAAGATCACAAATGGTCCCTTAATTTCTAAATGAAAACGTAATCTGAGCCCTCACCTTAGTTTTTCTTGATAGTTTCATATGTGATAACTTTCTTCTTTTCTCTTTGCTATGTAAAACTGCATTTAAATATGAATCAGTATATGAAGAAGTGCGTGTGTATGTATGTATGTGTGAACATATTTCTTCAACTTATTTTTCTTTCTTTCCATCCTCCTTTTTTGTATTTTTTTCCTAATTCTAAGAATGTTAGACCACTTATTGATGAGGACTTTCTATGCACCCCTCACACTAAGCTTTCTTTCTCCATGCACTTCATATTTAAAATTTTGTACTGTGTCTTCAAGTTTGCTGATTTTTTTATTCTTTCATGTCAAATCTACTGATAAAACAGCCTCTTTGTCTGGAGTAACACTTGCAGTTAATTGTCTCATAGTCATGGAGAACAAAGAAATGGACACACAAAGAGTGAAGTTGACAGCAGAAGTTAGGCAAAAGAAAGAGAATCATCCCTCACACTAAACTTGCTTTCTCCATGGACTTCATATTTAAAAATTTGTACTGTACCTTCAAGTTTACTGATTTTTTTTATTCTTTCATGTCAAATCTGATAAAACAGCCTTGTTGTCTGGAGTAACACTTGAAGTTCATTGTCTCATGGCCATGGAGAACAAGGACATGGACAAACAAAGAGTGAAGTTGAGAGCACAAGTCAGGTTAAAGAAAGAGAACAGCTCTCTGCTGCAGAGAGGGGTCCCAGAAAAATGGGTTGCTGGATCTGTGGTGAAATGCAGTGAGTTTTATAGATGAGTTGGTGAAGAGGTGGTATCTGATTTACATAGGGTATGAAAGACTGGTTGGACCAGGTGTGCCATTTGCATAGGATGTAAATTTATGGTAGCTTCCAAAATAAATTCTGCTGAGGACTCTTTTGCCTTCACTATCTGCCTAAATAATTTCTTTCTACCTCTTGTATCATTTACCCTCTCAGGAGCGGAAAACCTAATTGCTGTTGGGGGTGTTGAACATGACTCTTTCTGGCTACTTCCTGCTGGAGAGGGGCATCATGTGGGGAGCAGGAGCTAGGGCTCCTCCTGGAGTCAATCTAAGGGTCCCCAGAAGAAAGGCATGTCCATGCATGGTTCTATCTGAGGCACCATTTGGAGTTTAATAGCTTCTAGGTGAAAAGAGATTAATTTCACAGGAAGTTGAGAATATAGAGTTCGAATATGAGTATTAAGATTACCACTATTAGTAGGGGTACTATAGGCTATAACCATAACAGTAGAGTTTGATACCTGTTAGCCATTTAGATGGGTTGTAATACTGGTTGACTCCACCAGATGTCGCTGTACTTTACCAGAAGCGTTCACACAGAAGCAACATTTTCTTAATATAGGATAAGTGCCATTGAATTGGGTGGCTAGAGTAACTTTATTGCTAACTTTGACAAAATCGTTCCTGTAATTATTAATCCTGTCATAGATAATGAGGCAGAATATTATAGCAATTAGAATTTTCCATCTAGAATTCCACATTGTGGGTGATACAGTGTATAGTTTTACTGTGAATAGTAGAGTAAGAGTAGCAATTCTCATAAGAGTAGTGTAATAAATAATTCCCCTTTACAATTTACTCACAAAGACATAGAATTTCCTTTTGGAGGTCTATGAGGTGACAAATGTAATCCCATGGATAATCAAAATCTCCTTGCAACTATGTGTCAAGAAGAAGTTCTCATATCTGGTGGGCAATCTCAAGACAAAAGATAGAAATGACTGAAAGTATCTGGTAAGGAAGGTATGGGGCTGAGTAGGACAAGTAGCTATCATTCATTTATTTATCTTTTATGATTTTCAGCTTAAGATCTCCTATCTCTTTTCACTGATATCCAGGACATTCCTCTAGGCCCTCTGGGGTTGCTCCCTTTTCAGGCTTTGACTGGAGTGTTATGTACTCAGGAGTAGATTTTCGTAACTTTTACCTCTGAGGAGATTGAAAGAAGAACAGTGTAAGGCCCTTCCCAGCTTGGGCTTAGGGAAGGAGACAGAGAGGGAAGGGCCTTTACCAATACCAAATCTCCTGCGTTTAATAAAGGTAGTCCTATTTCTTGGGGCTGGGTTTCTGCTAATTATGCTAATTCCTGCTGGAAGTGAGCTAGGAAAGTTACATGCTTAACCAATTCCGAGGTCTTTTGGTCTAATAGAAAATCATTTGTAAGAAAAGGCCATTAATACAGCATTTTGAAAGGACTCAGACCTAACTTTGAAGAGGTATTTCTTACCTGCAGTAAAGCAGTGGGAAGAAGAGTGACCCAGTAAGGTGAGTTTCTTGGGACGGTTTTCTGAGGTGTCTTTTGATAATATTGATTGTTTTCTCTACCTTTCCTGGGGACCGGGGTCTCCAGGCACAATGGAGATGCTACTGTATGCCTAGTGCCTTTGAGACTCACTGTGTGACAGCTGCCTTAAACGAGGGTCCATTGTTACTTTGGAGGTATTTAGGTAGACCAAAGCAGGAGCTGTTTCATTAACTAACACTTTTATTACCTCAGAGGGCTTTTCTGTACGCATGGAAATGCTCCTACCCAGTTAGTGAAAGTCTCTACCCACACCAGAAGGTATTGGATGCCCTTCATCTTTGGCATGTGGGTAAAGACTATCTGCCAGTCTTCCCCTGGATAGTTTACCATCCTTTGGGTTTGAGGAGGAAGGAGCTGCCTGTTGAGGGGATTATTTTTTAAGACAGATTTCACAGGCATTAACAACCTGTTTGACTGTTTTTAATAATTTCTCTCCTGAAAACAATCTGTAGGCACACTCATAGGTTTTATCCTTTCCCAAGGAAAAAGCTTGGTGAAGGATCTTAAGGACTCTCCACTGGCTAGAGGCTGGCAAGTGGAGTTGCCATCCTCTAACTGTAGCCATCCTGAGGGTTGGAAAGTGTACCCTCAAGAGATGGCCCATTCTATCTCTGCAGGGGAGTATGAGGCTTCATTTCTCCTATGAAGGCTTCCCAGATTAGAAGGGCTATAGGTGTGTTGAGACCCTGAGGCTTTCTTGCTGCTGACTTGGCTGCCTGATCAGCTAACTTGTTTCCTTCAGCTATTTCATCTGTTCCCTTCTGATGTCCCTTATAATGCATCACATATAAACCCATTCTTTAAATTTACTTCATTTTAGTTTTTGCATTGTTTCTAGACTTTAATGCTACTTTAGGCTCTTATAAATAAGTTCCGTTTATTTCCAAATTATGTTCATGTTTTCTTTTAAAATCATGGAATATATCTATAATAAATTTTAATGTATTTTATTCTAATTATATCTACTAAGGCATGGATTTTTTGGGGATACTACTGAATGCCACAGGTATTTAGCTGGATCTTTCCATCATAGCTGATAACACAATGTGTCTACATCATACCCATTAGATAAGCATTGTTTTTTAAATTGTCGAAATAAATAACAAATGACAAAGATGTGCAGCAACACAATTGTTGTATCCTATTAGCAGAAATGTAAATTGATGACCTTTGAAAACTGGTCAGTTTGCAGTTCCCTGAAAGTTGTTCTTTCTTCAGTAATTGTTATTTGCCTGATGCCATGGAGTCAACCCTAGACATGCACACCTTAGTACTTAACCAAAGACTCAAGGGGACCCTGAAGCAGATTTTTTTAGCCCTGATAAAATCTGTAAAATCTATCCATTTCAACTTTCCCCAATGCTATTATCTATCTCCTCAACTCCATACTTAAAGACAAGACCCCCTTACTTGCTCTCTATCTTCTTGAAAAAAATACCAAGGCAAAAATCAGTGTGATGACAGTGCTCACGTAATTAACTGTGATTTAATTCTGTGAGATCCCTTCTCTCAGGGATCACAGTCTGTGCTGCTTGTTATAGATTGTCTAAAAGTAATTGTTTCATATATTTTGAAGAGTGGCTTAGTTATTTAGATTAGGAGGACATGTCCAGTACTGTTACCTGTGGTGAATCTGTATGGGTCTGCAGCAATCTAAATTCTTGCTGCCTCAGAACAAAGAATTCGACCGAGGGGCATAAAGCAGAAGGAGAAATTTAAGCAACTGTTAGAGCAGGAGTGAATGTTTATTAAAAACCTTTAGAACAGAAATGAGAGGAAGTAAAGTACACTTGGAAGAGGGCCAAGTGGGCGGCGACTTGAGAGATCAAGTGCACAGTTTGACTTTTGACTTAGGGTTTGATATGTTGGCATGCTTCCAGGGTCTTGCATTACTTCTCCCCTGTTTCTTCCCTTAGGGTGGGCTGTCTGCATATGCAGTGGCCTGCCAGCACTTGGGAGGGGCTGTATGAGTAGTGTGCTTACTGCAGTTGCAAGCATGCTCATTTGAGGTATTCTTCACTTACCAGTTGAATGCTCCTAGAAGGTCATATACCAGTTAAACTCCACCATGTTGTCTCTTAGTGTGTATGCTTAAACCCACTCATCCGACTCCTGAGATCTTATCGGGAAGCTGCTGATCAGCAATTTCAGGTTTTTTCTATCTATTGGGAGATTGCCATTCCTTGGTGCCAGCTGCAACCAGTTATTTTAAAGACAGAGTCTAACAACTGCCTGGCCATCACCTGGTGGTTGTCTGCCATTCCTGATAGGAGGGGAGGGAGCCCTCTCTGCCCTGCTCATGCCTGACTGGCTACCTGCTTTAACAGTATCATTTAGTCTATCCTGGCTTTTCTTTCTTTTCCCTTCCTTCCTTCCTTCCTTCCTTCCTTCCTTCCTTCCTTCCTGCCTTCCTGCCTTCCTGCCTTCCTGCCTTCCTGCCTTCCTGCCTTCCTGCCTTCCTGCCTTCCTGCCTTCCTGCCTTCCTTCCGTTTCTTTTCTCTCCTTCCTTCCTTCCTTCCTTCCTTCCTTCCTTCCTTCCTTCCTTCCTTCCTTCCTTCCATTTCTTTTCTCTCTTTCCTCCCTTCCTTCCTCCCTCCCTCCCTTCCTTCCTTCCTTCCTTCCTTCCTTCCTTCCTTCCTTCCTTCCTTCCTTCCTTCCTTCCTTCTTTTAGATGGAGTCTTGCTCTGTCACCCAGGCTGGAGTGCAGTGGTGCAATCTCGGCTCACGGCAACCTCTGCTTCCTGGGTTCAAGCAATTCTCTGTCTCAGCCTCCCGAGTAGCTGCGATTACAGGTGCCCATCACCATGCCCGGCTAAGTTTTGTATTTTTAGTAGAGACGAGGTTTCACCATCTTGGTCAGGCTGGTCTTGAACTCCTGACCTTGTGAGTCACCCGCCGTGGCCTCCCAAAGTGCTGGGATTACAGGCAGGAGTCACCACGTCCGGCCTCGGCTTTTCTTTCTTTTTAAATAAATTACCTAACATCATTTAGACATCTTTTTAATAAAATACAGTCCAAACAACACAGACATTTATAATTGACTTAGTATTTGAGGCAAGTTACGTATCTATCCCCAATGGCACGGAAAGCATAGATTAGCGGAAATAATTCCCCAAAGGATTTTTCAGGTAATTAGAATGGATTAAATATAAAATACATTGTGAATACTACACAATCCCCAAACAGATGAAGTTACATTTAAACATATGTGTAAATATGTTTGGTGACTTAGTTTTCTTAATTTAAAAAGGGCTTCAATGCCTATTGCTTCTGAATCAAATAACTTTGTAAACCTCTTGAGCAAGGCTTGCATTAGATTTTCACCTGCCTGATTCACATTTACTAAAATCACACATGACTTAGCTAATAGAATGCTGATACCTTTAAGAAATTCCGTATCATTATAGCAATCAATTGCAATATGAAGCCTACATTTGAATTGCCTTTTGATGTTCAAGAATATTTACTTTTTTAAATGATTTTCAGAATTTGATTAACGCTGGTTTTTGAACCTAATTTTTTATATTACTTTACTGGGTGTGACTAGTAGACCAGTGATTAGTAAAAATGAAGATACACGCAAAGTTTGAATTAGGGTACAAATGTGTTTCATTAAGATGATAACAATAATCACAACTGAGATTTATTAATTGCTTAGATATGCCAGGAAATCTTCTAAGTCCTGTACACATTGTTTTTTAATCCTTACAGTCTATCTTGGAGGGAATCTCTATTTTCACTCCTATTATATTGATGAAGTAACAGAGACTCAGAAAGGTGAATATTTTTGTCCAAAGACAAAAAACTAGGCAAAACGAGAGGCTTAAAGATGACATCTTGTAAATAAATTACATGCTACCACTCAGACTGCACACTGAAATATCTAGTAACGTTTACTATGGCATTCTGTGCCTCTAGACTCTGCAAGAAAGTGAAGATTAAAGTAAGCAAGGTCTTTTAATAATTTGGAAATGAATGAAAACCCAGTTATCACTATCTTGCAACTTTCCCTTGATTTTAAATCAAAATCTTACTGTATAATATGGATGCCACTGTAGGAATTTACACCAACTCCCCAATATATTTGGGATTTTTCCCATCTATTTTAGAGGAAAGAAATCAGAAAATCTTCAGCTATGATGGCAATAGAATATAGCAATTTGAATGTATGTCCTCTGCTCATGCAGATGATAATTTGATTACTGTAGATTAAATTATTAATGACAGTACTTTATGTATTTTATCTTTCCACTTGCAAGGATATTTTAAAATGCTCTCTGGAAAATATAACATTATTAATCCAGATAAATGAATTTTAACAATGATACTGAGCATTTGGACGTGTGAAATACTATTTACTAATTAATTATACTATTTATTTGATAAATATGTTTTAATATGCTAAAGTTTTCATACTTATTTTGTCTATTAGTTGATTTTGTACAGCCTCAAATACAAATTTTTTGAAGTTAATATTTTTACATTTGCATTTTAGTATATTAGTATTTAGTATATTCGTATTTCTCTTCTTTAATTGTGAAGCTATCTGGGTCTGGAATTTTCATTCTGGAAGGGTATTTAACAAAAATTTATTTGATTTAATACACATAACCTGTTTGGGTTATTTATTTTTTATTGAGTGGGCTTTAGTAATTTGTTTCTTTCTAGGTCTTTCTCCAATTAAATCGTCAAATTTGTTATCCTAAAGTTATTTATAACATTCCCTTATAATCTCTCTCATTCCTGATACTGGTAATTTCTGTCTTTTTCATGCTCTTGCTATTATTGCTAGAATCTCAAAGAATCAGCCTTGGTCTGATTTGATTCTCTTTATCTTTTGGTTGTTATTTTATTAATGCTAATCTTATCTTCATTATTTTTTATTTCTTTTACTCATTTTGTATTTAATGTGTTCCTCTTTATTTCATTTCTTAAAGTGGAAATTTAGGTAATTAATTTGAGACTTTTCTTATATGTATTCTAACAAGCTTTTGCAGCTACAAGCTTCCCTCAGACATTGCTTTTCTTAGCTCCCACAAATTTTAATATGTTCAATTTTATTTTCATTCTGTTAATAGTAGTTTCTAATATCTCTTTAATGTCTTCTTTTTTCCTGGTGTTATTTAGAAATATGTTGTTTAGTTTCCAAATATCTGGGGATTCTCTATAAACCTTTTTATTAGTTATTAATTTAATTCCATTCTGATCAGATAATATCCTTTATGATTTGACTCTTGGATTTACTTAGGATTATTTTATAATTGATAGTGTTTTTCAAGTCTTCAATACCCTTACTGATATTCTGTCTACTTGTATCAATTATTACAATGTGATATTAAATGCATGAATAAAACTGTAGATTTGTATATTTCTTCATTCAATAAATTTTTGCTTCACATAAAATATGTGCTCTTATTGGGTACATAAACCTTTATAATTGTTATATATCTTCTTTATTATCTTCACTCCCTTTATTGAAAATAAGAAGCCTTATCAGAATAGTTATATGCACTGCGTTCCATTTAAACTTCGCTACATTTCTTGAATACTAACTCTAAGGTGGTGAGGGGAATCTGATTTCAGCAGAACATCACTTACATTTACAGAAACATTTAAATAAGTATCATGCATTTCCAATTCCCTCTGTGTATTCAATTATATAAGACTTATTACTACAAAATACACGTATGTTTTGTATTCCTTAGATCTTTTCTACTACAGATATAAGATTATATAAGTATATATATATGTATATATATATATGCAGAGAGAGAGACAGTAAGAAAGGAGAGAAAGTTTATGTATAGTTCTTGTACATGTATCCCATCTTGACAGAGATCTATCTATTGTGTATACAAAAATCCAGTTTGGGGGCGACGTGTATATGTATTTTAGTTCACAACATAAAAACTTGTGAAACTTGACCCAGTTGTGTTTAGTTGCTCTTCATTCTCTTGATAAATCGATGTCATTATCAGCAAAAAGTATTCCTCTTAATCCCTGGTAATATTTTTGCTATGAAATTACATTTATCTGATATAGAAATAAATATTCAATTTATCTTTTATTAATATTAACATGGTATATCATTTCACATCTTTTACAATAAAATAATTATAACATTTAAAATGAATTTTGGAACAAAGCAAATTTTAATGTCATACTTTTTCATCTATTTTGAGCTTTTCACTTGAGTGTTTGAAGGTAGCTACTGAGAGAGAGAATTTAAATATACTATGTTGCTTTTTTTTCCAATCATTTTATATGTTCTTTTTTTTCCCATTGCTGCTTTTCTGCCATCTTTTGGATTTGTTGTATATATGTTGGTAATTCTATTTTACCTTCCTATTTGATTTATTAACTATAATTCTGTTTTTTAATGGTTGCTTTAGGGTTTATGGTATACACCTATATCTCATCACAATCCACCTCCAAGTAATGACATACTGTCATTTACAAAATAATGACCTCACATCAGTGCAATTCTACATTTTCTCCCAGCATTTATTGTTGTCATATAATTTAATGAACTTTACATTGCACTGTTGTTTTTGCTTTCAATGATACTCTCAAAGAGACTTCAAAATCAAGTTAGAAATATTACTTTTTAATTTATCCACTGATTTGTCCACTTAACCTTTTTGGGTGCTCTTAACTCCTTTGGTTAGATGCTACTTTTCATCTGGTATTATTTTCATTCTGTCTGAAGAAATTGCTTTAGCATTTTTATAGTACAGGTAGGTTGGTGACAACTTCTTTTAGCTTTACTCTGTCAACAAAGTCTTTATTTTGCTTTTGAAAGATATGTTCACTATAAAATATGTTTTTCCTAAGCTACATTTTCTCTTTCATACTTGTAAGATATTGCCTCATTATCTTCTAACTTGTATTGTTTTCAATAGAACTCTGTTGTCATTTTTATATTTTTTCCTGCTGTATTAAAAAATATAAAATCTTTCTGGCTAATTCTGAATTACTAACTTTTCCTCAGGTTTTAAGTCATTTAATTTTTTTTTTTTTTGTAATTTTCTTTTCAAGAATGTGCTTAGGATTCTTTGAACTTCTTGAATCTGTGAGTTTAATTTGGGAATTTAAAAATTCACTGCTATTCAAAATTTTCCAACTGACCTCCCTCCCACCTCTCTCCTTCAGCAACTCCTGTTATGTATATATTAGGCTTCTTGAGGTTGCTCCACATTTCACTCATTTCATTTATGTTCCCTTCATCCTTTTAATATTTGTTTTCTGAATGTGTTTTGTTTGGGATTGTTCTACTGCCATGTTTTCACATTCAATGCCAATAGCTTTCCTTCTTCAACATCCAATCTGTGGCCCATACCATGCAATGTATTTTGATATCAGATATTGTGGATTTTGTATCTAGAAGTTCAATTCAAGCCTCTTTAAATTTTTTCTATGTTCTACTTAACATATTTACTTTTTTTCTCTACCTTCTTGAAAATATGGAATTGAATTCTAACTGTTTTATTGACCTTGCATACTAATTCTGAAGCTTGTGCTATTATTGTGTCTTTTTGTGTTGATTTATTTTCTTCCTCAATATGGATTGCAGTTTTCTGCCTCTTTTCATGTTTGGTAATATTTGATCAGGCATCAGACATTGTGAATTTTATCTTCTTGTGCCCTAGATAGTTTTGTATTCCTACTTTGTATTCCAAGGTAAAAATTATTGAGCTTTGTTCTGGGATATAGTAACCTGTAAGCAATTTGATTTTTTTCCAAGTTTTTTTAAGCTTATTAGACAGAATCAGAACTATGTTAATCTAGGTCCGCCTTTGCCCTACTACACAGTCAGTTCCCTTGGAATTACTACTCTACCCAATGCCCAGTGAATTTTAAGGCCTTCTCTGGATGGTAGTAACATGAAATAGTCCTGGTGCAGAGTGATCTCTGAGAATTGTTTTATCTGCTTCTTTTGGGTAAGTTTTTCTCAGTTCTTGGGTAGTTTTTTAATATAAATGTCCTTATCAATGCTCAGCTTCAACATCAAGGGGGACCTTTTGGAGATCTCAAAACTTTCCATTCTCTCTCTGCTGTTCTCTTTTCTTCAGTATTTTACCCGGTGAGTTTGAACTACTTTGATCTATTGGGACTTACACATCTGTCTTCTCAACTTGGAGAGACTGCCAAGCTCCAACTGGTTTTCCACTTCTTGCACTGCATTTTAGAAACTCTCTAGTCAGTAAGCCACGGCAATCAGATGGCTCCCCTCATTGGTTTTTCTTTCAGTGTTCACTACCATTTGCTGCCTGATGCTCAGTGGCTTAAATCGATTGTTTCATACATTTTGCCTGTCTCTTTATGTCAATTATTAGTGGCAGGAAGCAAATTTAGTCATGGTTATTCTATCTTGGTCACAAGCAGGAGATTGTATAGTTTGGATTTCTCATAGAAAATAATTTTTCACAACTGTGTCAAATAGCAGCAAAAGGGTATTTTAAAAAATTCCTTGAGCCGTGAGAAGAGTAAAATTTTTTTTTCTTTTACTGTGGGGAAAGTAATTTCAGAGCCAGAGGGTATTAGAGAGTTGCCCTGGTTCTACTTTACTTTTGCCATGGGGACGAGAACTGATTTCTTTATTCAGATAAGCAAGATATCCACAGCCTCAAATATCCAGGTCCTCTGAGTTAGCCCACCATGAACCAGTATATTTACCTCCCTGGTTTTAATGCCCTTCTTTATTTTTAACACCTGGAAATGTCACTGTCTTTGTTTAAAGCTCATATATTAAAATAGATGAATTTATCTCTTTCAACATTCAGTACTATATGGGATCATAGGGGTTGAGAAAGGAGAATACACATTAGCTTTTACTTATACTTGCTGTTTTTTCTTTTCATTTTGTTATTGCTTTACCTTTTATATATGTTGGTTGTCTGCGTGACATTTTCTTTGAATATTTTGTAGGTAGATTGATAGAACTGACAGAACATTCTGAAAATCTCGAACTTCGGGTCACATAACAAAAGGTAAGAAAATTCATTATAGGTGACACATGAACAACACAGGGGTTAGGAGAACCCACCCCCAGGGCAGTAAAAAATCCATGAATAACTTTTGACTCCCCTAAAACTTTCCTAATAGCCTGCTGTTGACCAGAAGCCTTATCCATAACATAATTAGTGATTAGCACATGTATCATATGTGTTGTACACTATATTCTTACAACAAAAAAGTGAGAGAAAAAAACGTTATTAAGAAAATTAAACTGAAAAGAAAATATGTTTACTATTCATTAAGTGGAAGTGGATCATCATAAAAGTCCTGGTTCATTTCAGTTTTACATTGTAGTTTGAGGAGGAGGAGGAAGAGGGGCTGTTGGTCTTACTGTCTTGGAGTGGCAGAAGTGGAAGAAAATCTACGTATAAGTGGACTTGTGAAGTTCACATCCATGTTGTTCAAGGATCATTTATATTTAGAAATGTGTCAATATGCTTGAGATTTTTTCATATATCGATTAAAAGAGAACACAGAAAGAAATGAGAATAATTTCAGAAAGCTGTTTGGGGGAACATGATTACACTGAAGAACATGAAGTAGAAGAGAAGTAGAGAATACTTCAGGCAGAGTGAAATCAGCAAAGAAGAGAGACGGAAAATAGGAAGGGTAATAAATGTATAACAATAACAAAACTAAAGTTGTAGTGAAGTATCTGTATTAGGTAAAAACAGCAGGTGAAGCTTGATGTGATCAGCTCTGTTTTGTATGGAAGTGGCCTAAAAGGAAAAAAAAAAAAAGAAAACAAAGCCCATAAAATCAAATTATTCAGATTCCAACTCCTTAAGATTCTGAAATCAGCTTAATTAGTACATTTTAAAGCAAGAATAATACTCTTATCCCAAATGAGAAACAAAACTTAATGATCTTATTTTCTATCTCTTTATACCAAGTTGTCTCATATACTCAAAATGTGTGTAAACGTAAGATGTCTTTTATTTTTAAAAATTTATAAAATAATTGGGCAAAGATAAATTTCCCTGTAAACAAATAAATTGATGAAATAATTTGTTCAAAACCAGAAAATAATAGAAACAAAATTAATTGGAGCTTAACAAGAGCAAATAAAACCTGAAATTTGGACACACTTCATCTGTAGGTAGACACTGGCTGATGAACAACTTACCATATAAAAACTTGCAACATAATTACTGGTATTCCTTCATCAACACACTTGGAATTCTTACACAATTAATGTTATGTGCATAAATACACATGCACTTGAATATAAATATGCCTCATATAAAGGTAATTAAGTATGTTTTGTGATTGTAAAAAAGAGTACATTTTAAATGCTTTTATCAATCTAATAATTCACAAATTTTTCTGCCCAAAATGGTGTACTGTGAAATATAAAAGACAAACTTTTAAAACTTAAAATAAAACACACTTGTGATTGATTAAAGCATCCAGGAAGTTAATCCTTTCAGTGATTCCCAACTTCTCAAATAAAATATGAATTTTATAAATTTCACCTACAATATATTCTGACCACAATTTACTTCTGGAATATAATCCACCTCTGGTTCCTAAGTAGATAATTTTTCCTACTGAAACCAATCTATACCTTTTACCTTAAAGTTATTTTTCCTTTGCTGTTTGTCTCCCATTTTGCTCAACATGACTATAACATTTATCCTTAAATGCCAAACTTAGTATCACTTCCCCACGGGAAGACTCAACCCCTTCAAATATATTCATTTCTTTCAACTCCTACTGTAATGTTAGACCACACCATGTATCATTTGAACATTATTTTTCTTTATTTTTCTCCTATATTTTAATTTTTTTTTAAATCTTTAAGTAATTTGTAATTTCCTTGAAGTCATCAAACATTCTTTTACCCTATTTTCCAAAGCACAGGAAACACCAAACCAAGAAAACACAGGAAAAAAACAGTAAGTAAATATCCCAAACATACTTGCTTTTCGCTTTATTGATTAATTGCTTATTGATATAGATAGTTTATATAGCATCAGCCCAGGAACAAGAGGCTCCTAGTAAGGTCTTTTGTAGATAATTTTGTCTTCCATTGAGATGGCCAAAGGAATACATTAATCACGAGCCTAATTTTCTCAGAGTCCTTTCTTCGGCTTAATAGTCTAAGCTTTGGATCCTTCCAAAGAAGTAAAAAAATTTGTATTTGGTCTTTGTTTTTTTTCTCCAGAGCATGCCTTCTTGACAGTGAATCTCTTAAGTTTAGCATCTTTTGCAATCTTGATAGGCCAAGAATAATTTCCCAAATCATTAGATCTTAGTTCCTTTTTGCTTAATAGTTCTTTCCTCAATTTCTCTCCTTTTTCTTCTATTTTACTATAGACCCATTATTCCTTATTCAAAATGCTTGGGACCAGAGTTATTTAGGATTTTGGATTTTTAAAAAAATTTGGAATACTTGAAGATGCGAAATGAGATAAGTTGGGGATGGGATCCAAATCCAAACATTAAGTTTATTTACATTTGTTATACACCTTATACACATCGCTGGAAGACACTCTTATATAATAATTTCAGTAATTTTGTGTCCAAATGAAAGTTTGTGTTAAGTACTTATGTGTTGAATTTTCTACTTTGGATGTCATGTTGGTGCTCAAAAAGTTTCAGATATTGGACTTTTGGATTAGGTATGTTCAACCTTTTTAAGCAGGGAGCAGAAATCAGGTTTTGGTTTTAACACCTTGCTTGGAAATCTCCTCAGCTAACAATTAATGGTCGTTGCTTTAAGTTGTACTTTCCACATGACTGTAGAACACAATCTAACAAAGTTTCTGGCTGTACATACACATGTCCCTTTTCCTCCATTATCCAATAACATTCTTCATTTTCTTATAAGCACTCATCCACAGTGCCTTTACTGTCCATGTTTCTACCAACGGTTTCTGATAAATAAAGAATTCTCTAAGACAATATCTATTTTCTCTACTGTGCTTTGCACTTTGAAACCTCTCATTAGCAAAGTCATTATCATCCATATTTCTGTATACTATCTGTGAAAGCCAAAAAAGCAGTTTCAGTCATGCTCCTCCAAATTTTCCAGCCTCTACCCATTACCTAATTCCATTGCCACTTCCACATTTTAGATATTTGCTACAGCAGCACCCCATTTTTATATGTTACAATCCACATTGTTTCCTATTGTGACTATAAAAATATTCCTACAAAATTGGTAAGTTAAGGCAATATAGATTTATTATTTTATTTTATGCAGGTCAGAAGTTGAAAATGGGTTGGAAAGGTTATGTTTCTTTCCTTTGGAAGGTGTAGGGGAAAATCTGTCTCCTTCCCTTTCATGATTTCTAGAGACTGTTGACATTCCATGGTTCATGGTCCCACCTACTTTAACCTCTTCTTCTGTCTTCCCATTGTCTTCTCTCGCTCTGACCTTGCCATCTCCTTTTTGTAAGGATCTTTGTGATTATACCAAGTCCACACAGATAATTCAGGGTGAACTCTCAATTGCAGTATCTTTCACACCTGTAAAGTTCCCTTGCCATGAAAAGTAACGTTTTTATAAGTTTGGGGATTAAGACATGAATGCCTTTGGGGAGCCACTATTTAGTCTACTACAAAGTTCTAGATCATTTCAAGTTTATTACATAAAAAATTAAGAATTAAGATGAATTAATATTTTTAAAAAATGAATTAATTTTTTAAAACAATTCTGGCCTGTCATAGGTGCTTAATAAATAAAATATGTTTGTGTAAGTGTTAGCGGTGGCAGAGATCCGAGTTACCCCGAGTTACCAGCGGTGTATCCATAAGATCTCTAGCAACTTCAGTTTTTGTCTCCTCAAAAGATAGAATTTGACAGAGGGGCATAAAGCAGAAAAAGAGATGCATGCAAGTCTCAGAGCAGGAGTGAAATTTATTTAAAATAAATTTTAGAAAAGGAAAGAAAGGAAAATTATCTTGGAAGAGACCCAAGTGGGTGCCTGAAGGACAAAGAGAGGAGAGGAGACAGCAAAAAAGGGGGCTCTTAACCTTGATTCTAAGACTTTATAGGCTCGCCTCTTTCTCATGATTCTTCCCTTCAGGTGTGCTTTCCTCATGTGCAGTGCTTTCCTTATCCTTGGAATTGAGCACACGCAGCATGTTTAGAGAGATCTACGTATACCCATCTGAGGTTTTCTTCTTTTTTCAGATGGAGTGTGTCCAGAAGACTATACTTCACCATTTTTGTCTCTTAATGTGCATGCGCAGAAGTTGCTTCTGCCTGGGGTCCACATTTAACAGTTTGATGTTAACAGGTGTGGACCATCAGGAACTGGCCTCTTCCTAGAGATACCAAATTATTGTTTTTAGAGAGGCAAGGCAAGAATTGCAGAACCGTCACCTGACATACCTAGGGTGGGTGGGGAGAGCCCTCTCCTGCCCAGCTCATGCCTAACTACCTGTAACATAAGTCATGATTAATAGCATGAATTTGGGATTAAAGACACAGATTGAACCTCAATCCTGACACTATGTGGAACTAAGTGAATTATTTTGCCTCTTACCCGTATTTTCCTGATCTTTCAATTCAATGGACTGGTATAAAGCATAGCAAGGTAGGGGTTATTTTTTGGATATTATATGATATTCTTCATGTAGTGATTTAGCGCAGTGTTTGCCACATAGTAAATACTCAAGAAAGTTAATAACATCATTAACATCATCAGAATCATCACCAAGTGAAACTTGTAATTGTCTTGTTCTAATTTCGGTAAATAATAAGCATCTGTTTTCAATGCAGGATTTTTTTTTTTTTTTTT